>NC_091284.1:693960084-694266284 GCF_032444005.1 Ranitomeya imitator | reverse complement strand
TATAAATGAAACAACAAAATCACCATACTATAAAGACAAAATCATAAAAGTATTTTTGAAAATACACATTCTGTGCGGATTTTAACTTTTAAATGTGGTAATTTGTTTTTGAAAATTGGAGTGCATTTTCTGCAAAACATACATAAAACAATATCAATTTCTCAAGAAGTCTAGTCATGTTCCTGGAATCCAATTATTTTGCATACATTGCTTTGAGTGTTACAAATCTTTAACAACTATGGGGAAGAGCAATGAGTATCCTATGACACCCAGGTATTAATCTGGGAAGATTTTGCATACAATATTGCCTGACCAAAAGAGTGGTGAGGGAGTTAAACCTGGACACATGACGCAGGTCATTTTTCTTCTTATTCTGCCGTTTTCCTGTCACTGAGTGCAGCAGAACTGCTCTTTCAGCTGATGTAGAGCAAGCAGAAAATGCGATTATACTAATGGGCCTTTCATGGATGGAGATTTAAGTGGCAGAAAGTTAAATTTGTATTACCACCCGCAGCTGCACAAATGTCTCCCCCCTACACTCATATTAAAACAATGTGATCATGAAAATAAAAAATAAATAAAATAAAGCTATTACAAGAAAATGAAATTCACGTGATTAATTTCCTGTGAGCCGTAGATGAGGCATGGGTAGAATAGCTCCCCTCCACCCTACACACAATGCTACAGCAAAATAGAGAGTGGCTTCTTTACACTGTGTTGTACTTGTTGTTATGAAGGGGTATGAATCCACATGTGGTGATGTGTATTACTTTTTACATGACTTTTGGAAATGGGACGGAACCCTACTCCATCATAAAACAACCATAACTACAGTACACCTAGGAAATAGAATAAATACACAAAACATATTTTGGTTGTCAAAATGGCCACAGCTTGATTTAATCACAGCATTAAAACAACACAGTAGAAGTCAGGTGAAGTGCTAGTACATTGGGATTCACAAGTTCTGACATATACAGTAGCACCAGGAGACAGCCATAAAAGGGGCGGCTTGCCATTCAAGCATAGCCAGTAAACTTTCAGGGCACCAATGACCCTATTATCCTCACTCCTGTGCTTAACCACTGTCATCCTACAGAGATCAGGAGAGGGAAAAAGCCCTGTGGAGGAAACCTCTAGGGAACTATGACTGAAGGATTGCCCTTCCCTTGGGCTTAGAAGGTTAATGTCAATGTTAACTCTTTAAAGTCATGATAAAATTGGACCTGGTAAAAGATATACCATAGCAAATTTAAAACAAAAAATACAATAAAGCATTCATCATTATACAAGTAATAATGAAAACATTTTCGGACCAGGATTATAACAGGGCGGGAGGGCCGATGATGTCTTCTCCATTTCAACTGGTGAAAGAAAGAGGTAGAAAGACAAATTTATCTCTTCTATATAAACCCCTCCCCCTTCACAGAGAGAGACCAGCCCCCACCCTCCTCACAGAAAGAGACAGAGCTACCTCACCTATATAAGCCCCACCCTCCTCACAGTGACACACCAGATACAAACATATCCTTGGGTTTTAAAGCAACATCACTCTTGCTTAAAATCTACACTGCTATACCCACAATATTGCTATACCCTTCCCAAAGTCATGCCCTCCTTTGCCTATTGCTCCGGTGGTTTCTTGACATTCAGTTTATTCATTTATTGCCAGTGGACTTTCTGATATTGACGATAAGCCATATAAACTTGAATATGACTCAGTTGGAATTCCAGACAGCCTGTGGACAAGAGTGGCAGTGTACTCAGAAGTAAACTTGTAAGATGATGGAAATGCCACTTTAAAGTAATCATAAATGCCTTAAATTTGAGAGGGATATCCTTGCCAATGTACCTAGAGTCCACCAATCGTGTATTTTCTTTTTAGGTATGTCTGCCTTTTTGTGCAAATAGGGTTAGAAGACAGACATGCACCATGCATCAGAGTTGTGTTTTCAGGCTCGGTTCATGATCAGTCAGATGTTAACACTGAATGAAATAGGAAAAGACAGTTGTGTGTGAAGATGAGAGATGGGAGAAAGGAGTATCTAGCTGTAGATACCCTTTATAGCATGGGACAGACTAGAGAGCTTGATGTAGTTGGTAGTGTTGAGCGATACCTTCCGATATCGGAAAGTATCGGTATCGGATTGGATCGGCCGATATTCAAAAAATATCGGATATCGCCGATACCGATACCCGATCCCAATGCAAGTCAATGGGACCAAAATATCGGAATTAAAATAAACCCTTTCTTTCCTTGTAGGTTCATTCTACATGAAGGAAAACAACTAAGAATAATGCAGGATGTATTTGGGGAGGTGGCGGAGACATTAAAGTCATAGAGGTTTAGCCCAATCAAATAAAATAGCATGATTTTTTTTTTTTTAAAAGACGTTCGGAGTGACAAAGATATTGTCAGATATTGATGTTTCACTATTCCACGCCCTTCCCCTTCTTTTTTTTTTACTTTTCCCACACTTTCATCTTCATCATCATCAGCATCTTTGACATCAACTTCTTCTTCACCTTATTCATCTTCTTCTTCATCTTCTACCAATTTTTTTTTTTATTACATTCTTCATATTCATTTTATTCAACTATTATTATTCTTCCTATTCTACATATTCATTTTATTCAACTGTTATTATTCTTCCTATTCTACTTCTTCATCATATTCTCATTTGTGACAGGCATTCCCTTAGTTGTTATTTATAAAAGTTTGAAGATTACACCTTCCGTTCTGCCTGTCACAAAAGTTACATTTGTCCGCGTTCAGTTTGGCCTGCAGCATCAGGCTTTATCCAGGGGCACCACGAGGAGGAACGGACTCACCCCCATACACTGCTTAGTCTTCTTCTGCATATAATTTAGATAATATCTTTTGCTCTGATATTAAGTGTTATGCTTAATGTTCTTCTGCTCTTTGTTCTGCAGCCTCTTGTTCTTCTGCTTCTCGGTCTTCCATGTCGTCGTCTCCAGGGTCGTCGTCTCCAGGGTCGTCGTCTCCGCCGTCGTCGTCGTCATCGGGGTGGTCTTCGGGGTCGTCATCTCCAGGGTCGTCGTCATCTCACTGGTTGTCGTCTCTGGTGTCGTCGTCATCTTAGGGGTGGTCCTCCGGGTCGTCGACTTTAGGGTCTTCAACTTGGAAATGTAGCAGAAGGTACAAGAAGGCTGAGAAAATGCCAAGAACCAGCTGATGGAACTGGAACTCGGATGGCTACCCGAAGGTTCAAGAGACTATGGAACTACCGAGGACCAGCTGACGTTACTAAAACCCGGTTAATAAGCAGGAGGTACCCGTGCTAAAAAGCACTGCCAAGGACCGCCTGACGTTGGCGGAACTCGGATACCCAGAAGGAGGCACCTAAGCCAAAGGCTCTGCCCGGAACCAGCTGACGTTACTGGAACCAGGATGGGGAGCAGAAGGTAGAAGAGCAAAAGACACTGCCGAGAACCAGCTGACGGTACTGGAACCCGGATGGGTAGCCGAAGGTCCAAGAGCCAATGGAACTACCGAGGACCAGCTGACGTTACTGGAATCCGGTTACTAAGCAGGAGGTACCGTGCCTGAAAGCACTACCAAGGACCACCTGACGTTGGTGGAACTTGGATACCCAGAAGGAGGCACCTAAGCCAAAGGCTCTGCCCGGAACCAGCTGACGGTACTGGAACCAGGATGGGGAGCAGAAGGTACAAGAGCAAAAGACACTGCCGTGAACCAGCTGACGGTGCAGGAACCAGGTGGTGGACCAGAAGGTCCAAAGGAGAGGAGAGAACAGCTAGGCCGCGAGGCAGCCGCAGTTACCGAACCCCAACAGTCCTACAGGGGGAGCTTGGCCTACTGGCACTACAGAACCAGCCTTGACTGCCAATTCACGCAGCCCACATAGGAAGCTCCTAAATTGGAGGCACCCTGGAGTTGGCTAAGTTGACCGCAACACGACGGGGCAATGCATAGGTGTCTCAGTGAGTTTGACAGTACCCGGAAACAGCTGACGGTGCTGGAACCAGGCTGGGCACGAGGGAGTACCTGTGACAAAAACACTGCCGGGAACCAGCTGGCGGTGCTGGAACCCGGATGCGTTGCCCCAGTGTGCAAGAGCCAATGGCACCGAGGACCATCTGACGGTGCTGGAACCCGGTTACTAAGCTGTAGGTGCCCACGCTTAATAGCACTACCAAGGACCGCCTGGCGTTGGCGGAACTCGGATACCCAGGAGGAGGCACCTAAGCCAAAGGCTCTGCCCGGAACCAGCTGACGGTGCTGGAACCAGGTGGTGGACCAGAAGGTCCATAGGAGAGGAGAGAACAGCTATGCCACGAGGCAGCCGCAGTTACCGAACCCCAACAGTCCTACAGGGGGAGCTTGGCCTACTGGCACTAAAGAACCAGCCTTGACTACCAATTCACGCAGCCCACATAGGAAGCTCCTAAACTGGAGGCACCCTGGAGTTGGCTAACCCGACCGCAACACGACGGGGCAAAGCATAGGTGTCTCAGTGAGTTTGACAGTACCCGGAAACAGCTGACGGTGCTGGAACCAGGCTGGGCACGAGGGATTACCCGTGACAAAAACACTGCTGGGAACCAGCTGGCGGTGCTGGAACCCGGATGCGTTGCCCCATTGTGCAAGAGCCAATGGCACCGAGGACCAGCTGACGGTGCTGGGACCCGGTTACTAAGCTGTAGGTGCCCACGCTTAAAAGCACTACCAAGGACCGCCTGACGTTGGCGGAACTTGGATACCCAGGAGGAGGCACCTAAGCCAAAGGCTCTGCCCGGAACCAGCTGACGGTGCTGGAACCAGGTGGTGGACCCGAAGGTCCACAGGAGAGGAGAGAACAGCTAGGCCGCGAGGCAGCCGCAGTTACTGAACCCCAACAGTCCTACAGGGGGAGCTTGGCCTACTGGCACTACAGAACCAGCCTTGACTACCAATTCACGCAGCCCACATAGGAAGCTCCTAAACTGGAGGCACCCTGGAGTTGGCTAACTCGACCGCAACACGACGGGGCAACGCATAGGTGTCTCAGTGAGTTTAACAGTACCCGGAAACAGCTGACGGTGCTGGAACCAGGCTGGGCACGAGGGAGTACCCGTGACAAAAACACTGCCGGGAACCAGCTGGCGGTGCTGGAACCCGGATGCGTTGCCCCAGTGTGCAAGAGCCAATGGCACCGAGGACCAGCTGACGGTGCTGGAACCCGGTTACTAAGCTGTAGGTGCCCGCCCTTAAAAGCACTACCAAGGACCGCCTGGCGTTGGCGGAACTCGGATACCCAGGAGGAGGCACCTAAGCCAAAGGCTCTGCCCTGAACCAGCTGACAGTGCTGGAACCAGGTGGTGGACCCGAAGGTCCACAGGAGAGGAGAGAACAGCTAGGCCGCGAGGCAGCCGCAGTTACCGAACCCCAACAGTCCTACAGGGTGAGCTTGGCCTACTGGCACTACAGAACCAGCCTTGACTACCAATTCACGCAGCCCACATAGGAAGCTCCTAAACTGGAGGCACCCTGGAGTTGGCTAACTCGACCGCAACACGACGGGGCAACGCATAGGTGTCTCAGTGAGTTTGACAGTACCCGGAAACAGCTGACGGTGCTGGAACCAGGCTGGGCACGAGGGAGTACCCGTGACAAAAACACTGCCGGGAACCAGCTGGAGGTGCTGGAACCCGGATGCGTTGCCCCAGTGTGCAACAGCCAATGGCACCCAGGACCAGCTGACGGTGCTGGAACCCGGTTACTAAGCTGTAGGTGCCCGCGCTTAAAAGCACTACCAAGGAACGCCTGGCGTTGGCGGAACTCGGATACCCAGGAGGAGGCACCTAAGCCAAAGGCTCTGCCCGGAACCAGCTGACGGTGCTGGAACCAGGTGGTGGACCCGAAGGTCCACAAGAGAGGAGAGAACAGCTAGGCCGCGAGGCAGCCGCAGTTACCAAACCCCAACAGTCCTACAGGGGGAGCTTGGCCTACTGGCACTACAGAACCAGCCTTGACTACCAATTCACGCAGCCCACATAGGAAGCTCCTAAACTGGAGGCACCCTGGAGTTGGCTAACTCGACCGCAACACGACGGGGCAATGCATAGGTGTCTCAGTGAGTTTGACAGTACCCGGAAACAGCTGACGGTGCTGGAACCAGGCTGGGCACGAGGGAGTACCTGTGACAAAAACACTGCCGGGAACCAGCTGGCGGTGCTGGAACCCGGATGCGTTGCCCCAGTGTGCAAGAGCCAATGGCACCGAGGACCAGCTGAAGGTGCTGGAACCCGGTTACTAAGCTGTAGGTGCCCGCCCTTAAAAGCACTACCAAGGACCGCCTGGCGTTGGCGGAACTCGGATACCCAGGAGGAGGCACCTAAGCCAAAGGCTCTGCCCGGAACCAGCTGACGGTGCTGGAACCAGGTGGGGGACCAGAAGGTCCACAGGAAAGGAGAGAACAGCTAGGCCGCGAGGCAGCCGCAGTTACCGAACCCCAACAGTCCTACAGGGGGAGCTTAGCCTACTGGCACTACAGAACCAGCCTTGACTACCAATTCACGCAGTCCACATAGGAAGCTCCTAAACTGGAGGCACCCTGGAGTTGGCTAACTCGACCGCAACACGACGGGGCAACACATAGGTGTCTCAGTGAGTTTGACAGTACCCGGAAACAGCTGACGGTGCTGGAACCAGGCTGGGCACGAGGGAATACCCGTGACAAAAAACACTGCCGGGAACCAGCTGGCGATGCTGGAACCCGGATGCGTAGCCCCAGTGTGCAAGAGCCAATGGCACCGAGGACCAGCTGACGGTGCTGGAACCCGGTTACTAAGCTGTAGGTGCCCGCGCTTAAAAGCACTACCAAGGACCGCCTGGCGTTGGCGGAACTCGGATACCCAGGAGGAGGCACCTAAGCCAAAGGCTCTGCCCGGAACCAGCTGACGGTGCTGGAACCAGGTGGTGGACCAGAAGGTCCACAGGAGAGGAGAGAACAGCTTGGCCGCGAGGCAGCCGCAGTTACCGAACCCCAACAGTCCTACAGGGGGAGCTTGGCCTACTGGCACTACAGAACCAGCCTTGACTACCAATTCACGCAGCCCACATAGGAAGCTCCTAAACTGGAGGCACCCTGGAGTTGGCTAACTCGACCGCAACACGACGGGGCAACGCATAGGTGTCTCAGTGAGTTTGACAGTACCCGGAAACAGTTGACGGTGCTGGAACCAGGCTGGGCACGAGGGAGTACCCGTGACAAAAACACTGCCAGGAAACCAGCTGGCGGTGCTGGAACCCGGATGCGTTGCCCCAGTATGCAAGAGCCAATGGCACCGAGGACCAGCTGACTGTGCTGGAACCCGGTTACTAAGCTGTTGGTGCCCGCTCTTAAAAGCACTACCAAGGACCGCCTGGCGTTGGCGGAACTCGGATACCCAGGAGGAGGCACCTAAGCCAAAGGCTCTGCCCGGAACCAGCTGACGGTGCTGGAACCAGGTGGTGGACCAGAAGGTCCACAGGAGAGGAGAGAACAGCTAGGCCGCGAGGCAGCCGCAGTTACCGAACCCCAACAGTCCTACAGGGGGAGCTTGGCCTACTGGCACTACAGAACCAGCCTTGACTACCAATTCACGCAGCCCACATAGGAAGCTGCTAAACTGGAGGCACCCTGGAGTTGGCTAACTCGACCGCAACACGACGGGGCAACGCATAGGTGTCTCAGTGAGTTTGACAGTACCCGGAAACAGCGGACGGTGCTGGAACCAGGCTGGGCACGAGGGAGTACCCGTGACAAAAACACTGCCGGGAACCAGCTGGAGGTGCTGGAACCCGGATGCGTTGCCCCAGTGTGCAACAGCCAATGGCACCCAGGACCAGCTGACGGTGCTGGAACCCGGTTACTAAGCTGTAGGTGCCCGCGCTTAAAAGCACTACCAAGGAACGCCTGGCGTTGGCGGAACTCGGATACTCAGGAGGAGGCACCTAAGACAAAGGCTCTGCCCGGATCCAGCTGACGGTGCTGGAACCAGGTGGTGGACCCGAAGGTCCACAAGAGAGGAGAGAACAGCTAGGCCGCGAGGCAGCCGCAGTTACCAAACCCCAACAGTCCTACAGGGGGAGCTTGGCCTACTGGCACTACAGAACCAGCCTTGACTACCAATTCACGCAGCCCACATAGGAAGCTCCTAAACTGGAGGCACCCTGGAGTTGGCTAACTCGACCGCAACACGACGGGGCAACGCATAGGTGTCTCAGTGAGTTTGACAGTACCCGGAAACAGTTGACGGTGCTGGAACCAGGCTGGGCACGAGGGAGTACCCGTGACAAAAACACTGCCGGGAACCAGCTGGCGGTGCTGGAACCCGGATGCGTTGCCCCAGTGTGCAAGAGCCAATGGCACCGAGGACCAGCTGACGGTGCTGGAACCCGGTTACTAAGCTGTTGGTGCCCGCTCTTAAAATCACTACCAAGGACCGCCTGGCGTTGGCGGAACTCGGATACCCAGGAGGAGGCACCTAAGCCAAAGGCTCTGCCTGGAACCAGCTGACGGTGCTGGAACCAGGTGGTGGACCAGAAGGTCCACAGGAGAGGAGAGAACAGCTAGGCCGCGAGGCAGCCGCAGTTACCGAACCCCAACAGTCCTACAGTGGGAGCTTGGCCTACTGGCACTACAGAACCAGCCTTGACTACCAATTCACGCAGCCCACATAGGAAGCTCCTAAACTGGAGGCACCCTGGAGTTGGCTAACCCGACCGCAACACGACGAGGCAACGCATAGGTGTCTCAGTGAGTTTGACAGTACCCGGAAACAGCTGATGGTGCTGGAACCAGGCTGGGCACGAGGGAGTACCCGTGACAAAAACACTGCCGGGAACCAGCTGGCGGTGCTGGAACCCGGATGCGTTGCCCTAGTGTGCAAGAGCCAATGGCACCGAGGACCAGCTGGGATGCTGGAACCCGGCTACTAAGCTGTAGGTGGCCGCCCTTAAAAGCACTACCAAGGACCGCCTGGCGTTGGCGGAACTCGGATACCCAGGAGGAGGCACCTAAGCCAAAGGCTCTGCCCGGAACCAGCAGACGGTGCTGGAACCAGGTGGTGGACCAGAAGGTCCACAGGAGAGGAGAGAACAGCTAGGCCGCGAGGCAACCGCAGTTACCGAACCCCAACAGTCCTACAGGGGGAGCTTGGCCTACTGGCACTACAGAACCAGCCTTGACTACCAATTCACGCAGCCCACATAGGAAGCTGCTAAACTGAAGGCACCCTGGAGTTGGCTAACTCGACCGCAACACGACGGGGCAACGCATAGGTGTCTCAGTGAGTTTGACAGTACCCGGAAACAGTTGACGGTGCTGGAACCAGGCTGGGCACGAGGGAGTACCCGTGACAAAAACACTGCCGGGAACCAGCTGGCAGTGCTGGAACCCGGATGCGTTGCCACAGTGTGCAAGAGCCAATGGCACCGAGGACCAGCTGACGGTGCTGGAACCCGGTTACTAAGCTGTTGGTGCCCGCTCTTAAAAGCACTACCAAGGACCGCCTGGCGTTGGCGGAACTCGGATACCCAGGAGGAGGCACCTAAGCCAAAGGCTCTGCCCGGAACCAGCTGACGGTGCTGGAACCAGGTGGTGGACCCGAAGGTCCACAGGAGAGGAGAGAACAGCTAGGCCGCGAGGCAGCTGCAGTTACCGAACCCCAACAGTCCTACAGGGGGAGCTTGGCCTACTGGCACTACAGAACCAGCCTTGACTACCAATTCACGCAGCCCACATAGGAAGCTCCTAAACTGGAGGCACCCTGGAGTTGGCTACCTCGACCGCAACACGACGGGGCAACGCATAGGTGTCTCAGTGAGTTTGACAGTACCAGGAAACAGCTGACGGTGCTGGAACCAGGCTGGGCACGAGGGAGTACCCGTGACAAAAACACTGCCGGGAACCAGCTGGCGGTGCTGGAACCCGGATGCGTTGCCCCAGTGTGCAAGAGCCAATGGCACCGAGGACCAGCTGACGGTGCTGGAACCCGGTTACTAAGCTGTAGGTGCCCGCTCTTAAAAGCACTACCATGGACCGCCTGGCGTTGGCGGAACTCGGATACCCAGGAGGAGGCACCTAAGCCAAAGGCTCTGCCCAGAACCAGCTGACGGTTCTGGAACCAGGTGGTGGACCAGAAGGTCCACAGGAGAGGAGAGAACAGCTAGGCCGCGAGGCAGCCGCAGTTACCGAACCCCAACAGTCCTACAGGGGGAGCTTGGCCTACTGGCACTACAGAACCAGCCTTGACTACCAATTCACGCAGCCCACATAGGAAGCTCCTAAACTGGAGGCACCCTGGAGTTGGCTAACTCGACCGCAACACGACGGGGCAACGCATAGGTGTCTCAGTGAGTTTGACAGTACCCGGAAACAGCTGAAGGTGCTGGAACCAGGCTGGGCACGAGGGAGTACCCGTGACAAAAACACTGCCGGGAACCAGCTGGCGGTGCTGGAACCCGGATGCGTTGCCCCAGTGTGCAAGAGCCAATGGCACCGAGGACCAGCTGACGGTGCTGGAACCCGGTTACTAAGCTGTAGGTGCCCGCGCTAAAAAGCACTACCAAGGACCGCCTGGTGTTGGCAGAACTCGGATACCCAGGAGGAGACACCTAAGCCAAAGGCTCTGCCCGGAACAAGCTGACGGTGTTGGAACCAGGTGGTGGACCCGAAGGTCCACAGGAGAGGAGAGAACAGCTAGGCCGCGAGGCAGCCGCAGTTACTGAACCCCAACAGTCCTACAGGGGGAGCTTGGCCTACTGGCACTACAGAACCAGCCTTGACTACCAATTCACGCAGCCCACATAGGAAGCTGCTAAACTGGAGGCACCCTGGAGTTGGCTAACTCGACCGAAACACGACGGGGCAACGCATAGGTGTCTCAGTGAGTTTGACAGTACCCGGAAACAGTTGACGGTGCTGGAACCAGGCTGGGCATGAGGGAGTACCCGTGACAAAAACACTGCCGGGAACCAGCTGGCAGTGCTGGAACCCGGATGCGTTGCCCCAGTGTGCAAGAGCCAATGGCACCGAGGACCAGCTGACGGTGCTGGAACCCGGTTACTAAGCTGTAGGTGCCCGCGCTTAAAAGCACTACCAAGGACCGCCTGGCGTTGGCAGAACTCGGATACCCAGGAGGAGACACCTAAGCCAAAGGCTCTGCCCGGAACAGGCTGACGGTGTTGGAACCAGGTGGTGGACCCGAAGGTCCACAGGAGAGGAGAGAACAGCTAGGCCGCGAGGCAGCCGCAGTTACCGAACCCCAACAGTCCTACAGGGGGAGCTTGGCCTACTGGCACTACAGAACCAGCCTTGACTACCAATTCACGCAGCCCACATAGGAAGCTCCTAAACTGGAGGCACCCTGGAGTTGGCTAACTCGACCGCAACACGACGGGGCAACGCATAGGTGTCTCAGTGAGTTTGACAGTACCCGGAAACAGCTGACGGTGCTGGAACCAGGCTGGGCACGAGGGAGTACCCGTGACAAAAACACTGCCGGGAACCAGCTGGCGGTGCTGGAACCCGGATGCGTTGCCCCAGTGTGCAAGAGCCAATGGCACCGAGGACCAGCTGACGGTGCTGGAACCCAGTTACTAAGCTGTAGGTGCCCGCGCTTAAAAGCACTACCAAGGACCGCCTGGCGGTCACGGATACCCGTGACAAAAACACTGCCCGAGAACCAGCTGGCGGAGCTGGAACACGGATGGTTTTGAATGTCAGTCCAGCGAGTTGTGTGGCAGGCTTCAGGATAGAGGATATCCCAGTGCTCTTCTACAGACAGCAATGGATCGGGACAGGGGTTATTCTGGTGAACGGGACAGACCCAGGGTCGCATCAACGGCACCGCGGTTCACCTTTTGTTTTCATTATAGTCCAATGGACCAAGAGATAAGGGCTGCAATTAGAAGGCACTGGCATATCCTTGAAAAAGATAGGGACTTGGCAGGGAAGGCGGCTGAAGGGCCCCTAATTTCCAATAGGCGTAGTACACGCTAGAGTTGAGCGACCTTGACCTTTTTAGAGTCGAGCCGGGTTTCGCGAAACCCGACTATCTCAAAAGTCGGGTCGAGTGAAATCGGCCGATTATGACGTAAAGTCGGGATCGACCGAAACACGAAACCCAATGCAAGTCAATGGGGCAGCATAGTCGGCAGTGAGTGGGGGCCAGGAAAACACCTAGAGTGCCCATTTTAATGTCAAAACTATCCATTCTTCTTAATGAAGCTTGTCAAGCGTAATTTACCTTATAATAATTGGAAGGCATTTGAAATTGGGGTTCATTTGGCTAAAGTTGTGGTGGGTAGGGCTGGTTCAAGTAATTAGTGGGCCCAGGAAATCTGGACCACGTCACGGCAGTGGAGCAGGGAGAGGTAAGTATTTCAACTTTGCAAGTGCTGTGAACCTGAGCAAGCAGGGGGGGCCCACTCGTTGGCATTGGCACTGGCACAGGGCCCCTCAAAGTACAGCGGTGTGTTTGCACGGCGGGGGCGCCTCCCACCGGCAGCAACACTTTTGCGTACTATGAGAGGCCCTGTGCCAGTGACGTCGCCAACTAGTATTCCTCCCCCCACCTGATGAAGGAACCTGCACTTTCATCTGCACCTTCCTGTTTGTCCCCGTGTAAGGTGGTATGGTATGCGGGAAGGGGGACCTGACTTTCAGCAGGGTCACAATCTTGCAGTGTAGCGTACACGGGAAATGTTGCGTTATGGGTCAATGTACCAGCAGACTCATCTATCACTGGCTGGGCAATGGGCAGGATGAGGAGGAAACACAGATATAGGCCCAAAGAATAAAGTGGGCTAAATGCAGTTCAAAATTGGTAACACAGGACTAATCAGGGGGCATTGCAGTGGAGGACAACTGGAATGAGAGGCTGACACAGAGAGCAGGCCCAAATCAGTAAGTAGTCGAAATGCAGTTCAAAATTGGCAACAGTAGTAAACAGGCGGCGCAGCTTTGTTCAGTGGAGGAGAACAGCAAGGAGTGGCAGACACCGATAGTAGGCCCCAACCCAACTAGTAGGCCAAATGCAGTCTAACATTAACAACTACTTAACGAGCGCCTGAAAACGGAATTTCAGGACAGGAAACCAGCAGAACAGCAAGGAGTGGCAGACACCGATAGTAGGCCCCAAACCAACTAGTACGCCAAATGCAGTTGTTCCGTTTAACCACAATTTAATGAGAGCCTGAAGATCGAAGCTCAGGAAAGGCAACCTGGGGAACACCTTGGAGTGGAACACACCCTCTCTCTACACCCCATACCCAATTTGAAGGCCTAATGCAGCGTAGTTTCCAACAACTACTAAACGAGAGCCGGAAGATCGAAGCTCAGGAAAGGCAACCTGGAGAACACCTTGGAGTGGAACACACCATCTCTCTACACCCCATACCCAATTTGTAGGCCTAATGCAGTGTAGTTTCCAAGAACTACTAAACGAGAGCCGGAAGATCGAAGCTCAGGAAAGGCAACCTGGAGAACACCTTGGAGTGGAACACACCATCTCTCTACACCCCATACCCAATTTGTAGGCCCAATGCAGCGTAGTTTCCAACAACTACTAAACGAGAGCATGATGATCGAAGCATTGGCGAGGAAACCTGGGGAACACCTTGGAGTGGAACACACCATCTCTCTACACCCCATACCCAATTTGTAGGCCTAATGCAGCGTAGTTTCCAACAACTACTAAACGAGAGCATGATGATCGAAGCATTGGCGAGGAAACCTGGGGAACACCTTGGAGTGGAACACACCATCTCTCCACACCCCATACCCAATTTGTAGGCCTAATGCAGCGTAGTTTCCAACAACTACTAAACGAGAGCCGGAAGATCGAAGCTCAGGAAAGGCAACCAGGGGAACACCTTGGAGTGGAACACACCATCTCTCTACACCCCATACCCAATTTGTAGGCCTAATGCAGCGTAGTTTCCAACAACTACTAAACGAGAGCCGGAAGATCGAAGCTCAGGAAAGGCAACCTGGAGAACACCTTGGAGTGGAACACACCATCTCTCTACACCCCATACCCAATTTGTAGGCCTAATGCAGCGTAGTTTCCAACAACTACTAAACGAGAGCATGATGATCGAAGCATTGGCGAGGAAACCTGGGGAACACCTTGGAGTGGAACACACCATCTCTCTACAGTGGAACACACCATCTCTCTACACCCCATACCCAATTTGTAGGCCTAATGCAGCGTAGTTTCCAACAACTACTAAACGAGAGCCGGAAGATCGAAGCTCAGGAAAGGCAACCTGGAGAACACCTTGGAGTGGAACACACCATCTCTCTACACCCCATACCCAATTTGTAGGCCTAATGCAGCGTAGTTTCCAACAACTACTAAACGAGAGCCGGAAGATCGAAGCTCAGGAAAGGCAACCTGGGGAACACCTTGGAGTGGAACACACCATCTCTCTACACCCCATACCCAATTTGTAGGCCCAATGCAGCGTAGTTTCCAACAACTACTAAACGAGAGCATGATGATCGAAGCATTGGCGAGGAAACCTGGGGAACACCTTGGAGTGGAACACACCATCTCTCTACACCCCATACCCAATTTGTAGGCCTAATGCAGCATAGTTTCCAACAACTACTAAACGAGAGCATGATGATCGAAGCATTGGCGAGGACCCTGGGGAACACCTTGGAGTGGAACACACCATCTCTCTACAGTGGAACACACCATCTCTCTACACCCCATACCCAATTTGTAGGCCTAATGCAGCGTAGTTTCCAACAACTACTAAACGAGAGCCGGAAGATCGAAGCTCAGGAAAGGCAACCTGGAGAACACCTTGGAGTGGAACACACAATCTCTCTACACCCCATACCCAATTTGTAGGCCTAATGCAGCGTAGTTTCCAACAACTACTAAACGAGAGCCGGAAGATCGAAGCTCAGGAAAGGCAACCTGGGGAACACCTTGGAGTGTAACAAACCCTCTCTCTACACCACGGAAGGGCTGATTCTTAGGAAGGAAGGCTGTTGGAAAGAAGCAGGGCGCGTCCGAGGGTGATTATATTCTTATTAGGTATATACTCACCCTCGGACACGCCCTGCTTCTTTATTTGTAATGAATGTTTATTTGCAATGTGGTTTTGACTTACTCTATTTTTTTGGTAAATAATGATTTTATTATTTTCATTGTTTTGCATCTTCTTGGCAATAATATAAAGAAGACGCGACAGGACAACACTCGGTGGATGCCATATCTGTGTTTTAAATTGAAAAAAACTTTCAGTTAACTACTTGCAGGAGAAAGTTATTGTAGCTGGTGGCCATTTTTAGTACTGTACCAGATTTTTGTTGTATGTGTTTGTTTTTAATGTTAAAATGTCTGCATTTGATATCTCTCCAGTATTTTCTTTTTTATAAGCAAAATACTTATTTTTATATTTTCTGATGTTGGTTCCAGGGGTACACGGGCAGCAGTGGTGTGGTCAGTGGAGGCCTAGTGGAAGGAGTGACCGCAGACAGGCATCGAAGGCCTAAAATAATAACACATGGCTGTAGGCAATTTTAAATTGGTTCCAGGGGTACACGGGCAGCAGTGGTGTGGTCAGTGGAGGCCTAGTGGAAGGAGTGACCGCAGACAGGCATCGAAGGCCTAAAATAATAACACATGGCTGTAGGCAATTTTAAATTGGTTCCAGGGGTACACGGGCAGCAGTGGTGTGGTCAGTGGAGGCCTAGTGGAAGGAGTGACCGCAGACAGGCATCGAAGGCCTAAAATAATAACACATGGCTGTAGGCAATTTTAAATTGGTTCCAGGGGTACACGGGCAGCAGTGGTGTGGTCAGTGGAGGCCTAGTGGAAGGAGTGACCGCAGACAGGCATCGAAGGCCTAAAATAATAACACATGGCTGTAGGCAATTTTAAATTGGTTCCAGGGGTACACGGGCAGCAGTGGTGTGGTCAGTGGAGGCCTAGTGGAAGGAGTGACCGCAGACAGGCATCGAAGGCCTAAAATAATAACACATGGCTGTAGGCAATTTTAAATTGGTTCCAGGGGTACACGGGCAGCAGTGGTGTGGTCAGTGGAGGCCTAGTGGAAGGAGTGACCACAGACAGGCATCGAAGGCCTAAAATAATAACACATGGCTGTAGGCAATTTTAAATTGGTTCCAGGGGTACACGGGCAGCAGTGGTGTGGTCATTGGAGGGCTAGTGGAAGGAGTGACCACAGACAGGCATCGAAGGCCTAACATAACAAAAATGTCAATACAATGGTATTGACAGTGCCAGGCATTGAAGGATGTCAGCGCATAGAATAAACATTGGTGGAGCTGTGAGATAATTTTGCAAGTTGTAGAGCACTGTTTGAGCTGGGGGGGGGAACTGTCTTGTAGCCGGCGGTACAGGCCCAGGGCCCCTCATATTACAACGGTGTGTCTGACGTTGGGTGCGCACCACCACCGCCAGAGACACTTTATTGTACTAGGAGGGACCCAGTGGCAGTGCCGTCGACCAAAAGCGGGCACACCCACCTCTTCAGACAAACTGCACTCTCACGGGTGCTGTCGCCAAGTGTCGATACCACGGCCCCGTGTGGGGAGTTTGGCCATTTAGTGAGGTGTAAACATGTCGTATGCTGGACAATCAGGTGCAGAAAATTACGAGATTGGAAAAGGCATTCAGAATAGTCCACAGGCAAGACCTTTTCATAGGAAAGCTAGGTGTCAGCCGAGCAAGGTGGGGCAAAAGATTTCGAAATCCAGTTGTGGTTCATTTTAATGAAGGTTAGATCATCTACATTTTGGGTAGCCAGACGAGTCCTTTTTTCTGTTAGTATTGAACCTGCAGCACTGAATACTCTTCCTGATAGGACACTAGCTGCCGGGCAAGCAAGCTTCTGCAATGCATATTCTGCCAATTCTGGCCAGGTGTCTAATTTTGATGACCAGTAATCAAATGGGAATGACGGTTGAGGGAGAACATCGATAAGGGATGAAAAATAGTTTGTAACCATACTGGACAAATGTTGTCTCCTGTCACTTTGAATTGATGCTGCAGTACCTGTCCTGTCTGCGGTCATAGCAAAATCACTCCACAACCTGGTCAGAAAACCCCTCTGGCCAACGCCACTTCTGATTTCTGCCCCTCTAACTCCTCTGGTCTGCTGGCCCCTGCAGCTCGTGTGAGAACGATCACGGGCGCTGTGTGCAGGGAATGCCAGAAGCAAACGGTCAACAAGAGTTGATTGTTTGGTTGCTAATATTAGTTCCAAGTTCTCATGTGGCATTATATTTTGCAATTTGCCTTTATAGCGAGGATCAAGGAGGCAGGCCAACCCGTAATCGTCATCATTCATCATTTTAGTTATGCGTGTGTCCCTTTTGAGGATACGTAAGGCATAATCCGCCATGTGGGCCAAAGTTCCAGTTCTCAAATCTGCGGTTGTGCTTGGTTGAGGGGCAGTTTCAGGCAAATCCACGTCACTTGTGTCCCTCCAAAAACCAGAACCCGGCCTTGCCGCGCCACCAATTTCCAGTGGCCCCGGAAAAGCTTCCTCATTAAAAATATAATCATCCCCATCATCCTCCTCGTCCTCCTCCTCCTCTTCGCCCGCTACCTCGTCCTGTACACTGCCCTGGCCAGACAATGGCTGACTGTCATCAAGGCTTTCCTCTTCCTCAGCTGCAGACGCCTGATCCTTTATGTGCGTCAAACTTTGCATCAGCAGACGCATTAGGGGGATGCTCATGCTTATTATGGCGTTGTCTGCACTAACCAGCCGTGTGCATTCCTCAAAACACTGAAGGACTTGACACATGTCTTGAATCTTCGACCACTGCACACCTGACAACTCCATGTCTGCCATCCTACTGCCTGCCCGTGTATGTGTATCCTCCCACAAAAACATAACAGCCCGCCTCTGTTCGCACAGTCTCTGAAGCATGTGCAGTGTTGAGTTCCACCTTGTTGCAACGTCTATGATTAGACGATGCTGGGGAAGGTTCAAAGAACGCTGATAGGTCTGCATACGGCTGGAGTGTACGGGCGAACGGCGGATATGTGAGCAAAGTCCACGCACTTTGAGGAGCAGGTCGGATAACCCCGGATAACTTTTCAGGAAGCACTGCACCACCAGGTTTAAGGTGTGAGCCAGGCAAGGAATGTGTTTCAGTTGGGAAAGGGAGATGGCAGCCATGAAATTCCTTCCGTTATCACTCACTACCTTGCCTGCCTCAAGATCTACAGTGCCCAGCCACGACTGCGTTTCTTTCTGCAAGAACTCGGACAGAACTTCCGCGGTGTGTCTGTTGTCGCCCAAACACTTCATAGCCAATACAGCCTGCTGACGTTTGCCAGTAGCTGCCCCATAATGGGAGACCTGGTGTGCAACAGTGGCAGCTGCGGATGGAGTGGTTGTGCGACTTTGGTCTGTGGACGAGCTCTCGCTTCTGCAGGAGGACGAAGAGGAGGAGGAGGGGGTGCGAACGGCTACAGCCAATTGTTTCCTAGACCGTGGGCTAGGCAGAACTGTCCCAAACTTGCTGTCCCCTGTGGACCCTGCATCCACCACATTTACCCAGTGTGCCGTGATGGACACGTAACGTCCCTGGCCATGCCTACTGGTCCATGCATCTGTTGTCAGGTGCACCTTTGTGCTCACAGATTGCCTGAGTGCATGGACGATGCGCTCTTTAACATGCTGGTGGAGGGCTGGGATGGCTTTTCTGGAAAAAAAGTGTCGACTGGGTAGCTCGTAGCGTGGTACAGCGTAGTCCATCAGGGCTTTGAAAGCTTCGCTTTCAACTAACCGGTAGGGCATCATCTCTAACGAGATTAGTCTAGCTATGTGTGCGTTCAAACCCTGTGTACGCGGATGCGAGGCTAAGTACTTCCTTTTTCTAACCATAGTCTCATGTAGGGTGAGCTGGACTGGAGAGCTGGAGATCTGTTGTGAATTCTGTGGCTGAGTTCACTTCTGTGGTCACAAGTGGTATTGCAGTCTCTGGGCTTCCTCCCTCAGGTGTTTTGGTGAGCTCGTTGGCTGCCTTGCTATTTAGCTCCACCTGAGTCTGTCTTCCTTGCTCCTTGTCAATGTTCCAGTGTTGGATCTGAGCTACTGCATCTTTCCTTGGGCCTGCTGCTCTGCTAGATAAGTGCTTCTAGTTTGTTTTCTGTTTTTTCTGTCCAGCTTGCTATTATCTTTTGCTGGAAGCTCTGAGAAGCAAAGGGGTGCACCGCCGTGCTGTTAGTTCGGCACGGTGGGTCTTTTTGCCCCTTTGCGTGGTTTTCGTTTTAGGGTTTTTTGTAGACTGCATAGTTCTCTTTGCTATCCTCGCTCTGTCTAGAATATCGGGCCTCACTTTGCTGAATCTATTTCATTCCTACGTTTGTCTTTTCATCTTGCTAACAGTCATTATATGTGGGGGGCTGCCTATTCCTTTGGGGTATTTCTCTGAGGTAAGTCAGGCTTGTATTTCTATCTTCAGGCTAGTCAGCTCCTCAGGCAGTGCCGAGTTGCATAGGTAGTTGATAGGCGCAATCCACTGCTGCTTATAGTTGTGTGAGGATAGATCAGGTACTGCAGTCTACAGAGATTCCACGTCTCAGAGCTCGTCCTATTGTTTTTGGTTATTGCCAGATCTCTGTATGTGCGCTGATTACTGCACGCTGTGTTGCCTGATTGCCAGCCATAACAGTACAAGGAGCCACACCAATGATTTCCAATAGAGGGAAAAAAGAAATCCTGATATCATTTTTTTTTCTTAGCTCTGTCTTCAGTCTTTTTTTTCCCCTAGACATTAGAGTGCTTCAGGACACAGCTGTGGACATGGATATTCAGGCTCTGTGCTCCTCAATGGATAATCTCGTTGTAAATGTACAAAAGATTCAAGATACTATTGATCAGAAATCGATGCTAGAACCAAGAATTCCGATTCCTGATTTGTTTTTTGGTGACAGAACTAAGTTCCTGAGCTTCAGAAATAATTGTAAGCTATTTTTGGCCTTGAAACCTCATTCTTCTGGTAATCCTATTCAACAGGTTTTGATTATTATTTCTTTTTTGCGCGGCGACCCACAGGACTGGGCGTTTTCTCTTGCACCAGGAGATTCTGCATTGAGTAATGTTGATGCATTTTTCCAGGCGCTGGGATTGCTTTACGATGAGCCTAATTCAGTGGATCAAGCTGAGAAAAATCTGCTGGCTTTATGCCAGGGTCAGGATGATGTAGAAGTATATTGTCAGAAATTTAGGAAATGGTCAGTACTCACTCTGTGGAATGAATCTGCACTAGCGGCTTTGTTCAGAAAGGGTCTCTCTGAAGCTCTTAAGGATGTAATGGTGGGATTTCCTATGCCTGCTGGTTTGAATGAGTCTATGTCCTTGGCCATTCAGATCGGTCGTCGCTTGCGCGAGCGTAAATCTGTGCACCATCTGGCGTTATTGTCTGAGAGTAAGCCTGAGCCTATGCAGTGCGACAGGACTATGACTAAAGTAGAACGGCACGAACACAGACGTCTGAACAGACTGTGTTTCTATTGTGGTGATTCTACTCATGCTATTTCTAATTGTCCTAAACGCACTAGGCGGTTCGATAGCTCTGCCGTTATTGGTACTGTACAGTCCAAATTCCTTTTGTCCATTACCTTAATGTGCTCTTTGTCATCATATTCTGTCATGGCGTTTGTGGATTCAGGCGCTGCCCTGAATCTGATGGATTTGGATTATGCTAAACGTTGTGGATTTTTCTTGGAGCCTTTGCGGTGTCCTATTCCGTTGAGAGGAATTGATGCTACACCTTTGGCCAAGAATAACCCTCAGTACTGGGCCCAGCTGACCATGTGCATGGCTCCTGCACATCAGGAAGTTATTCGCTTTTTGGTACTGCATAATTTGCATGATGTGGTCGTGTTGGGGTTGCCATGGCTACAAACCCATAATCCAGTATTGGATTGGAACTCTATGTCGGTAACCAGCTGGGGTTGTCAGGGAGTACATGGTGATGTTCCATTTTTGTCTATTTCGTCATCCATTCCTTCTGACATCCCAGAGTTCTTGTCGGACTTTCAGGATGTATTTGAAGAGTCCAAGTCTGATGCCCTACCTCCGCATAGGAATTGTGATTGTGCTATCGATTTGATTCCTGGTAGTAAATTCCCTAAGGGTCGTTTATTTAATTTGTCCGTACCTGAACACACCGCTATGCGCAGTTATGTGAAGGAGTCCCTGGAGAAGGGACATATTCGCCCATCGTCATCACCATTGGGAGCAGGGTTCTTTTTTGTAGCCAAGAAGGATGGTTCGCTAAGACCGTGTATTGATTACCGCCTTCTTAATAAGATCACTGTTAAGTTTCAGTATCCCTTGCCATTGATTTCTGACTTGTTTGCTCGGATTAAGGGGGCTAGTTGGTTTACTAAGATTGATCTTCGTGGTGCGTATAATCTGGTGAGAATCAGGCAGGGAGATGAATGGAAAACGGCATTTAATACGCCCGAGGGTCATTTTGAGTATCTGGTGATGCCGTTCGGACTTGCCAATGCTCCATCTGTTTTTCAGTCTTTTATGCATGACATTTTCCGTGAGTATCTGGATAAATTCTTGATTGTTTACTTGGATGACATTTTGATCTTCTCAGATGATTGGGAGTCTCATGTGAAGCAAGTCAGAATGGTTTTCCAGGTACTGCGTGCTAATTCCTTGTTCGTGAAGGGATCAAAGTGTCTCTTCGGTGTGCAGAAAGTTTCATTTTTGGGGTTCATCTTTTCCCCTTCTACTATCGAGATGGATCCGGTTAAGGTTCAGGCCATCCAGGATTGGACTCAGCCGACATCTCTAAAAAGTCTGCAGAAATTCCTGGGCTTTGCTAATTTTTATCGTCGCTTCATCTGTAATTTTTCTAGCTTTGCCAGACCATTGACCGATTTGACCAAGAAGGGTGCTGATTTGGTTAATTGGTCTTCTGCTGCCGTGGAAGCTTTTCAGGAGTTGAAGCGTCGTTTTTGCTGTGCCCCTGTGTTGTGTCAACCTGATGTTTCTCTTCCGTTCCAGGTCGAGGTTGATGCTTCTGAGATTGGTGCAGGGGCGGTTTTGTCACAGAGAGGTTCTGGTTGCTCAGTGTTCAAACCATGTGCTTTCTTTTCCAGGAAATTTTCTGCTGCTGAGCGTAATTATGATGTGGGCAACCGAGAGTTGCTGGCCATGAAGTGGGCATTCGAGGAGTGGCGTCATTGGCTTGAGGGTGCTAAGCATCGCGTGGTGGTTTTGACTGATCATAAGAACCTTACTTATCTTGAGTCTGCCAAGCGCTTGAATCCTAGACAGGCCCGTTGGTCGTTATTTTTTGCTCGTTTTGATTTTGTGATTTCATACCTTCCGGGCTCTAAAAATGTGAAGGCGGATGCTCTGTCTAGGAGTTTTGTGCCCGACTCTCCGGGGTTATCTGAGCCGGCGAGTATCCTCAAGGAAGGAGTCATTGTGTCTGCCATCTCCCCTGATTTGCGGAGAGTGTTGCAGAAATTTCAGGCTAATAAACCTGATCGTTGTCCGGCCGAGAAACTGTTCGTCCCTGATAGGTGGACTAGTAAAGTTATCTCTGAACTTCATTGTTCGGTGCTGGCCGGTCATCCAGGAATCTTTGGTACCAGGGAGTTGGTTGCTAGATCCTTCTGGTGGCCATCTCTGTCACGGGATGTGCGTGCTTTTGTGCAGTCCTGTGGAATTTGTGCTAGGGCTAAGCCCTGCTGTTCACGTGCCAGTGGGTTGCTTTTGCCCTTGCCGGTCCCGAAGAGGCCTTGGACACATATTTCGATGGATTTCATTTCTGACCTTCCCGTTTCTCAAAAAATGTCGGTCATTTGGGTGGTCTGTGATCGCTTTTCTAAAATGGTCCATCTGGTGCCCTTGGTTAAATTGCCTTCCTCCTCTGATTTGGTGCCTTTGTTCTTCCAGCATGTGGTTCGTTTACATGGCATTCCTGAGAATATTGTTTCTGACAGAGGTTCCCAGTTTGTCTCGAGGTTCTGGCGAGCCTTTTGTGGTAGGATGGGCATTGACCTATCTTTTTCCTCGGCCTTCCATCCTCAGACTAATGGCCAGACCGAACGAACCAATCAGACCTTGGAAACATATCTGAGATGTTTTGTTTCCGCTGACCAGGATGATTGGGTGTCATTTTTGCCGTTGGCTGAGTTCGCCCTTAATAATCGGGCCAGCTCGGCTACCTTGGTCTCTCCATTTTTCTGCAATTCTGGGTTCCATCCTCGTTTCTCTTCAGGACAGGTTGAGTCTTCGGACTGTCCTGGTGTGGATTATGTGGTGGACAGGTTGCAGCAGATCTGGACTCAGGTAGTGGACAATTTGACCTTGTCCCAGGAGAAGGCTCAGCTTTTCGCTAATCGCAGACGCCGTGTGGGACCCCGACTTCGTGTTGGGGATCTGGTTTGGTTATCTTCTCGTCATATTCCTATGAAGGTTTCCTCTCCTAAATTTAAACCTCGTTTTATTGGTCCGTATAGGATTTCTGAGATTCTCAATCCGGTGTCTTTTCGTCTGACCCTCCCAGACTCCTTTTCCATACATAATGTATTCCATAGGTCGTTGTTGAGGAGATACGTGGCACCTATGGTTCCATCTGTGGAGCCTCCTGCCCCTGTTTTGGTGGAGGGGGAATTGGAGTATATTGTGGAGAAGATTTTGGATTCTCGTGTCTCTAGACGGAAACTCCAGTATCTGGTCAAATGGAAGGGTTATGCTCAGGAAGATAATTCCTGGGTTTTTGCCTCTGATGTCCATGCCCCAGATCTTGTTCGTGCCTTTCATGTGGCTCATCCTGGTCGGCCTGGGGGTTCTGGTGAGGGTTCGGTGACCCCTCCTCAAGGGGGGGGTACTGTTGTGAATTCTGTGGCTGAGTTCACTTCTGTGGTCACAAGTGGTATTGCAGTCTCTGGGCTTCCTCCCTCAGGTGTTTTGGTGAGCTCGTTGGCTGCCTTGCTATTTAGCTCCACCTGAGTCTGTCTTCCTTGCTCCTTGTCAATGTTCCAGTGTTGGATCTGAGCTACTGCATCTTTCCTTGGGCCTGCTGCTCTGCTAGATAAGTGCTTCTAGTTTGTTTTCTGTTTTTTCTGTCCAGCTTGCTATTATCTTTTGCTGGAAGCTCTGAGAAGCAAAGGGGTGCACCGCCGTGCTGTTAGTTCGGCACGGTGGGTCTTTTTGCCCCTTTGCGTGGTTTTCGTTTTAGGGTTTTTTGTAGACTGCATAGTTCTCTTTGCTATCCTCGCTCTGTCTAGAATATCGGGCCTCACTTTGCTGAATCTATTTCATTCCTACGTTTGTCTTTTCATCTTGCTAACAGTCATTATATGTGGGGGGCTGCCTATTCCTTTGGGGTATTTCTCTGAGGTAAGTCAGGCTTGTATTTCTATCTTCAGGCTAGTCAGCTCCTCAGGCAGTGCCGAGTTGCATAGGTAGTTGATAGGCGCAATCCACTGCTGCTTATAGTTGTGTGAGGATAGATCAGGTACTGCAGTCTACAGAGATTCCACGTCTCAGAGCTCGTCCTATTGTTTTTGGTTATTGCCAGATCTCTGTATGTGCGCTGATTACTGCACGCTGTGTTGCCTGATTGCCAGCCATAACAGAGATCTTGGAACTAGCGGGGGTGCCGGTGGACATGGCAGACTGAGAGACGGTGGGAGATGGTATTGTTGCCGCCGGTGCCCTAGATGCAGTGTTTCCTACTACGAAACTGGTGATTCCCTGACCCTGACTGCTTTGGCCTGGCAAAGAAACCTGCACAGATACTGCAGGTGGTGTGGAAAATGGTGGCCCTACACTGCCGGAAGGGATGTTGCGTTGCTGACTAGCTTCATTGGCCGAGGGTGCTACAACCTTAAGGGACGTTTGGTAGTTAGTCCAGGCTTGCAAATGCATGGTGGTTAAATGTCTATGCATGCAACTTGTATTGAGACTTTTCAGATTCTGTCCTCTGCTTAAGGTAGTTGAACATTTTTGACAGATGACTTTGCGCTGATCAATTGGATGTTGTTTAAAAAAATGCCAGACTGCACTCTTTCTAGCATCGGATACCTTTTCAGGCATTGCAGACTGAGCTTTAACCGGATGGCCACGCTGTCCTCCAACAGGTTTTGGCTTAGCCACGCGTTTTGGGCAAGATACGGGCCCGGCAGATGGAACCTGTTGCGATGTTGATGCCTGCTGCGGCCCCTCCTCCTCCGCTTCAGAACTGCTGCCGCCTGCACCCTGTTCCCCCAATGGCTGCCAATCGGGGTCAAGAACTGGGTCATCTATCACCTCTTCTTGTAGCTCGTGTGCAACTTCGTCTGTGTCACCGTGTCGGTCGGTGGTATAGCGTTCGTGATGGGGCAACATAGTCTCATCAGGGTCTGATTCTTGATCATTACCCTGCGAGGGCAATGTTGTGGTCTGAGTCAAAGGACCAGCATAGTAGTCTGGCTGTGGCTGTGCATCAGTGCACTCCATGTCAGATTCAACTTGTAATGGGCATGGACTGTTAACTGCTTCACTTTCTAAGCCAGGGACGGTATGTGTAAAGAGCTCCATGGAGTAACCCGTTGTGTCGCCTGCTGCATTCTTCTCTGTTGTTGTTTTTGCTGAAGAGGACAAGGAAGCGACTTGTCCCTGACCGTGAACATCCACTAACGACGCGCTGCTTTGACATTTACCAGTTTCACGAGAGGAGGCAAAAGAGCTAGAGGCTGAGTCAGCAAGATAAGCCAAAACTTGCTCTTGCTGCTCCGGCTTTAAAAGCGGTTTTCCTAGTCCCAGAAAAGGGAGCGTTCGAGGCCTTGTGTAGCCTGACGACGAACCTGGCTCCACAGCTCCAGACTTAGGTGCAATATTTTTTTTCCCACGACCAGCTGATGCTCCACCACTACCACTACCCTCATTACCAGCTGACAATGAACGCCCCCGGCCACGACCTCTTCCACCATACTTCCTCATTGTTTTAAACACATAAACAAACTAACGGTATTTGTTGCTGTCACACAAATTACACGGTGAGCTATAACTTCAGTATGATTTAGCTACCCCTTTACAGGTGAGTGAGACCACAACGAAAATCAGGCACAATGTTACACACTCTGTTGTTGGTGGCAACAAATGAGAGAGATGCCACACACGCAGGACTGTCACTGAAGCACAAATGTAAATATTAATCTCCCACTGATTTGATTTTTATTTTTTTTTCAGGGAGACTTTAGGAAAAAAATATAATAGAATAAAATGATTTTTTCAGGAAGAATTTAGAAACCAAATAAAATAAAATGATTTTTTCAGGGAGAATTTAGAAAACAAATAAAACAAGAAAAGGCTTTCTATGGCCCACTGAGTGAGAGATGACGCACACAGGAGTCAGGAGTGGCACACAAGCCCAGAGGCCAATATTTATCTCCCACTGATTGATGTAGTGATTTTTTCAGGTAGATTTTGGAACCCAAATCAAGCTAAAAAAATAATAGGCTTTCTATGGCCCACAATTGGAGAGAGAGAGAGAGAGATGGCACACCCAGGAGTCAAGACTGGCACACAAGCAGAAAGGGCAATATTAATCTCCCACTGATTTTTTTTTTTTTTTTTTTTTCAGGGAGACTTTAGGAAAAAAAATAATAGAATAAAATGATTTATTCAGGAAGAATTTAGAAACCAAATAAAATAAAATGATTTTTTCAGGGAGAATTTAGAAAACAAATAAAACAAAAAAAGGCTTTCTATGGCCCACTGAGTGAGAGATGACGCACACAGGAGTCAGGAGTGGCACACAAACCCAGAGGCCAATATTTATCTCCCACTGATTGATGTAGTGATTTTTTCAGGTAGATTTTGGAACCCAAATCAAGCTAAAAAAATAATAGGCTTTCTATGGCCCACAATTGGAGAGAGAGAGAGAGATGGCACACCCAGGAGTCAAGACTGGCACACAAGCAGAAAGGGCAATATTAATCTCCCACTGATTTGTTTTTGTTTGTTTTTTTCAGGGAGACTTTAGGAAAAAAAAATAGAATAAAATTATTTTTCAGGAAGAATTTAGAAACCAAATAAAATAAAATGATTTTTTCAGGGAGAATTTAGAAAACAAATAAAACAAAAAAAGGCTTTCCATGGCCCACTGAGTGAGAGATGACGCACACAGGAGTCAGGAGTGGCACACAAGCCCAGAGGCCAATATTTATCTCCCACTGATTGATGTAGTGATTTTTTCAGGTAGATTTTGGAACCCGAATCAAGCTAAAAAAATAATAGGCTTTCTATGGCCCACAACTGGAGAGAGAGAGAGAGATGGCACACCCAGGAGTCAAGACTGGCACACAAGCAGAAAGGGCAATATTAATCTCCCACTGATTTGTTTTTTTTTGTTTTTTTCAGGGAGACTTTAGGAAAAAAAAAATAGAATAAAATGATTTTTTTCAGGAAGAATTTAGAAACCAAATAAAATAAAATGATTTTTTCAGGGAGAATTTAGAAAACAAATAAAACAAAAAAAGGCTTTCTATGGCCCACTGAGTGAGAGATGACGCACACAGGAGTCAGGAGTGGCACACAAGCCCAGAGGCCAATATTTATCTCCCACTGATTGATGTAGTGATTTTTTCAGGTAGATTTTGGAACCCAAATCAAGCTAAAAAAATAATAGGCTTTCTATGGCCCACAATTGGAGAGAGAGAGAGAGATGGCACACCCAGGAGTCAAGACTGGCACACAAGCAGAAAGGGCAATATTAATCTCCCACTGATTTGTTTTTTTTTTTTTTTTTTCAGGGAGACTTTAGGAAAAAAAAAATAGAATAAAATGATTTTTTTCAGGAAGAATTTAGAAACCAAATAAAATAAAATGATTTTTTCAGGGAGAATTTAGAAAACAAATAAAACAAAAAAAGGCTTTCTATGGCCCACTGAGTGAGAGATGACGCACACAGGAGTCAGGAGTGGCACACAAGCCCAGAGGCCAATATTTATCTTCCACTTTTTTTTTTTGTTCCAGTGAAAATTTATAAACCCAATAAAAAAAATAATAAATAGGCTTTCTATGGCCCACTATCTGAGAGACAGAGAGAGATGGCACGCTTAGGACTGGCACACAAGCCCAAAGGCGAATATTAATCTCCCTTTTTTTTTAAGGGAGAATTTATAAAACCAAAAAAAAATAAATACCGTAAATAGGCTTTCTATGGCCCACTATTTGTGAGAGAGATGGCACGCTCAGGACTGGCACACAAGCCCAGAGGCCAATATTAATCTCCCACTTTTTTTTTTTTTTTCCAGGGAAAATTTATAAACCCAATAATAAAAAAAAATAAATAAATAGGCTTTCTATGGCCCACTATCTGAGAGAGAGAGATGGCACGCTTAGGACTGGCACACAAGCCCAAAGGCCAATATTAATCTCCCACTGATTGATTTATTGATTTTTTCAGGTAGAATTTAGAACCCAAATAAAGCAAAAAAAAAAAAAAGGGTTTTCTATGGCCCACTGAGTGAGTGATCATGCACACAGGAGTCAGGAGTGGCACACAAGCCCTGAGGCCAATATTTTTCTCCCACTGATTGATGTAGTGATTTTTTCAGGTACATTTTAGAACCCAAATCAAGCAAAAAAATAAATAGGCTTTCTATGGCCCACTATTTGTGAGAGAGATGGCACGCTCAGGACTGGCACACAAGCCCAGAGGCCAATATTAATCTCCCACTTTTTTTTTTTTGGTTCCAGGGAAAATTTATAAACCCAATAAAAAAATAAATAAATAGGCTTTCTATGGCCCACTATCTGAGAGAGAGAGATGGCACGCTTAGGACTGGCACACAAGCCCAAAGGCCAATATTAATCTCCCACTGATTGATTTATTGATTTTTTCAGGTAGAATTTAGAACCCAAATAAAGCAAAAAAAAAAAAAAGGGCTTTCTATGGCCCACTGAGTGAGTGATGATGCACACAGGAGTCAGGAGTGGCACACAAGCCCTGAGGCAAATATTTTTCTCCCACTGATTGATGTAGTGATTTTTTCAGGTAGATTTTATAACCCAAATCAAGCAAAAAAATAAATAGGCTTTCTATGGCCCACTGAGTGAGAGATGACACAGACAGGGATGGCACTCTAGCAGAAATGTCAATCTTAATCTCCCACAAAAAAAAAAAAAAACAGGGAGTGTCCTTCAATTACTATCTCCCTGCAGTAATCTCAGCCAGGTATGGCAGGCAGCAATAAGGAGTGGACTGATGCACAAATTAAATAAAAAGTGTGTACAAACAAAAAAGATAGCTGTGCAGAAAGGAAGGAACAAGAGGATTTGTGCTTTGAAAAAAGCAGTTGGTTTGCACAGCGGCGTACACACAGCAATGCAGCTATCAGGGAGCCTTCTAGGGCAGCCCAATGAGCTACAGCGCTGAGGGGGAAAAAAAAAAATGTAGCTTCCACTGTCCCTGCACACCGAAGGTGGTGTTGGGCAGTGGAAATTGCTACAGCACAAGCGGTTTGGTGGTTAATGGACCCTGCCTAACGCTATCCCTGCTTCTGACGAAGCGGCAGCAACCTCTCCCTAAGCTCAGATCAGCAGCAGTAACATGGCGGTCGGCGGGAACTCCCCTTTATAGCCCCTGTGACTCCGCAGACAGCAAGCCAATCACTGCAATGCCCTTCTCTAAGATGGTGGGGACCAGGACCTATGTCATCACGCTGCCCACACTCTGCGTTTACCTTCATTGGCTGAGAAATGGCGCTTTTCGCGTCATTGAAACGCGACTTTGGCGCGAAAGTCGCGTACCGCATGGCCGACCCCGCACAGGGGTCGGATCGGATTTCATGAAACCTGACTTTGCCAAAAGTCGGCGACTTTTGAAAATGAACGACCCGTTTCGCTCAACCCTAGTACACGCATTTGAGATGTTTTGGTGCGAAATTATATGCCAAGTCCACAAATCAGATGGTTGGAACATTCTGCCCCGAGAGGAAATTTTCGTTGTGGCCAATGTAACTTTTGTGCACACCATGTTACAGGGCGGAACATACAAGTGGGTCCCATCAAACACACTATCCAGCATTTTATTACTTGTAAAACTGAGTACGTGGTCTACGTAGTTTTCTGCCCCTGTAAACGTTTTTACGTGGGAAAGACCATTCGCCAGTTATTTATACGCTTTAGGGAACATGTCAGGTCAGTTCGGACAGGCAAAGGGGTGCCTAGACTTATCACCCATGTTAGGGAGGCACATGCGGGGAATTCATCAGTCCTTTCTTTTGCCGGCTTAGAAAGGGTTACTTTACCCGCCAGAGTGGGAGATCTACATAAGTTACTGCTTAGACAGGAAGCTAGGTGGATTATACGCACTCAGGCCACAGGATCTGCGGGGTTAAACGATAGAGTTGATATGGCCGTGTTTCTGTGATCCCCGCAGAAATTTACTGTCATCTGCCGGTGAGTATGTTTCTGTTTCTTGGTGTCCCCCTTATGGAGTGATGAAATTTCAAGCCGCTTTTAGAGGGGAAAAAATTGTGTGTTTTTTCTATAAAAAATCGTATATACATATATATTCTTTATATATATATAAAACAGTGTTAAAAATCGCGCTATGGTTAGTATGTGATACATCGCTAGTAATTATTGTCGCAGGAGTATTACTATTATTATTCTATGGATTATCTCCTTTCTGTATTTAAGTAATGATATTTACATCTCTATTATTATGTTTGTATTGATTCATCAGCAAAAATCTTGTTTTAATTAACATACATTTTGCTCTCAGCCTTGTGTATCTTGTCTGTTTAGGTGCTGCACTAGTCACTATTGAAGATATTGTATTTTGTCAGGTGTCGGGGATTGGAGGCGTGAGGAGAGGGTGTGTTTACTCACCTTTAACTTGCCCACGTCATTTCCCGACACCTGAGACCCGTTGAAGCGCTACCGTCAGCGCGAAACGGCCGTTGTCTTTCCCTGCTCACCTCCTCATCTTTCCTGCTCCCCCGTGCCGTCAGTATGCTATTTGCACTGTAAGTGTCTGCAATAAAGGACTCGGACCACGCAACCTTCGGTGAGTGCTGCCGCATTTTTTCTCCTATTTGTCTGGAACACGGATGCTTTGCCTATTCAAGATTGTCTTCCTAGAGCCCCAACTAGCGGTGATGGAGCAAAGGGTAAGCAGGGGAAGCATAGTGTAGGCCGAAGCCTGCACTGGAGGCAGCTTTGTGTCTGCGTTGCGTTTGCAGGACACAATGCCGGCTACACAGCGGGGGAACAGCTGGCGGTGCTTAACCCCACTAACACATTGGCTGGTGTTTTTCTCTGTGCAGCTAGCACGTCCGGGCAAAAACTGGCGGTGTTTGAGCCCAGGGTCAGCAGGAGGAGGAGAGGAGCAGAGTGTAGGCCGAAGCCAAATTGAACCAATTTCAATGGTAACCTTTAACGCACCCTCAGGTGTTACAATGTAGAAGAGCCACACCTTGTGCAGCAGTAATGCTCCACAAGTGAGAGGTTGCTCTTTAAATTTGGCTCATTGCACACGCAGAATGAAAGACGTACACAATTTTGCCCATTGTACAGTAGAACTGTATTGGAGGCGTGACTTGTCTTTTTAAGGAGACGCGGCACAGGTGTCCAAAATTAACGCCTTGGTGCTGGGCGCAGCCTCCTGAGCGTTGTTATTTGCTGTACAGGAGTCTGTGCTCTTGTTATCCCTTGGCCATGCGCTGTGAGCGCTGCCTGTCTTATGACCTCATTTCATGTTGGCCGGAGCGGTTATCGATGGCCATGAATCCCAGACCCCCAGTGTGTTTTCAATAATTCACACTGTGGGGCTGGGATTCATGGCCTTGTGCAGTAAATATGTTCGCCGCTCACAAATGTCCTTACACCTGCTTCAGACTGGGCGGCCTCAGTTGATCCCTTCTCGCATGCCGCGGCCATAAGGCCGCACAGTCTGAAGAAGGCGGAAGGAAATGAGTGAAGACAGGCGAACATATGCACTGCATATGCCCATCAATCACACCCTCGCAGTCAAAATATATGAGACAACGAGGGGGGTTGTGTCGGGCAGGGCGGACGCACAGGCCCAGGCAGCCAACCAATGATGCCAGAAGACAGGCAGCGCTACCAAGGGGGGTGCTGCGTGTCATTAAAAAGGAAAGTCACACCTCAGGGACATTGTAATGGTCTGTAATGAGACACATTTTGTACATGTTAAATTCAAGGTGGGCAAGGAGAAAAAGTCAGCCACCTTGTACAAATGCAGCAGTACCGCTGTACAAGGTGGCTGTTATACATAGAAACACCTTGGGGGTGGGGGCAGGTTCCCTTTAATTTCAGTTCCGGTGCCTGCATGGCGTTTGCAGGACACATTGCCAGCTACACAGCAGGGGAATAGCTGGCGGTGCTGAACCCCACTGACACATTGACTGGTGTTTTTCTCTGTGCAGCTAGCACGTCTGGGCAAAAACTGGCGGTGTTTGAGCCCAGGGTCAGCAGGAGGAGGAGAGGCAACACTTCCAGGTGGCAACTAACAGTGTTGAAACCCAGGGAATCAAAGAGGAGCAGAGTGTAGGCCGAAGCCTGCAGTGGAGCAAGTTGAAAGGGAACCTTTAACCCCCCCCCCCAGGAATTTGTTGCTGAAAGAGCCATCTTGTACAGCAGTAATACTGCACATGGAAAATGGTGGCTCCTAAAATTATGCTCCTTGCAAACGCTGAAGTACACACTCATATAATGTGTCACCTCACACCGTTAAACTGTCCCGGAAGTGGGACTTTCCTTTGTAATGTGACACAGCACAGCCGTCATTCCAACCCCCTTGGTGCCGTGCGCCACATCCTCAACGTTGTTTGGTTCTGTCACGGAGCCCGCGCTGTAATGTTATCCCTTGGCCATGCACAGTTAGCGGTGCCCGTCTTCTGACATCATTTAGGTGTCAGGCTGGCAGTGCCTGTGCGTCAAAGCTGCCCGAGATCCAACCTCGCAGTGTCATCTAATGTAATCCCACTGCGGGCCAGGGATCCATGGGCATGCGCAGTGCATATCATCGCCTCTCACTCACCTCCTTCCTGCTTCTTCAGACTGTGCGGCGTCACGGCCTTGGCATGCTATTAGGGATCAGCTGACGCCGCCTAGTCTGAAGAAGCGTGATGAAGGGGAGTGAGAGGCTAGTATATGCACTGCGCATGGCCATGGATACCAGGCCCACTGTGGGATCACATTAGACGACACTGCGAGGTGGCATTTCGGGCAGCGTGGACGCACAGGCGCAGCCAGGATGACAACAAATGATGTCAGAGGACGGGCAGCGCAAACTGTGCATGGCCAAGGGATAACATAACAGCGCAGGGTCCATGATGGAATCAAACAACGCTAAGGAGGCAGCGCACGGAGCCAAGGGGGTAGGAATGATGGCTGTGCTGCGTCACATTACAAAGGAAAGTCCCACCTCCGGGACGGTTGGACGGTGTGAGGGGACACATTACATGAGTGTGTAGTTCAGCGTTTCCAAGGAGCATAATTTCAAGAGCGACCTTTTCCTTGTGCAGTATTAGTGCTGCACAAGGTGGCTCTTTCAGTAACAAACTCCTTGGGGGGGGGAGGGGGGACAGGTTCCCTTACATTTTTGTAGTGCTAGCGTGGCGGTCGCATGACACGTTGCCGGATACACAGCTGGGGATCAGCTGACATTACTGAACCCCAATAACAGAGGAGCGACTGTTGACTGTGCAGACAGCACTTCCAGGCACCAACTGGCGGTGTTAGAGCCCAGGGACAGCAGGAGGAGTAGATTGGAGGTATTGCCGCACACACAGCTGGGGATCAGCTGACGTTACTGAACCCCAATAACAGAGGAGCGACTGTTGACTGTGCAGACAGCACTTCCAGGCACCAACTGGCGGTGTTAGAGCCCAGGGACAGCAGGAGGAGCAGATTGGAGGTATTGCCGCACACACAGCTGGGGATCAGCTGACGTTACTGAACCCCAATAACAGAGGAGCGACTGTTGACTGTGCAGACAGCACTTCCAGGCACCAACTGGCGGTGTTAGAGCCCAGGGACAGCAGGAGGAGCAGAGGAACAGAGTGTAGGCCGAAGCCTGATTGGAGCAAGTTGAAAGGGAACCTTTAACCCCCCCCAAGACGTTTGTAGCTGAAAGAGCCATCTTGTGCAGCACTAAGGATGCAAAAGGAAAACGTTGCTCTTTTAATTATGCTCCTTGCAAACACAGAAGTAAACACTAAAAATGTGTCCCCTTATACCGTAAAACCGTCCCGGAGGTGGGAATTTCCTTCGTAATGGGACGCAGCACTCATTCCTATCCCCTTGGTGCCATGCGCTGCCTCCTCAGCGTTGTTTTAAGCTGTCACGGAGCCTGCGCTGGTCTGTTATCCCTTGGCCATGCCCAATTTGCGCTGCCTGTCTTCTGACATAATTTGGTGTCAGGCTGTCAGTGCCTGTGCATCCACGCTGCTCCAGATCTCACCTCGCAGTGTCGTCTAATGTAATCCCACTGCGAGCCTTGGATCCATGGGCATGCACAGTGCATATCCTCGCCTCTCACTCCCCTCCTTCCCTCTTCTTCAGACTGTGCGGCGTCACGGCCGTGGCATGCTATTAGGGATCAGCTGACGGCGCACAGTCTAAAGAAGGCGGAGGGGAGAGGAGCGAGAGCCCGAGGTGAAGATATGCACTGCGCATGCCCATGGATCCCAGGCTCGCAGTGTGATTCAATCAGAAGACACTGCGAGGCGGGTTCTCGGGCAGCGCGGGCGCACAGGCGCAGCCAGCCTGACACCAAATTATGTCAGAAGACAGGCAGCGCAAATTGGCCATGGCCAAGGGATAACAGAACAGCGCAGGCTCCGTGACAGCTTAAAACAACGCTGAGGAGGCAGCGCATGGCACCAAGGGGGTAGGAATGACGGCTGTGCTGCGTCACATTATGAAGGAAAGTCCCAGCTCCGGGACGGTATAACGGTATCAGTGAACACATTTTATAAGTGTTAAGTTCTGCGTGTGCAAGGAGCTAAACTAAAAGAGCTACCTTTTCCTTGTGCAACATTACTGCTGCACAAGATGGCTCTTTCAGTAAAAAATGCTGGGGGGGGGAGGGGACAGGTTCCCTTACATTTAGGTTGTTGTGCCAGCGTGGCGGTCGCAGGACACATTGCCGGTTACACAGCTGGGGATCAGCTGACGTTACTGAAACCCAATAACACTGGGTCGTATGTTTTGACTGTGCAGCCTGCACTTCTGAGACGCAACTGGCGGTGTTGGAGCCCAGGAATAGCAGTTCAGGTGGTAGAAAGATGAACACATCAGGAGACCTGGATGACACCCAATTACTTAATCAGGCAGAGGAGTGGCAAATTCCTGCGAGATCCAGGCCTGGTTCATTTTCAGGAAAGTAAGCCGGTCAACGTTATCGGAGGATAGTCGCATGCGACGGTCTGTTAGTACACCACCTGCGGCACTAAGACACGTTCCGATAAGACACTAGCCGCAGGGCAAGCCAGCACCTCCAATGTATAGTGGCTTAGCTCTGGCCATGTGTCCAGCTTAGAGACCCAAAATTTGAACGGGGAAGAGCCGTCTGGGAGTACAGTAAGAGGGCAAGCCATGTAGTCTGTCACCATCTGACGGAACCGTTGCCTCCTGCTGACTGGAGCCGCTGGTGATGGTGTAGACATTTGGGGCGGGCACACAAAAGTTTGCCACAGTTGTGCCATACTGGGCTTGCCTTGGGCAGAGGCACTGCTTCTGCTCCCTCTTTGTGCAGAGCCTCCCCCACTGCCTCGACGCACTGAGCTGCTTTGTAAAGCACTAGCAGCACTCCTCTCAGTTGGACTGGAGAAGATGATGGAATTCACCAGTGTGTCGTGGTACGCCCGCATTTTACGCTCCCGGGTCAACGCTGGGATGAGGTTTTGGACATTGTCCCGGTAGCGAGGATCGAGGAGGGTGAACACCCAATAATCAGGCATGTTGAGAATGTGGTCGATGCGGCGGTCGTTTCTCAGGCACTGCAGCATGAAATCCACCATGTGCTGCAGACTGCCAACTGGCCCAGAAACGCTGTCCCCTGCTTGAGACATGATCTCTGCCCGCTCGTCATCACCCCACCCTCGCTGTACACACTGACCACTGGACAATTGTGTCACTCCCTCCTCTGGATGGAGCTCTTCCTCCTCCATTGACTCCTCCTCATCCTCCTCACAAAGTGGCCCCTGCGTACCCCTTTGTGAGGAACCACGTGGCGCTGACTCTCCAGAAGCTGATGGAAAAGGTGACTCCTCATCCTCCACCTCTTCCACAACATCATCCCTTAACGCTTGCAAAGTTTGCTGAAGCAGGCAGATAAGTGGGACAGTCATGCTGAATAGTGCATCATCTGCACTTGCCATCCGCGTGGAATAATCGAAAGGACGCAAAAACTGGCAGACGTCCTTCATAGTGGCCCACTCTGTGGTTGTGAAGTCTGATCGGCGCTGACTGCGACTTTTTAGCGCCTGATGCAGCTGGTACTCCATAACTGCTTGCTGCTGCTCACACAACCGCTCCAACATATGTAACGTGGAATTCCACCAGGTAGGTAGGTCACATATGATGCGGTGTTCCGGAAGGCGGAATCGGCGCTGCAGAGCAGCAATGCGGGATCTTGCCAAGCTGGAACGCCGCAAGTGAGCACACTCTAGGCGGACCTTGTGCAGCAGTGCATCAAGATCCGGATAGTCCCTCAGAAAACTCTGCACAACCAAATTGAGCACATGTGCCAGACATGGGATGTGAGTGAGGTTGCCAATGGCCAAAGCTGCCACCAGATTTCGGCCATTGTCACACACTACCATGCCTGGCTGGAGATTCGCTGGCACTAACCACACATCGCTCTCCTGCTTGATGTCATTCCAGAGCTCCTGCGCTGTGTGGCTTCGATTCCCCAATGAAACTAGTTTCAAGACGGCCTGTTGACGTTTGGCCACGGCTGTGCTCATGTCGGTCATAGGTAAACGTTCACGGTTCCATGTGGAGGTGGACTGTGACGGCTCCTGCAGCGATGATTCTGAGGAACTTGTGTATGAGGAGGAGTCAATGCGTACAGACTGGATTCCTGCTATCCTTGGGGTGGGCAGGACACGTCCTGCGCCACTCGCACGATCTGTACCTGGCTCAACAACATTAACCCAATGGGCAGTGAGGTAAATGTATCGCCCCTGTCCATGTTGACTGGTCCACGCATCGGTGGTGAGGTGGACCTTGCTACTGACAGCGTTCAGTAGCGCGTGTTTTTTGTGTCCCTCAACATGCTTGTGCAGGGCAGGGACAGCTTGCCTGCTGAAGTAAAAGCAGCTGGGCACCTTGTACTGTGGGACTGCCAATGCCATCAAGTCACGGAAGCTGTCAGTCTCCACCAGCCTGAATGAGAGCATTTCCAGGGACAAAAGTTTGGCAATGCCTGCATTCAGAGCCTGTGCTCGGGGGTGGTTGGCCGAGAATGCCCGCCTTTTCTCCCATGCCTGTACTACCGATGGCTGTAGAGTAGACTGGGAGTGTGAGGATGACTGGGAATGTGGTGCTGTGGGTGGAATTACACTAGGTCTCTGGACAACAGTGCCAGAGGTTCTTCCATGGCGATCCTGGGAGGAAGCCCAACCAGCTGTGCGTGAGCTGGAGGAAGAAGCAACATGAGCTGAAGAGGTGGTAGCTGCCGCTGTTGGTTGGCCTACGTCTTCAGTGTGTTTTTGTAACTCCACCGCGTGCCTGGTCCGCACATGTTTCCACATATCTGTGGTATTGAGGTTGCTGACACTTTTACCTCTTTTGACTTTCTGATGACACAGCTTGCATTTGACAAAACAAATGTCATCTGCAACTGTGTCAAAAAAGGACCAGGCACTGCAAGTCTTGGGAGCGCCCTTTTTGGCTTTTGAAAGAGACAGGCTCCTAACGGGTGCCAAAGTGGAGGCTACAGGCTCCGCAGTCTTCCCCCTCCCTCTCCCTCTTTGGCCCGTAAGGGGAATCTCTTCCTCAGAGCTGCTCCCACCACCTTCCTGTTCCTCACGCCACGATGGGTCAACGACCTCATCATCTCCACTACCCTCTGCCACCAACTGCTCCTCCTGGGTAGTCTCGGCAGCACAGTACGCACCAGAAAGTGTCACCTGAGTTTCATCATCAGATGCGTACTGCGCTGTGGTAACGGGAGGCACTGGCCCACCCGCCTCTTCAGAGTCAGAGAGACAAAGCTGTTGGGCATCACTGCACACTGCCTCTTCTTCCATTTCTCCAATGCTGCTTGGCTGGCCCCCTGTTTCCAAGCCAAGAGATTCAGAGAACAGAAGTAGAGAAGGCTCCTGTCCTGGGCTCTCTGACTGCCTGGCCAATTTGGCAGGTGGTGAAGAGACAGATGGCTGCTCTCCAGTGGTCTGTGCCTGAGAGGATGTAGCACTAATTGAAGTCGATGCCGATGCGTTAGCTGCCATCCATCCGACAACGGCTTCAATTTGATCTTCACGCAGCAGCGGTGCACGGCGCTCTCCGACAAAGCTGCGCATGAAGGACTGTTCCCTGCTGAAACTGAGTGATGATGAGTCACCGGTGCCCGAAGCAGGCACAGAATCACCAAGTCCTCTCCCTGCTCCTCTCCCTGCTCCGCGCCCACGCCCACGTGCCTTACTCCCTGCCCTCTTCATCTTGGTTGACAGATAAAGATAAGCAGAAAAGTACTAAGGCCTTAGTGTGCTTATTCCTGAAATGCTCCTCCTAACAGGTGTAAGAAACACTAATGTTGTAAAGTGTGGACTAGACTTTATTATTTATAAAATGTGGCCTACACAAGTGTTAAGTGGTGTTTGGTGAACTTTACTTTTTTTTTTTTCTGCAGATCGGACTACAGAGCGAGTTTAACTCACACGGGGACCGTGCAGACAGCCGTAAACGGCGCTGCAAGGCCCAAAAACCCTCCTCTAGGTTATCCTATGTAGTGTTTTTCCACTATTTAGCTGGAGACGGGTGGAAAGACACTAATAGGAAATTTTTTTAAAAATTTTCAACAGGCTGCACTATTTGAAAAAAATGAAAATTTTTTTCAAGGTATGAGGCAGTTACGCACCCTGAGCTGAATCCAACCGGCTGTGGCTGCACACAGACTACAGGGCGAGCTGCGCTCACACGGAGACTGTGCAGACAGCCGTAAACGGCGCTGCAAGGCCCAAAAACCCTCCTCTAGGTTATCCTATGTAGTGTTTTTCCACTATTTAGCTGGAGATGGGTGGAAAGACACTGATAGGACATTTTTGGAAAAATTTTCAGCAGGCTGCACTATTTGAAAAAAAGGAAAAAAATTTTCAAGGTATGAGGCAGTAACGCACCCTGAGCTGAATCCAACCGGCTGTGGCTGCACACAGACTACAGGGCGAGCTGCGCTCACACGGAGACCGTGCAGACAGCCGTAAACGGCGCTGCAAGGCCCAAAAACCCTCCTCTAGGTTATCCTATGTAGTGTTTTTCCACTATTTAGCTGGAGACGGGTGGAAAGACACTAATAGGAAATTTTTGGAAAAATTTTCAGCAGGCTACACTATTTGTAAAAAAGGAAAAGTTTTTTCACGGTATGAGGCAGTGACTTACCCTGAGCTGAATACAACCAGCTGTGGCTGCACACAGACTACAGGGCGAGCTGCGCTCACACGGAGACCGTGCAGACAGCCGTAAACGGCGCTGCAAGGCCCAAAAACCCTCCTCTAGGTTATCCTATGTAGTGTTTTTCCACTATTTAGCTGGAGACGGGTGGAAAGACACTAATAGGAAATTTTTGGAAAAATTTTCAGCAGGCTACACTATTTGTAAAAAAGGAAAAGTTTTTTCACGGTATGAGGCAGTGACTTACCCTGAGCTGAATACAACCAGCTGTGGCTGCACACAGACTACAGGGCGAGCTGCGCTCACACGGAGACCGTGCAGACAGCCGTAAACGGCGCTGCAAGGCCCAAAAAAACCCCTCTAGGTTATCCTATGTAGTGTTTTTCCACAATTTAGCTGGAGACGGGTGGAAAAACACTAATAGGAAATTTGAGAAAAAATGTGCAGCAGGCTGCACTATGAGCAAAAAAGGACAATGGATAGAACTGTGTGAGGCAGTGTGAACCCCCCCTGAGCTGAATACAACCGGGTATATGGCTGCACACAGACTACAGAGTGAGCTGCACACACACACACACAGAGATCTTGCAGAACGCTGTTAAAACAGCGCTGCAAGGCAAGAGCAAGGTGAACAACACACAGCGTTTTGCTAAATTAGCCTTGGGAAAGCAAAATAAAGCAATTAGCTATCTCAACTGGCCCTCAGTTAGAACACAGCGTCCTGTCCCTAACTGAAATCACAGCAGAGTGAGCGCAAAATGGCGGCATCGTTTTTTATAGTGCAGAGTGACATCATTTCAGCAGCCAATCACAGCCTTGCCAGTACTTACATACCCACCATACTAAACAGGATGTGCCCACACTTCCATTCATTCATCATTGGCTGCTGCGTGCAGTTTGAATTCTGGGAACTTCCGATTCCAGCATCCAATACGCGGTGAGTATCGGAAATCGGTATCGGAATTCCGATACCGCAAGTATCGGCCGATACCCGATACTTGCGGTATCGGAATGTTCAACACTAGTAGTTGGCATAGTCAGCAGGATAAGTCTCCATTGGGCAACTCCTGAACTACAATAACTATGGGCACCTGTCTTCATTATAGTGTTCCTGCAAATTATTAAACAAATGACGGACTACTTTATAGAACTTGCCATGGAGCTTGCTTAACTGTGAGGAATCAAAGCAAGTAGTAGAGGTCATGTTTGCAGCCCAAGGAATAATGCAGCTAAGATTTTCATTTACTGGAGATGTGACCAACTGGGAAATACTGTATATTCAAGGAATACTGATCTCAAAGGAGCTACAGAAAATGTATAGCTCCTGCCATTCAAAAGAGACCAGTGCTGAATGTTGAGAAGAGGAGCCTTTATAGGCTCCAAAGGGATTTCATGTTGATCCCCCTAGCACTGCTGAGTGCAACAGAATATTCACTGGGATAGATCAAAGATTATCCTGGAGCTCAAAAATTGCAAGCTGGCCAAGTAAGGGGAAAATGGAAACAGTTCGATGCCCATAAGTGGTATGCTTTTATCAGCAATTTTTCTCTAGTAAGTATACTTTTGTCCACCAGACTATGAGAAAAGCAAATCTTTTGAAATTCAAATTTACTGGCTTTGTCAAATATTCATAAAAAATAAATTTCTGGCAAATAATTTTGCTGTGACTAGCATAACTAAAAAGCCTCTAATTGCCTGGATAACAGTTATATTTCCCCTTGGAATCTATTGATCACTTTTGAGCTCTATAATACAAACATAGCCTTTTTAATGTCCAAGTAATCATATCCAATGTGGCTACAGGAAAACAGACGGTAACTTTATAGTAGCCTATATAACCACACAGAGCAGTTTCAGTTATGGCATTTTCAAACAGTTGGGTGCAAAAATTATCCCTGTTTGGGAAGTATCAAGAGAATAGCACTTTGCTAAATGAAGAACCAATAACTGTTTCACAAACTGTCCACATACAGTATAATACCTTTAATTAGGGTGACAAAACAGGCGTACTGTTGTCACAATTGGTGGCTGTGGATGTTTTAAATGTGTTCTGGGCTGCATTTCCGGTATGTGCACCCCGGATGCGGCACCAGTGATGTCAGAGTGAGTTTTGGCTATTGGAGAGTGTGAAGTAGCATGGAGGGGTGCAGCACTTACCGGACTGTGTATGCCAGAAGTGAGGCCAGTGGCTTGATCTCAGAAAAAGGTCTGGAGGGCGGAGCATGTATATTAGTGTGGAAGGGCATTGTTTTGTTCAACCCTGGGGGGCCTGATCTATGGAATGGAAACATAATGCTATAGTATAGGGAAAAAAAGGGGGGAGGGAGAGGGCAGGGACAGATGAAAAGTGGAGGTATTTGAGGAGGAAGTTTAATTTAGGGAATGATACAATGATAAAGTAAACTAGCGAAAGCATTTCATGGTTTTGGCTAAAAGGCACAAACAATTTTTGAAGAAAGATGAAAAGAAAATGAAGATGAATAAAATGAAAAGTAATGCAAAATCAACCTGTTTCTGAACCTGCCTTTACCCGCTCCAGCATCCATCCTGTCAACTAGCCGTACAGCATCCATCCATTCTGTGAACAAGTTCCTGGCCGGCCTGACTCTCCGAGTTCATTCCTCATTCCATGACCCTTTGAGATCAGCTGTTGCAGCACTGGGGTTTGTCCTGAAGCTGTACCTGGTGTTCACCTGTAATCACACCATCAGGGGCTCTAGAGAAGAATGAGATGGGTGCTTAGTTATTCCCCTTCAGGCTCTCCCCAGTCCGCAGCACAAGCCATCCAAAATTATCCCCATTTTAAGGGAAGGAAAACAGGAATACTATTTTCAAAGCGAAGAAATTTGTTGACACCAAGACTTTTCAAAAATATGATCTATTTTGAGAGCTGTTTAATGTTTGTGTACACTCAAGGAAGTACAGTACATTGATTCACTTAATGTCTAGCAGTATGATTCAAAGTGGGGAGCGAGGAGATGTGTGGCTGGTGTGGCTATGGTTGTGAGAGGAGCAGCATAGTAGAGTGTTAGGACGAGGCAGGAAAGGAAATATTTGGCAGTTTAGGGCCAGCCAGTGGCAGCCTCAGCTGCAACAGTACTGCAATATAGATGGCATGATGGACAGTGACTAGATACCCAGCTTTGTGTGGTTGATTGGCATTTGCAGTAGCAGCACAGTTTATAAAACAGTCACTGGACAGTCAGGCAACCAGGGCAACCAGATGGTATAGCTAACATAGCTGTTGGCATCATCGGTTGTCTTTGAAAGTTTGCAATGATCTATGCCTGATTCATTTGTGATAGATAGTGTGATCTTCATTGCTTTGACAATCTACAGGCCTGAATTCCTCCTGGAAGAATGGCGTCTGACCGCGATCCAAGAAGTTAAATTCTCCTAGAAGTCAATGTCGACAGGAGTAATCTCAGCATGCTTAACATGTCTCTCTCTGCAGGAGAATTGTTACTTTCTTGGCTATCAGTCGGACGCCTCTCACACAGCCAAACCAGATCTCACACTTTTGCAACTAAAAAACACATGTATTATTAGGCCGCCTCCGCTGTGAAAACACACTAAAAACACATTTATTGTGCACATAAACTTATCAGTTTTGTCAAAGCCAAATACAAGGAAGCATAAAAAAGAAAGTAGCTTTAAACATAACATACCAAAAATAAGCAAAAAACGCAGTTTAAAAACGCGATAAAAGCGCATGTAAAAAAAGCTATTAAAATATTTAAAGTAACTTAATTTACCAAATAGGTTCAGAAATCAACATGTTTGGATATAGGTTGAACTTGATGGACTTAAATCTACCTTCTGCCTCAAAACTATGAAACTATATGAAATTCTGCAGAAAATCTGCAACATCAAAAACCCACAAAATGCTCACTGTAGGAATGTAGGTTTATATTTGCAATTGAAATATTTTACCAACAATACCATGACTTCAGATTCCCACTAAGCCACATGCTATTTTAAACAGGGGTGTCAAACTGCATTCCTCTAGGGCTACAAACAGGTCACGTTTTCAGGATTTCCTTGCACTGCACAGGTGATAATTTAATCACCTACACAAATAATGAGTTGGTGATTAAATTATCACCTGTGCAGTACAAGGAAATCCTGAAAACATGACCTGTTTGCAGCCCTCGAGGAATGCAGTTTGACACCCCTGATTTTGAACCTCCTATAATATACATGTGTGCTTGGCGCAAGTAAATGAAAGCTTGGCAAATGTGTTTGCTACATACAGACATTCCATTTATATTGACTTTATTATTCGGTATGGTGCTGCACAAAGAATCTGGAAAAAAGAATATTTTCTATAATTCGCATGGCTACCAAACCCGCGGAGAATGAGTTCTGCTCCTCTCTGCCTGTGGAGTGTTCATCTTATTCAGGGAGTGCTGCTAGTTACAAATAATGACATTGCAAGTGTTTCACATTATAATCTTCATATATTCAAGGCTGCTATGATAACCAATGGGTAATTCAATTAAAATGAAAGCAATTAAAGCTGATGTTGTTTCAAAAACTCATTTGAAAGCAGCCATTTACCACTGTGATGCAGAAACTGAAGCTACTTATATAGTCCAAGCAGTTGCTTAAATACCTCCCTGTCTTTCATTACTGGAGGTAACTGGGTATGGCACTCTAACCTTATGTGACCAGAGCTCATCTGTAATATATAGGATGAACTATTTGCTGATATGTAGGCTAAGTGCTAGACTGCAGCAGAGGAGTACAAATGTATTAAAATTTCAATGGCCAACTTTGCTTCAGATGCACGCTGAACAATTAGTAAAAGATTACACAGTGCACCTAGGTTGCTATTGTTTTCAGCAGCACAAACCCTGTTTACACAGGACAGTGCTCCTGACTGCAAAACTTGGTGAATTAATGGAATGCAGGGCAATGTACTGTAGTTACCTCGAGTCGCAGTGATGCGCCCTCTGCTGGATGAACTCATATGAACTCGAGCATGGGAAAATATTCTGAAAAGTTCCCAGGCTCGAGTTTATATGAGTTCATCCAGCAGAGGGCGCATCACCGTGACTCGAGGTAACTACAGTACATTCCCCAGCATTCCATTCATTCACCAAGTTTTACAGTCAGGAGCACAGCTGCATTAGCAGAGCTCCTGGGTGTAAAATGATTTAACCCCTTCAGATGGATTTACAGCATGGGACAAGACTGTAACGACGGAAGGTATGGAATATTGTTGTCTGTTTTTTTTAACTTTGTTTCAGGTGACAAGGGTCTTTAGGTGGATTAAGAGTATAATAAAATATTAAAATACCTTGTGTCTTTATTTCATTAAAATACTTTTTAATAATGTGTGTGTGTTTTATTAACCATTTCGTACTATTGGATTAATAATGGATAGGTGTCATAATTGACGCCTCTCCATTATTAACCTGGCTTAATGTCACCTTACAGTAGCAAGGTGACATTAACCCTTCATTACCCCATATCCCACAGCTACAGGGGAGTGGGAAGAGAGTGGCTAAGTGCCAGAATAGGCGCATCTTACGGATGTGCCTTTTCTGGGGTGGCTGGGGGCAGATGTTTTCAGCCAGGGGGGGTCCTATAACCATGGTCCCTCTCTAGGCTATTAATATCTGCCCTCAGTCACTGGCTTTCCCACTCTGGCGGAGAAAATTGCATCTCACTGACATATATATATATATATATACTATGTGTACACATTTATTCTACCTATTCTATTCTGTCAGTTTGATTTTACTGTACACTGCGCTGAATTGCAGGCTTTTCTATAGAACACCGCTGCATATTTCTCGCAAGTCACACGCATGGTCCGTGTGTAATCCGTAATTTTCTCGCCCCCACAGACTTTCATTGGTGTATTTTTTTGCGCAATACGCTGACAAACGCAGCATGCTGCGATTTTCTACGCCCATAACATACCGTATATTATGGATGCGTAATATACGACAGATAGTAGCTGCCCCATAGAGAATCATTGGGCCGTGTGCAATGCGTATTTTCTGGACGTATTTTCTGCGCTCATACGTCCGTAAAACTCGCTAGTGTGATGCTGGCCTTAAGGTCATGAATATGCGTCCACATTCATCACCTTAATGAGCGGTACCACGTGACCGCTGTGAGCACAGGACGAGCTGCCGGCGCTGAGGACAACAGGGCTGCAGGCACCACTGGAGGAGGGTGGGTATGTCGTCTTCGATGAGGGGAGGAGGAGGGGGGAGGGAGTGAGGGCGGATGGTGGGTGGACAGGCGGGTGCCGGTTAGTAAATAAAAAAAGAAAACCTTGCTCAGTTGCCGCCCCCCGCATCCTGCTGCCCTAGGCACGTGCCCTCACGTGCCTAGTGGCAAATAGGGCCCTGTCCACTGTCATAGAATCATAGAATGCTAGAGTTGGAAGGGACCTCCAGGGTCATCATGTCCAACCCCCTGCTCAATGCAAGATTTACTTAATCATCTCAGACAGATGTCTGTCCAGCCTCTGTTTGAAGATTTCCATTGAAGGAGAACTCACCACTAGTGTTGAACGATACCTTCCGATATTCGAAAGTATCGGTATCAGATTGGATAGGCCGATATCGGAAAAATATCGGATCTCGCCGATGCCGATACCCGATACCAATGCAAGTCAATGGGACCAAAATATCGGAATTAAAATAAACCCTTTCTTTCCTTGTAGGTAATTCCACATGAAGAAAACAACTAAGAATAATGTAGGATGTATCAGAGGAGGTGGAGAAGACATTAAAGGCATAGAGGTTTAGCCCATGCAAATGGAATAGCAGGAATTATAAATTTTTTAAGACGTTCGGAGTTACAAAGATTTTGACTATGTTTAGATTTTTTAGATTTTGTCAGATATTTATGTTTCTCTACGTCCATGCTCTGCACCTTTTTTTTACTTCTACCACACTTTCGTCTTCATCATCCTCAGCAGCACCATCTTTTTCATCAATTTCTTCTTCACCTTATTACTCGTCTTCTTCTTCACGTTCTTCCTATTATTCTTTTTTTAAAAATTCCTCATATTCTTCTCATTCAACTCTTCTTCTTCTTCATATTCAACTTCATCATCTCCTTCATATTCCTCTTCTTCATCAAAATCTTATGTGTGACAAACAGGCATTCCTGTAGTTGTTATCTGTCAAAGTTTGAAGATTACACCTTCCGTTCAGTCTGTCACAAAAGATTTAAAACAGGATTTGTCCGCGTTCAGATAGGCCTGCAGCAGCAGGTATTTTCCAGGGGCACCACGAGGATGAACGGACTCACCCCCATACACTGCTTAGTCTTCTTCTGCTTATAATTTAGATAATATCTTTTGCTCTGATTTTTAGTCTTATGCTTAAGGTTCTTCTGCTTTTTATTCTGCAGCTTCTTGATCTTTTGCTTCTCGGTCTTCAGGGTCGTCATCTTTAGGGTATTGAACTTGGAACTGTAACAGGAGGCACAAGAAGGCTGAGGAACTGCCGAGAACCAGCTGATGGTACTGGAACCCAGATGGCTACCCGAAGGTAGAAGATCCAATGGCACGACCAAGGACCAGCTGACGGTACTGGAACCTAGTTACTAAGCAGGAGGTACCCATGCTTGAAAGCACTACCAAGGACCACCTGACGTTGGTGGAACTCGGATACCCAGAAGGAGGCACCTAAGCCAAAGGCTCTGCCCGGAACCAGCTGACAGTGCTGGAACCAGGATGGGGACCTAGTCAAGATTGTCTTCCCAAGAACCAGCTAATGGTGCTGGAACTCAGATAGGCAGCAGAAGGTCCACAGGAAAAGAAACAATAGCTAGGCCGCAAGCCGGCCGCAGTTACCGAAAAACCACAGTCCTATAGGGGGAGCTTGGCCTACTGGCACTACAGAACCAGCCTTGATTGCCACTTCCTGCAGCCCACATAGGAAGCACCTAAACTGCAGGCACTATGCAGTCGGCTAACCCGACCGCAACATGACAGGACAACGTTTTGGCATCTAAGTGACCTTGACACTACCCGGATACAGCTGACGGTGCTGGAACCAGGCTGGGCAGGAGGGAGTACCTGTGCCAAAGACACTGCCGAGAACCAGCTGACGGCACTGGAACCCAGATGCGTAGCCCAAGGTGCAAGAGCCAATGGCACGACCAAGGACCAGCTGACGGTACTGGAACCCGGTTACTAAGCAGGAGGTACCCGTGCCACAAAGCACTACCAAGGACTGCCTGATGCTGGTGGAACTCGGATACCCAGAAGGAGGCACCTAAGCCAAAGGCTCTGCCCGGAACCAGCTGACGGTGCTGGAACCAGGGGGACCTACTCAAGATTGTGTTGCCAAGAACCAGCTAACAGTGCTGGAACTCAGGCGGCAGAAGGTCCACAGTAAAAAAAAAAAATAGGTAGGCCGCGATCCAGCTGCAGTTACCGAAAACCAACAGTCCTACAGGGGGAGCTTGTCCTATTGGCGCTACAGAACCAGCCTTGATTGCCACTTCCCACAGCCCACATAGGAAGCACCTAAACTGCAGGCACCATTAAGTTGACTAACCCGACCGCAACACGACAAGACAATGTTTTGGAGTCTAAGTGACCTTGACACTACCCAGAAACAGCTGGCGTGCTGGAACCAGGATGGGCAGGAGGGAGTACCCGTGCCAAAGACACTGCTGAGCAGCATCTGGCGGTGTTGGAGCCCAGGCATTACATTACAGAGTGTAGGCTGAGGCCTAATTGGAGCAAGTTGAAAGGGAACCTTTAACCCCCCCAGACATTAGCAACTTAAAAAGCCACCTTGTCCAGCCCTAACACTGCACAAGGAAAAGGTGGCTCTTTTAGTTATGATCCTTGCACACGCAGAACTAAACACTTATAAAATGTGTCCCCTGATACCAAGAAACCATCCCGGAGGTGGGACTTTCCTTCGTAATGAGATGCAGCACAGCTGGCATTCAGGCCCCCTTGGCGCCGGGCACAGCCTCATCAGCGTTGTTTGAATCTGTCACGGAGCCCGCACTGTTATGTAAAATCTTGGCCATGCACTGTTAGCGCTGCCCGTCTTCTGACATCATTTGGTGTCAGGCTGACTGCGCCTGTGCGGGCGCGCTGCCAGAGATCATGGCCCGCAGTGTCTTATGATTTTGTCACACTGTGGGCCTGGGATTCATGGCCATGTGCAGTGCATATCTTCGCCTCTCACTCCTCTCCATCCGTCCTCTTCAGAGTGTGCGGCGTCAGCTGATCCATAATCACATGCCATGGCCGTGACGCCACACAGTCTGAGGAAGGCGGAAGCAGATGAGTAGGAGGTGAAGATATGCCCTGTGCATGCCCATGAATCCCAGGCCCGCAGTGTGACAAAATCAGAAGACACTGCGGGGCGGGATCTCGGGCAGCGCGTACGCACAGTTGCAGTCAGCCTGACATCAAATGATGTCAGAAGAAGGGTAGTGCTAACAGTGCATACCCAAGGTTAAACATAACGGCGCAGGCTCCAAGACAGATTCAAACCACGCTGAGGAGGTGGCGCTCGGCGCCATGGGGGCATGAATGCTGTCCGTGCTGCGTCTCATTGCGAAGGAAAGTCCCACCTCCGGGACGGTTTCACGGTATGAGGGGACACATATTTTATAAGTGTTAAGTGCAGCGTCTGCAAGGAGCATAACTAAAAGAGCCACCTGTTCCTTGTGCAGCATTAGTGCTGCATAAGTAGGCTCTTTCAGTTACAAACGCCTGGGGGGGACCGGTTCCCTTTAATGTCTGTTATTGTGCCCGCGTGGCTTTTGCTGAACACGTTGCTGACTACACAGCAGGGGAACAGCTGGCGTTACTGAACCCCACTGACACATGAGCGAGTGTTTTTCTCTGTGCAGCCAGCACTTCTGAGCACCAACTGGCGGTATTGAAGCCCAGGGACAGCAGGAGGAGCAGTGTGTAGGCCGAAGCCTGCACTGGAGACATTTGAATGTCTATTATTGTGCCAGCGTGGCTTTTGCTGGACACGTTGCCAGCTACACAGCAGAGGAACAGCTGGCATTAGTGAACTCCACTGACACATGAGCTAGTGTTTTTCTCTGTGCAGCCAGCACTTCCGAGCACCAACTGGCATTATTGGAACCCAGGGACAGCAGGAGGAGCAGTGTGTAGGCCGAACCCTGCACTGGAGGCATTTGAATGTCTGTTATTGTGCCAGCGTGGCTTTTGCTCGACACGTTGCCGGCTACAGAGCAGGGGAACAGCTGGCATTACTGAAACCCACTGACACATGAGCGAGTGTTTTTCTCTCTGCAGCCAGCACTTCTGAGCACCAACTGGCGGTATTGAAGCCCAGGGACAGCAGGAGGAGCAGTGTGTAGGCCGAAGCCTGCACTGGAGACATTTGAATGTCTATTATTGTGCCAGCGTGGCTTTTGCTGGACACGTTGCCAGCTACACAGCAGGGGAACAGCTGGCATTACTGAACCCCACTGACACATGAGATAGTGTTTTTCTCTGTGCAGCCAGCACTTCCGAGCACCAACTGGCGGTATTGGAGCCCAGGGATAGCAGGAGGAGCAGAGTGTAGGCCGAAGCCTGCACTGGAGGCAGGTTAATGTCTGTTATTCTGCCAGCGTGGCTTTTGCTGGACATGTTGCCGGCTACACAGCAGGGGAACAGCTGGCATTACTGAACCCCACTGACACATGAGCTAGTGTTTTTTTTCTGTGCAGCCAGCACTTCCAGGAAACAACTGACAGTGTTGAAGCCCAGGGAATCCGGGAGGAGCAGAGTGTAGGCCGAAGCCTGCACTGGAGGCATTTGAATGTCTGTTATTGTGCCAGTGTGGCTTTTGCTGGACACGTTGCCGGCTACACAGCAGGGGAACAGCTGGCATTACTGGACCCCACTGACACATGAGCGAGTGTTTTTCTCTGTGCAGCCAGCACTTCCGGGCAACAACTGAAAGTGTTGAAGCCCAGGGAATCCAGGAGGAGCAGAGTGTAGGCCGAAGCCTGCACTGGAGGCATTTGAATGTCTGTTATTGTGCCAGCGTGGCTTTTGCTGGACACGTTGCCGGCTACACAGCAGTGGAACAGCTGGTGTTACTGAGCCCCACTGACACATGAGCAAGTGTTTTTCTCTGTGCAGCCAGCACTTCCGGGCAACAACTGACAGTGTTGAAGCCCAGGGAATCCAGGAGGAGCAGAGTGTAGGCCGAAGCCTGCACTGGAGGCAGGTTAATGTCTGTTATTGTGCCAGTGTGGCTTTTGCTGGACCCGTTGCCAGCTACACAGCAGGGGAACAGCTGGCATTACTGAACCCCACTGACACATGAGCTAGTGTTTTTTCTGTGCAGCCAGCACTTTCGGGCAACAACTGACAGTGTTAAAGCCCAGGGAATCCAGGAGGAGCCGAGTGTAGGCCGAAGCCTGCACTGGAGGCAGGTAAATGTCTGTTATATTGTGCCAGCGTGGCTTTTGCTGGACACATTGTCGGCTACACAGCAGGGGAACAGCTGGCATTACTGAACCCCACTGACACATGAGCTAGTGTTTTTTTCTGTGCAGCCAGCACTTCCGTGCAACAACTGACAGTGCTGAAGCCCAGAGAATCCAGGAGGAGCAGAGTGTAGGCCGAAGCTTGCACTGGAGGCAGGTTAATGTCTGTTATTGTGCCAGCGTGGCTTTTGCTGGACACGTTGCCGGCTACACAGCAGGGGAACAGCTGGCGTTACTGAACCCCACTGACACATGAGCTAGTGTTTTCTCTGTGCAGCCAGCACTTCCGAACACCAACTGGTGGTATTGGAGCCCAGGGACAGCAGGAGGAGCAGTGTGTAGGCCGAAGCCTGCACTGGAGGCAGGTTAATGTCTGTTATTGTGCCAGTGTGGCTTTTGCTGGACCCGTTGCCGGCTACACAGCAGGGGAACAGCTGACATTAATGAACCCCACTGACACATGAGCTAGTGTTTTTTTCTGTGCAGCCAGCACTTCCGGGCAACAACTGACAGTGTTAAAGCCCAGGGAATCCAGGAGGAGCAGAGTGTAGGCCGAAGCCTGCACTGGAGGCAGGTAAATGTCTGTTATATTGTGCCAGCATGGCTTTTGCTGGACACGTTGCCGGCTACACAGCAGGGGAACAGCTGGCATTACTGAACCCCACTGACACATGAGCTAGGGTTTTTTTCTGTGCAGTCAGCACTTCCGGGCAACAACTGACAGTGCTGAAGCCCAGAGAATCCAGGAGGAGCAGAGTGTAGGCCGAAGCTTGCACTGGAGGCATTTGAATGTCTGTTATTGTGCCAGCGTGGCTTTTGCTGGACACGTTGCCGGCTACACAGCAGGGGAACAGCTGGCGTTACTGAACCCCACTGACACATGAGCTAGTGTTTTCTCTGTGCAGCCAGCACTTCCGAACACCAACTGGTGGTATTGGAGCCCAGGGACAGTAGGAGGAGCAGTGTGTAGGCCGAAGCCTGCACTGGAGGAAGGTTAATGTCTGTTATTGTGCCAGCATGGTGGTTGCTGGACACGTTGCTGGATACACAGCAGGGGAACAGCTGATGTTACTGAAACCCAATAATACGGCAGCAAGTGTTGACTGTGCAGCCAGCACTTCCAGGCACCAACTTGCGGTGTTAGAGCCCAGGGACAGCAGGAGGAGCAGATATGAGGTATTGCCGCACACACAGCAGGGGAACAGCTGACGTTACTGAAACCCAATAACACGGTAGCAAGTGTTAACTGTGCAGCCAGCACTTCCAGGCACCAACTGGCGGTGCTAGAGCCCAGGGACAGCAGGAGGAGCAGATATGAGGTATTGCGGCACACACAGCAGGGGAACAGCTGACGTTACTGAATGCCAATAACAGAGGAGCGACTGTTAACTGTGCGGACAGCACTTCCAGGCACCAACTGGCGGTGTTAGAGCCCAGGGACAGCAGGAGGAGCAGATTAGAGGTTTTGCCAGATACACAGCTGGGAATCAGCTGATATTACTGAAACCCAATAACACGGCAGCAAGTGTTGACTGTGCAGCCAGCACTTCCAGGCACCAACTGGCGGTGTTAGAGCCCAGGGACAGCAGTTGGAGCAGATATGAGGTATTGCCGCACACACAGCAGGGGAACAGCTGACGTTACTGAACCCCAATAAGGTAACGTTCACATTAGCGTTATGCTAGTTTGCGTCGGGTTTGCGTCGGGCGACGCAGCGGCGACGCATGCGTCATGCGCCGCTATATTTAACATGGGGGACGCATGCGTTTTTGTTTGTTGCATTGTGCAACGCATGCGTCTTTTTGGCCGCAAGCGTCGGACCAAGAACACGCAACAAGTTGCATTTTTCTTGCGTCCAAATTTCGCCCCAAAACGACGCATGCGTCGCAAAACGCAGCGTTTTTGCGTGCGTTTTGGTGCGTTTTTGCGTGCGTTGTGCGTTGCGTCGCCGACGCAGCGGCGCACAACGCTAATGTGAACGTAGCCTAACAGAGGAGCGACTGTTGACTGTGCGGACAGCACTTCCAGGCACCAACTGGCGGTGTTAGAGCCCAGGGACAGCAGGAGGAGCAGATTAGAGGTTTTGCCAGATACACAGATGGGAATCAGCTGACGTTACTGAAACCCAATAACATGGCAGCAAGTGTTGACTGTGCAGCCAGCACTTCCAGGCACCAACTGGTGGTGTTAGAGCCCACGGACAGCAGGAGGAGCAGATATGAGGTATTGCTGCACACACAGCAGGGGAACAGCTGATGTTACTGAACCCCATGCGCAGTGCATATCTTCACCTCTCACTACTCCCCATCCGCCTTCTTCAGAGTGTGCGGCGTCACGGCCGTGGCATGTGAATTGGGATCAGCTGACGCCACACTGTCTGTAGAAGGCGGAGGGAGAAGAGTAAGAGGTGAAGATATGCACTGCGCATGCCCAGGAATCCCAGCCCCTCAGTGTGACTAAATCAGAAGACACTGCGTGGCGTGATCTCTGGCAGCACGGCCGCACAGGCACAGCCAGCATGACATCAAATGATGTCAGAAGATGGGCAGTGCTAACTGCGCATGCCCAAGGTTAAACATAACAGCACAGGCTCCGGACAGATGCAAACAACGCTGAGGAGGCGGCGCTCGGCACCATGGGGGTATGAATGCTGGCTGTGCTGCGTCTCATTGCAAAGGAAAGTCCCACCTCCGGGATGGTTTCACGGTATGAGGGGACACATATTTTATAAGTGTTAAGTGCAGCGTGTGCAAGAAGCATAACTAAAAGAGCCACCTGTTCCTTGTGCAGCATTAGTGCTACACAAGGTGGCTCTTTCAGTTTCAAATGCCTGGGGGGGACAGGTTCCCTTTAATTGCTGTTGTAGTGCCAGCGTGGCAGTCGCTTGACAAGTTGCCGGATACACAGAAGGGGATCAGCGGACGTTACTGAAACCCAATAACACTGGGTCATGTGTTGTCTGTGCAGCCGCCACTTCTGGGCAGCAACTGGCGGTGTTGGAGGGATCAAAGTTCAGGTGGTTGAAACATGAACACAACAGGAGACCTGGACACTGTTGGCAACCAATTATTTAATCGGTAAGAGGAGTGTTAAATTCCTGTGAGATCCTGGCCTTGTTCATTTTCAAGAAAGGAAGCCGGTCAACGTTATCGGAGGGTAGTCGCATGCGACGGTCTGTTAGTACACCACCTGCGGCACTAAAGACGCGTTTCGATAATACACTGGCAGCAGGGCAAGTCAGCACCTCCAATGCATACTGGCTAAGCTCTGGCCATGTATCCAGCTTAGAGACCCAAAACTTGAAGGGGGAAGAGCCGTCTAGGAGTACGCTGAGAGGGGAAGACATGTAGTGTGTCACCATCTGATGAAAACGTGGCCTCCTGCTGACTCGATCCATCTGTGATGGTGTAGACATTTGTGGTGGGCACACAAAACTTTGCCACTGTTGGAACAGACTGGTCTTGACTTGTGCTGAGGCACTGCTTTTGCTCCCTCTTTGTGCAGAGATTCCTCCACTGCCTCTACGCACAGAGCTGCTTTGTAAAGCACTAGCAGTAGCAGGCGCAGCACTTCTCTCGATTGGACTGGAGAAGATGATAGACTGCATCAGTGTGTCTTGGTACAGCCGCATTTTATGCTCCCACTACAACGGTGGTATGAGGGTTTGTAAATTGTCCCTATAGCGCGGATTGAGGAGGGTGTACACTAGGGTTGAGCTAAACGGATCGTTCATTTTTAAAAGTCGCCGACTTTTGGCAAAGTCGGGTTTCATGAAACCCGATCCGACCCTTGTGTGGGGTCGGCCATGCGGTACGCGACTTTCGCGCCAAAGTCGCGTTTCTGACGCGAAAAGCTCCATTTCTCAGACAATGAAGGTGGACGCAGAGTGTGGGCAGCGTGATGACATAGGTCCTGGTCCCCACCATCTTAGAGAAGGGCATTGCAGTGATTGGCTTGCTGTCTGCGGCGTCACAGGGGCTATAAAGGGGCGTTCCCACCGACCGCCATCTTACTGCTGCTGATCTGAGCCTAGGGAGAGGTTGCTGCCGCTTCGTCAGAAGCAGGGATAGCGTTAGGCAGGGTTCATTAACCACCAAACCGCTTGTGCTGTAGCGATTTCCACTGTCCAACACCACCTTTTGTTTGCAGGGACAGTGGAAGCTACATTTTTTTTTTCTCAGCGCTGTAGCTCATTGGGCTGCCCTAGAAGGCTCCCTGATAGCTGCATTGCTGTGTGTACGCCGCTGTGCAAACCAACTGCTTTTTTCAAAGCACAAATCCTGTTGTTCCTTCCTTTCTGCACAGCTATCTTGTTTGTTTTTCCACACTTTTTATTTCATTTGTGCATCAGTCCACTCCTTATTGCTGCCTGCCATACCTGGCTGAGATTACTGCAGGGAGATAGTAACATAGTAACATAGTAACATAGTTAGTAAGGCCGAAAAAAGACATTTGTCCATCCAGTTCAGCCTATGTTCCATCATAATAAATCCCCAGATTTACGTCCTTCTACAGAACCTAATAATTGTATGATACAATATTGTTCTGCTCCAGGAAGACATCCAGGCCTCTCTTGAACCCCTCGACTGAGTTCGCCATCACCACCTCCTCAGGCAAGCAATTCCAGATTCTCACTGCCCTAACAGTAAAGAATCCTCTTCTATGTTGGTGGAAAAAACTTTTCTCCTCCAGACGCAAAGAATGCCCCCTTGTGCCCGTCACCTTCCTTGGTATAAACAAATCATCAGCGAGATATTTGTATTGTCCCCTTATATACTTATACATGGTTATTAGATCGCCCCTCAGTCGTCTTTTTTCTAGACTAAGTAATCCTAATTTCGCTAATCTATCTAGGTATTGTAGTTCTCCCATCCCTTTTATTAATTTTGTTGCCCCCCTTTGTACTCTCTCTAGTTCCATTATATCCTTCCTGAGCACCGGTGCCCAAAACTGGACACAGTACTCCATGTGCGGTCTAACTAGGGATTTGTACAGAGGCAGTATAATGCTCTCATCATGTGTATCCAGACCTCTAAGTAATTGTAGGACAGTCCCTGTTTTGTTTTTTTTGTGGGAGATTAAGATTGGCATTTCTGCTAGAGTGCCATCCCTGTGTGTGCCATCTCTCTCACATAGTGGGCCATAGAAAGCCTTTTCATTTTTCTGTTTTTTTTTTGTGGGGTTTATAAATTCTCCCTGATAAAAAAAAAACAGTGGGAGATTAATATTGGTCTTTGGGCTTCTGTGCCAGTCCTGAGTGTGCCATCTCTCTCTCAAATAGTGGGCCATAGAAAGCCTATTAATTTTTTTTTATTGGGTTTCTAAATACTCCCAGAAAAGATAAAAAAAAATCAGTGGGAGATTAATATTGCCCTTTCTGCTTGTGTGCCACTCCTGACTCCTGGGTGTGCCATCTCTCTCTCTCAACTAGTGGGCCATAGAAAGCCTATATATTTTTTTTATTGTGTTTCTAAATTCTCCCTGAAAAAATCAAAAAGAAATCAGTGGGAGATTAATATTGCCCTTTCTGCTTGTGTGCCACTCCTGACTCCTGGGTGTGCCATCTCTCTCTTTCAAATAGTGGGCACTGGGCCATAGAAAGCCTATTTTTTTTTTATTGTGTTTCTAAATTCTCCCTGAAAAAAATCAAAAAGAAATCAGTGGGAGATTAATATTGCCCTTTCTGCTTGTGTGCCACTCCTGACTCCTGGGTGTGCCATCTCTCTCTTTCAAATAGTGGGCACTGGGCCATAGAAAGCCTATTTTTTTTTTTTTTATTGTGTTTCTAAATTCTCCCTGAAAAAAAAAAAAAAATCAGTGGGCGATTAATATTGCCCTTTCTGCTTGTGTGCTAGTCTTGACTCGTTGGTGTGCCATCTCTCTCTCTCAAATAGTGGGCACTGGGCCATAGAAAGGCTATTTTTTTTTTAATTTGGTTTCTAAATTCTCCCTGAAAAAATCAAAAAGAAATCAGTGGGAGATTAATATTGCCTTTTCTGCTTGTGTGCCAGTCTTGACTCCTGAGTGTGCCATCTCTCTCTCTCTCAAATAGTGGGCCATAGAAAGCCTATTTTTTTCATTTTTTGGTTTCTAAATTCTTCCTGAAAAAATCATTTTATTTTATTTTGTTTCTAAAGTCTCCCTGAAAAAAAAAAAAATCAGTGGGAGATTAATATTGCCCTTTCTGCTTGTGTGCCAGTCTTGACTCCTGGGTGTGCCATCTCTCTCTCTCAAATAGTGGGCACTGGGCCATAGAAAGGCTATTTTTTTTTTATTTGGTTTCTAAATTCTCTCTGAAAAAATCATTTTATTTTATTTGGTTTCTAAATTCTTCCTGAAAAAATCATTTTATTTCATTTTGTTTCTAAAGTCTCCCTGAAAAAAAAAAAAATCAGTGGGAGATTAATATTGCCCTTTCTGCTTGTGTGCCAGTCTTGACTCCTGGGTGTGCCATCTCTCTCTCTCTCAAATAGTGGGCACTGGGCCATAGAAAGGCAATTTTTTTTTCATTTGGTTTCTAAATTCTCCCTGAAAAAATCATTTTATTTTATTTGATTTCTAAATTCTTCCTGAAAAAATCATTTTATTTTATTTTGTTTCTAAAGTCTCCCTGAAAAAAAAAAAACAGTGGGAGATTAATATTGCCCTTTCTGCTTGTGTGCCAGTCTTGACTCCTGGGTGTGCTATCTCTCTCTCTCAAATAGTGGGCACTGGGCCATAGAAAGCCTATTTTTTTTATTGTGTTTCTAAATTCTCCCTGAAAAAATCAATAAGAAATCAGTGGGAGATCAATATTGCCCTTTCTGCTTGTGTGCCAGTCTTGACTCCTGGGTGTGCCATCTCTCTCTCTCAAATAGTGGGCACTGGGCCATAGAAAGGCTATTTTTTTTTTATTTGGTTTCTAAATTCTCCCTGAAAAAATCATTTTATTTTATTTGGTTTCTAAATTCTTCCTGAAAAAATCATTTTATTTTATTTTGTTTCTAAAGTCTCCCTGAAAAAAAAAAATCAGTGGGAGATTAATATTGCCCTTTCTGCTTGTGTGACAGTCTTGACTCCTGGGTGTGCCATCTTTCTCTCTCAAATAGTGGGCCATAGAAAGCCTATTTTTTTTTAATTTGGTTTCTAAATTCTCCCTGAACAAATCAAAAAAAAAGTGGGAGAACAATATTGACATTTCTGCTTGAGTGACAGTCCTGCGTGTGTGGCATCTCTCTCATTTGGTGCCACCGAAAACAGAGTGTGTAACATTGTGCCTGATTTTCCTTGCGGTCTCACCCACCTGTAAAGGGATATCTAAATCATACTGTAGTTATAGCTCACCGTGTAAGTTGTTTGACAGCAGCAAATACCGTTACTTTGGTTACGTTTTTAAAACAATGAGGAAGTCTGGTGGAAGAGGTCGTGGCCGTGGGCGTTCATTGTCAGCTGGTAATGATGGTAGTGGTAGTAGAGCATCAGGTGGTCGTGGGAAAAAAAATATTGCACCTAAGCCTGGAGCTGTGGAGCCAGGTTCGTCGTCTGGCTACAGAAGGCCTCGAACGCTCCCTTTTCTGGGAGTAGGAAAACCGCTTTTAAAGCCGGAGCAGCAAGAGCAAGTTTTGGCTTACCTTGCTGACTCAGCCTCTAGCTCTTTTGCCTCCTCTTTTGAAACTGGTAAATGTAAAAGCAGCGCGTCGTTAGTGGATGTTCACGGTCAGGGACAAGTCGCTTCCTTGTCCTCTTCAGCAAAAACAACAACAGAGAAGGATGCAGCAGGCGACACAACGGGTTACTCCATGGAGCTCTTTACACATACCGTCCCTGGCTTAGAAAGTGAAGCAGTTAACAGGCCATGCCCATTACAAGTTGAATCTGACATGGAGTGCACTGATGCACAGCCACAGCCAGACTACTATGCTGGTCCTTTGACTCAGACCACAACATTGCCCTCGCAGGGTACTGATCCAGAATCAGACCCTGATGAGACTATGTTGCCCCGTCACGAACGCTCTACCACTGACTTACACGGTGACACAGACGAAGTTGCGCACGAGCTAGAAGAGGAGGTTATAGATGACCCAGTTGTTGACCCCGATTGGCAGCCATTGGGGGAACAGGGTGCAGGCGGCAGTAGTTCTGAAGCGGAGGAGGAGGGGCCGCAGTAGGCATCAACATCGCAACAGGTTCCATCTGCCGGGCCCGTATCTGGCCCAAAACGCGTGGCAAAGCCAAAAACTGTTGGAGGACAGCGTGTCCATCCGGTTAAAGCTCAGTCTGCAATGCCTGAAAAGGTATCCGATGGTAGAAAGAGTGCAGTCTGGCATTTTTTTAAACAACATCCAATTGATCCGCACAAAGTCATCTGTCAAAAATGTTCAACTACCTTAAGCAGAGGTCAGAATCTGAAAAGTCTGAATACAAGTTGCATGCATAGACATTTAACCACCATGCATTTGCAAGCCAGGACTAACTACCAAACGTCCCTTAAGGTTGTAGCACCCTCGGCCAATGAAGCTACTCACCAATGCAACATCCCTGCCGTCACTGTAAGGCCACCATTTTCCGCACCACCTGCAGTATCTGTGCAGGTTTCTTTGCCAGGCCAAAGCAGTCAGGGTCAGGGAATCACCAGTTTCGTAGTAGGAAACACTGCATCTAGGGCACAGGCGGAAACAATATCGTCTCCAACCGTCTCTCAGTCTGCCATGTCCACCGGCACACCCGCTAGTTCCACGATCTCCAGCTCTCCAGTCCAGCTCACCCTACATGAGACTCTGGTTAGAAAAAGGAAGTACTTATCCTCGCATCCGCGTACACAGGGTTTGAACGCCCACATAGCTAGACTAATCTCGTTAGAAATGATGCCCTACCGGTTAGTTGAAAGTGAAGCTTTCAAAGCCCTGATGGACTATGCTGTACCACGCTACGAGCTACCCAGTCGACACTTCTTTTCGAGAAAAGCCATCCCAGCCCTCCACCAGCATGTTAAAGAGCGCATCGTCCATGCACTCAGGCAATCTGTGAGTACAAAGGTGCACCTGACAACAGATGCATGGACCAGTAGGCATGGCCAGGGACGTTACGTGTCCATCACGGCACACTGGGTGAATGTGGTGGATGCAGGGTCCACAGGGGACAGCAATTTCGGGACAGTTCTGCCTAGCCCACGGTCTAGGAAACAGTTGGCTGTAGGCGTTCGCACCCCCTCCTCCTCCTCGTCCTCCTGCAGAAGCGAGAGCTCGTCCACAGATCGCAGTCGCCCAATCACTCCATCCGCAGCTGCCACTGTTGTACACCAGTTATCCCATTATGGGGCAGCTACTGGCAAGCGTCAGCAGGCTGTATTGGCTATGAAGTGTTTGGGCGACAACAGACACACCGCGGAAGTTCTGTCTGAGTTCTTGCAGAAAGAAACGCAGTCGTGGCTGGGCACAGTAGATCTTGAGGCAGGCAAGGTAGTGAGTGGTAACGGAAGGAATTTCATGGCTGCCATCTCCCTTTCCCAACTGAAACACATTCCTTGCCTGGCTCACACCTTAAACCTGGTGGTGCAGTGCTTCCTGAAAACTTATCCGGGGTTATCCGACCTGCTCCTCAAAGTGCGCGGACTTTGCTCACATATCCACCGTTCGCCCGTACAGTCCAGCCATATGCAGACCTATCAGCGGTCTTTTAACCTTCCCCAGCATCGCCTATTCATAGACGTTGCAACAAGGTGGAACTCAACACTGCACATGCTTCAGAGACTGTGCGAACAGAGGCGGGCTGTAATGTTGTTGTGGGAGGATACGCATACACGGGCAGGCAGTAGGATGGCAGACATGGAATTGTCTGGTGTGCAGTGGTCGAAGATACAAGACATGTGTCAAGTCCTTCAGTGTTTTGAGGAATGCACACGGCTGGTTAGTGCAGGCAACCCCATAATAAGCAGGGGCATCCCCCTAATGCGTCTGCTGATGCAAAGTTTGACGCACATAAAAAATCAGGCGTCTGCAGCAGAGGAAGAGGAAAGCCTTGGTGACAGTCAGCCATTGTCTGGTCAGGGTAGTGTACAGGACGAGGTAGCGGGCGAAGAGGAGGAGGACGAGGAGGATGATGGGGATGAGTATATTTTTAATGAGGAAGCTTTTCCGGGGCCACTGGAAATTGGTGGCGTGGCAAGGCCGGGTTCTGGTTTTTTGAGGGACACAAGTGACATAGATTTGCCTGAAACTGCCCCTCAACCAAACACAACCGCTGATTTGACAACTGGAAGTTTGGCCCACATGGCGGATTATGCCTTACGTATCCTCACAAGGGACACACGCATTACTAAAATGATGAACGATGACGATTACTGGTTGGCCTGCCTCCTTGATCCTCGCTATAAAGGCAAATTGCAAAATATTATGCCACATGAGAACTTGGAACTAATATTAGCAACCAAACAATCAACTCTTGTTGACCGTTTGCTTCAGGCATTCCCAGCACACATCACCCGTGATCGTTCGTTCTCACATGAGCAGCAGGGGGCAGCAGAACAGAAGTGTTAGAGGTGCAGAAATCCGAAGTGGCGTTGGACAGAGGGGTTTTCTGACCAGGTTGTGGAGTTATTTTGCTATGACCGCAGACAGGACAGGTACTGCTGCATCAATTCAAAGTGACAGGAGACAACATTTGTCCAGTATGGTTACTATTTTTCATCACTTATCGATGTTCTACCTCAACCGTCATTCCCATTTGATTACTGGGCATCAAAATTAGACACCTGGCCAGAATTGGCAGAATATGCATTGCAGGAGCTTGCTTGCCCGGCAGCTAGTGTCCTATCAGAACGAGTATTCAGTGCTGCAGGTTCAATATTAACCGAAAAAAGGACTCGTCTGGCCACCCAAAATGTTGATGATCTAACCTTCATTAAAATGAACCACAACTGGATATCGAATTCTTTTGCCCCACCTTGCCCGGCCGACACCTAGCTTTCCTATGAAAAGGTATTGCCTGTGGACTACTCTGAATGACTTTACCAATCTCGTAATTTGCAGCAGCTGATTGTCCAGCATACGACATGTTTACACCTCCCTAAATGGCCAAACTCCCCACACGGGGCCGTGGTATCGCCACTTGGCGCAAACACCCGTGAGAGTGCTGTTTGTCTGAAGAGGTGGGTGTGCCCGCTTTTGGTCTACGGCACTGCCACTGGGTCCCTCATAGTACAATAAAGTGTCTCTGGCGGTGGTGGTGCGCACCCAACGTCAGACACACTGTTGTAACATGAGGGGCCCTGGGCATATACCGCCGGCCACAAGAGAGTTCACCCACCCCCAGCTCAAACATTGCTCTACCACTTGCACAATTATCTCTCACAGTTACACCTATGCTTAGTCTATGCACGGACATCCGTAAATTACTGCCACTGACAATACCATTGTGTTGACATGTATGATGGTACTTAACATAGTCAGGGGCAGTGTCCTATATTTACCCAAGTAAATACTTTGTGCAAAATTACTAGGTCTGAAACTCCGCAGAGGAGCCCAACCCTGTACCTAATGATTGCACCCTTTTGGTTTTTCTTTTTGTTGTAATGCGAGACATTAAAATGTATTGATTTTTTGGGACTACTAACTGGCAGACACTCATTACAATCGGCCGCCGCTGACAACACCAATGGTGCCCACTGCCTGTGTACCCCTGCAAGATAATTCAAAGTGCCTACAGCCCAATTTTATTATGTCAGGCCTTCGAAGCCTGTCTGCGGTCCCTTCTTTCTACTACTCCTCCACTGACCAGACCACTGCTGCCCGTGTACCCCTGGAACCTATTTAAAAGTGCCTACAGCCCAATTTTTTTATGTTAGGCCTTTGAAGCCTGTCTGCGGTCCCTCCTTCCACTAGGCCTCCACTGACCAGTCTACTGCTGCCCGTGTACCCCTGGAACCAATGTTAAAGTGCCTACAGCCCTAATTTATTATGTTAGGCCTTCGAAGCCTGTCTGCGGTCCCTTCTTTCTACTACTCCTCCACTGACCAGACCACTGCTGCCCGTGTACCCCTGGAACCAATTATAAAGTGCCTACAGCCCAATTTTATTATGTTAGGCCTTCGAAGCCTGTCTGCGGTCCGTTCTTTCTACTACTCCTCCACTGACCAGACCACTGCTGCCCGTGTACCCCTGGAACCTATTTAAAAGTGCCTACAGCCCAATTTTTTTATGTTAGGCCTTCGAAGCCTGTCTGCTGTCCCTCCTTCCACTAGGCCTCCACTGACCTGTCTACTGCTGCCCGTGTACCCCTGGAACCAATTATAAAGTGCCTACAGCCCAATTTTATTATGTTAGGCCTTCGAAGCCTGTCTGCGGTCCCTTCTTTCTACTACTTCTCCACTGACCAGACCACTGCTGCCCGTGTACCCCTGGAACCAATTATAAAGTGCCTACAGCCCAATTTTATTATGTTAGGCCTTCGAAGCCTGTCTGCGGTCCCTTCTTTCTACTACTCCTCCACTGACCAGACCACTGCTGCCCGTGTACCCCTGGAACCTATTTAAAAGTGCCTACAGCCCAATTTTTTTATGTTAGGCCTTCGAAGCCTGTCTGCGGTCCCTCCTTCCACTAGGCCTCCACTGACCTGTCTACTGCTGCCCGAGTACCCCTGGAACCAATGTTAAAGTGCCTACAGCCCTAATTTATTATGTTAGGCCTTCGAAGCCTGTCTGCGGTCCCTTCTTTCTACTACTCCTCCACTGACCAGACCACTGCTGCCCGTGTACCCCTGGAACCAATTATAAAGTGCATACAGCCCAATTTTATTATGTTAGGCCTTCGAAGCCTGTCTGCGGTCCCTTATTTCTACTACTCCTCCACTGACCAGACCACTGCTGCCCGTGTACCCCTGGAACCTATTTAAAAGTGCCTACAGCCCAATTTTTTTATGTTAGGCCTTCGAAGCCTGTCTGCGGTCCGTTCTTTCTACTACTCCTCCACTGACCAGACCACTGCTGCCCGTGTACCCCTGGAACCAATTATAAAGTGCCTACAGCCCAATTTTATTATGTTAGGCCTTCGAAGCCTGTCTGCGGTCCGTTCTTTCTACTACTCCTCCACTGACCAGACCACTGCTGCCCGTGTACCCCTGGAACCTATTTAAAAGTGCCTACAGCCCAATTTTTTTATGTTAGGCCTTCGAAGCCTGTCTGCGGTCCCTCCTTCCACTAGGCCTCCACTGACCAGTCTACTGCTGCCCGTGTACCCCTGGAACCAATGTTAAAGTGCCTACAGCCCTAATTTATTATGTTAGGCCTTTGAAGCCTGTCTGCGGTCCCTTCTTTCTACTACTCCTCCACTGACCAGACCACTGCTGCCCATGTACCCCTGGAACCAATTATAAAGTGCCTACAGCCCAATTTTATTATGTTAGGCCTTCGAAGCCTGTCTGCGGTCCCTCCTACCACTAGACCTCCACTGACCAGACCACTGCTGCCCGTGTACCCCTGGAACCTATTTAAAAGTGCCTACAGCCCAATTTTTTTATGTTAGGCCTTCGAAGCCTGTCTGCGGTCCCTTCTTACTACTACTCCTCCACTGACCAGACCACTGCTGCCCGTGTACCCCTGGAACCAATTATAAAGTGCCTACAGCCCAATTTTAATCTGTTAGGCCTTCGAAGCCTGTCTGCGGTCCCTTCTTTCTAATACTCCTCCACTGACCAGACCACTGCTGCCCGTTTATCCCTGGAACCTATTTAAAAGTGCCTACAGCCCAATTTTTTTATGTTAGGCCTTCGAAGCCTGTCTGCGGTCCCTCCTTCCACTAGGCCTCCACTGACCAGTCTACTGCTGCCCGTGTACCCCTGGAACCAATGTTAAAGTGCCTACAGCCCTAATTTATTATGTTAGGCCTTTGAAGCCTGTCTGCGGTCCCTTCTTTCTACTACTCCTCCACTGACCAGACCATTGCTGCCCATGTACCCCTGGAACCAATTATAAAGTGCCTACAGCCCAATTTTATTATGTTAGGCCTTCGAAGCCTGTCTGCGGTCCCTCCTACCACTAGACCTCCACTGACCAGACCACTGCTGTCCGTGTACCCCTGGAACCTATTTAAAAGTGCCTACAGCCCAATTTTTTTATGTTAGGCCTTCGAAGCCTGTCTGCGGTCCCTTCTTACTACTACTCCTCCACTGACCAGACCACTGCTGCCCGTGTACCCCTGGAACCAATTATAAAGTGCCTACAGCCCAATTTTATTCTGTTAGGCCTTCGAAGCCTGTCTGCGGTCCCTTCTTTCTAATACTCCTCCACTGACCAGACCACTGCTGCCCGTTTATCCCTGGAACCTATTTAAAAGTGCCTACAGCCCAATTTTTTTATGTTAGGCCTTCGAAGCCTGTCTGCGGTCCCTCCTTCCACTAGGCCTCCACTGACCAGTCTACTGCTGCCCGTGTACCCCTGGAACCAATGTTAAAGTGCCTACAGCCCTAATTTATTATGTTAGGCCTTTGAAGCCTGTCTGCGGTCCCTTCTTTCTACTACTCCTCCACTGACCAGACCATTGCTGCCCGTGTACCCCTGGAACCAATTATAAAGTGCCTACAGCCCAATTTTATTATGTTAGGCCTTCGAAGCCTGTCTGCGGTCCCTTATTTCTACTACTCCTCCACTGACCAGACCACTGCTGCCCGTGTACCCCTGGAACCTATTTAAAAGTGCCTACAGCCCAATTTTTTTATGTTAGGCCTTCGAAGCCTGTCTGCGGTCCGTTCTTTCTACTACTCCTCCACTGACCAGACCACTGCTGCCCGTTTACCCCTGGAACCAATTATAAAGTGCCTACAGCCCAATTTTATTATGTTAGGCCTTCGAAGCCTGTCTGCGGTCCGTTCTTTCTACTACTCCTCCACTGACCAGACCACTGCTGCCCGTGTACCCCTGGAACCTATTTAAAAGTGCCTACAGCCCAATTTTTTTATGTTAGGCCTTCGAAGCCTGTCTGCGGTCTGTTCTTTCTACTACTCCTCCACTGACCAGACCACTGCTGCCCGTGTACCCCTGGAACCTATTTAAAAGTGCCTACAGCCCAATTTTTTTATGTTAGGCCTTCGAAGCCTGTCTGCGGTCCTTTCTTTCTACTACTCCTCCACTGACCAGACCACTGCTGCCCGTGTACCCCTGGAACCAATTATAAAGTTTCTACAGCCCAATTTTATTATGTTAGGCCTTCGAAGCCTGTTTGCGGTCCGTTCTTTCTACTACTCCTCCACTAACCAGACCACTGCTGCCCGTGTACCCCTGGAACCAATTATAAAGTGCCTACAGCCCAATTTTATTATGTTAGGTGTTATGTTTGCTAATGACAGGTGTTATGAAGGCAATCCAGAAACACAGTGTGCTTAGCGATCAGAGCGCACACAGTGATCTGACAAATACCCAAAAATACAAGAACGAGCTCTGAGACGTGGAAACTCTGTAGACTGCACACCTGATCCTATCCTAAACACAACTAAAAGCGGCTGTGGATTGCGCCTAACAACTACCTAGGCAACTCGGCACAGCCTAAGAAACTAGCTAGCCTGAAGATAGAAAAATAGGCCTGACTTGCCCCAGAGAAATTCCCCAAAGGAAAAGGCAGCCCCCCACATATAATGACTGTGAGTAAGATGAAAAGACAAAACGTAGGGATGAAATAGATTCAGCAAAGTGGGGCCCGATATTCTAGGACAGAGCGAGGACAGTAAAGCGAACTTTGCAGTCTACAAAAAACCCTAAAGCAAAACCACGCAAAGGGGGCAAAAAAAACCCACCGTGCCGAACTAACGGCACGGCGGTACACGCTTTGCGTCTCAGAGCTTCCAGCAAAACAAAAGACAAGCTGGACAGAAAAAAAGCAACAAAAAAGCAAAAAGCACTTAGCTATACAGAGCAGCAGGTCACAGGAACAATCAGGAGAAGCTCAGATCCAACACTGAAACATTGACAAGGAGCAAGGATAGCAGCATCAGGCGGAGTTAAGTAATGAAGCAGTTAACGAGCTCACCAGAACACCTGAGGGAGGAAGCTCAGAAGCTGCAGTACCACTTGTGACCACAGGAGTGAATTCAGCCACAGAATTCACAACAGTACCCCCCCCTTGAGGAGGGGTCACCGAACCCTCACCAGAGCCCCCAGGCCGACCAGGATGAGCCGCATGAAAGGCACAAACAAGATCGGAAGCATGAACATCAGAGGCAAAAACCCAGGAATTCTCTTCCTGAGCATAACCCTTCCATTTAACCAGATACTAGAGTTTCCGTCTAGAAACACGAGAATCCAAAATCTTCTCCACAATATACTCCAATTCCCCCTCCACCAAAACCGGGGCAGGAGGCTCAACAGATGGAACCATAGGTGCCACGTATCTCCGCAACAACGATCTATGGAATACATTATGTATGGAAAAGGAGTCTGGGAGGGTCAAACGAAAAGACACAGGATTGAGAACCTCAGAAATCCTATACGGACCAATAAAACGAGGTTTAAATTTAGGAGAGGAAACCTTCATAGGAATATGACGAGAAGATAACCAAACCAGATCCCCAACACGAAGTCGGGGACCCACACGGCGTCTGCGATTAGCGAAAAGTTGAGCTTTCTCCTGGGACAAGATCAAATTGTCCACTACCTGAGTCCAGATCTGCTGCAACCTATCCACCACAGAATCCACACCAGGACAGTCCGAAGACTCAACCTGTCCTGAAGAGAAACGAGGATGGAACCCAGAATTGCAAAAAAATGGAGAAACCAAGGTAGCCGAGCTGGCCCGATTATTAAGGGCGAACTCAGCCAACGGCAAAAAGGACACCCAATCATCCTGGTCTGCAGAAACAAAACATCTCAGATATGTTTCCAAGGTCTGATTGGTTCGTTCGGTCTGGCCATTAGTCTGAGGATGGAAAGCCGAGGAAAAGGATAGGTCAATGCCCATCCTACCACAAAAGGCTCGCCAAAACCTTGAAACAAACTGGGAACCTCTGTCAGAAACAATATTCTCAGGAATGCCATGCAACCGAACCACATGCTGAAAGAACAAAGGTACCAAATCAGAGGAGGAAGGCAATTTAGCCAAGGGCACCAGATGGACCATTTTAGAAAAGCGATCACAGACCACCCAAATGACTGACATCTTTTGAGAAACGGGAAGGTCAGAAATGAAATCCATCGAAATATGTGTCCAAGGCCTCTTTGGGACCGGCAAGGGCAAAAGCAACCCACTGGCACGAGAACAGCAGGGCTTAGCCCTAGCACAAATCCCACAGGACTGCACAAAAGTACGTACATCCCGTGACAGAGATGGCCACCAGAAGGATCTAGCCACTAACTCTCTGGTACCAAAGATTCCAGGATGACCAGCCAACACCGAACAATGAAGTTCAGAGATAAGTTTATTAGTCCACCTATCAGGGACGAACAGTTTCTCTGCTGGACAACGATCAGGTTTATTCGCCTGAAATTTTTGCAGCACCCGCCGCAAATCAGGGGAGATGGCAGACACAATGACTCCTTCCTTGAGGATACCCGCTGGCTCAGATAAACCCGGAGAGTCGGGCACAAAACTCCTAGACAGAGCATCCGCCTTCACATTTTTAGAGCCCGGAAGGTACGAAATCACAAAGTCGAAGCGGGCAAAAAATAACGACCAACGGGCCTGTCTAGGATTCAAGCGCTTGGCAGACTCGAGATAAGTCAAGTTCTTATGATCAGTCAATACCACCACGCGATGCTTAGCTCCTTCAAGCCAATGACGCCACTCCTCGAATGCCCACTTCATGGCCAGCAACTCTCGATTGCCCACATCATAATTACGCTCAGCGGGCGAAAACTTCCTGGAAAAGAAAGCACATGGTTTCATCACTGAGCAATCAGAACCTCTCTGTGACAAAACCGCCCCTGCTCCAATCTCAGAAGCATCAACCTCGACCTGGAACGGAAGAGAAACATCTGGCTGACACAACACAGGGGCAGAACAAAAACGACGCTTCAACTCCTGAAAAGCTTCCACAGCAGCAGAAGACCAATTAACCAAATCAGCACCCTTCTTGGTCAAATCGGTCAATGGTTTGGCAATGCTAGAAAAATTACAGATGAAGCGATGATAAAAATTAGCAAAGCCCAGGAACTTTTGCAGACTTTTCAGAGATGTCGGCTGAATCCAATCCTGGATGGCTTGGACCTTAACTGGATCCATCTCGATAGTAGAAGGGGTAAAGATGAACCCCAAAAATGAAACTTTCTGCACACCGAAGAGACACTTTGATCCCTTCACAAACAAAGAGTTAGCACGCAGGACCTGAAAAACCATTCTGACCTGCTTCACATGAGACTCCCAATCATCTGAGAAGATCAAAATGTCATCCAAGTAAACAATCAGGAATTTATCCAGATACTCACGGAAGATGTCATGCATAAAAGACTGAAACACAGATGGAGCATTGGCAAGTCCGAACGGCATCACTAGATGCTCAAAATGACCCTCGGGCGTATTGAATGCAGTTTTCCATTCATCTCCTTGCCTGATTCTCACCAGATTATACGCACCAAGAAGATCTATCTTAGTGAACCAACTAGCCCCCTTAATCCGAGCAAACAAGTCAGATAACAATGGCAAGGGATACTGAAATTTAACAGTGATCTTATTAAGAAGGCGGTAATCAATACACGGTCTCAGCGAACCATCCTTCTTGGCTACAAAGAAGAACCCTGCTCCCAGTGGTGATGACGATGGGCGAATATGTCCCTTCTCCAGGGATTCCTTCACATAACTGCGCATAGCGGCGTGTTCGGGCACGGATAAATTAAATAATCGACCTTTAGGGAATTTACTACCAGGAATCAAATTGATAGCACAATCACAATCCCTATGCGGAGGTAGAGCATCGGACTTGGGCTCTTCAAATACATCCTGATAATCAGACAAGAACTCTGGGACCTCAGAAGGGGTGGATGACGAAATCGACAAAGATGGAACATCACCATGTACCCCCTGACAACCCCAGCTGGATACCGACATGGAATTCCAATCCAATACTGGATTATGGGTTTGTAGCCATGGCAACCCCAACACGACCACATCATGCAGATTATGCAACACCAGAAAGCGAATAACTTCCTGATGTGCAGGAGCCATGCACATGGTCAGCTGTGCCCAGTATTGAGGTTTATTCTTGGCCAAAGGTGTAGCATCAATTCCTCTCAATGGAATAGGACACCGCAAAGGCTCCAAGAAAAACCCACAACGTTTAGCATAATCCAAATCCATCAGATTCAGGGCAGCGCCCGAATCCACAAACGCCATGACAGAAAACGACGACAAAGAGCATATCAAGGTAATGGACAGAAGGAATTTGGACTGTACAGTACCAATGACGGCAGACCTAGCGGACCGCTTAATGCGCTTAGGACAATCAGAAATAGCATGAGTGGAATCACCACAGTAGAAACACAGACCATTCAGACGTCTGCATTCCTGCCGTTCAACTCTAGTCATAGTCCTATCGCACTGCATAGGCTCAGGTTTAACCTCAGGCAGTACCGCCAAATGGTGCACAGATTTACGCTCGCGCAAGCGTCGACCGATCTGAATGGCCAAAGACAAAGACTCATTCAAACCAGCAGGCATAGGAAATCCCACCATGACATCCTTAAGAGCCTCAGAGAGACCCTTTCTGAACAAAGCTGCCAGCGCAGATTCATTCCACTGAGTGAGTACTGACCATTTCCTAAATTTCTGACAATATACTTCTATATCATCCTGACCCTGGCACAAAGCCAGCAAATTTTTCTCAGCCTGATCCACTGAATTAGGCTCATCGTACAGCAATCCGAGCACCAGGAAAAACGCATCGACACTACTCAATGCAGGGTCTCCTGGCGCAAGAGAAAATGCCCAGTCTTGAGGGTCGCCGCGCAAAAAAGAAATAATAATCAAAACCTGTTGAATAGGATTACCAGAAGAATGAGGTTTCAAGGCCAGAAATAGCTTACAATTATTTTTGAAACTTAGAAACTTAGTTCTATCTCCAAAAAACAAATCAGGAATAGGAATTCTTGGTTCTAACATAGATTTCTGATCAATAGTATCTTGAATTTTTTGTACATTTATAACGAGATTATCCATTGAAGAGCACAGACCCTGAATATCCATGTCCACACCTGTGTTCAGAATCACCCAAATGTCTAGGGGAAAAAAAAAAGTGAACACAGAGCAGAAAAAAAAAAAAATGATGTCAGAACTTTTTCTTTCCCTCTATTGAGAATCATTAGTTTGGGCTCCTTGTACTGTTATGTTTGCTAATGACAGGTGTTATGAAGGCAATCCAGAAACACAGTGTGCTTAGCGATCAGAGCGCACACAGTGATCTGACAAATACCCAAAAATACAAGAACGAGCTCTGAGACGTGGAAACTCTGTAGACTGCACACCTGATCCTATCCTAAACACAACTAAAAGCGGCTGTGGATTGCGCCTAACAACTACCTAGGCAACTCGGCACAGCCTAAGAAACTAGCTAGCCTGAAGATAGAAAAATAGGCCTGACTTGCCCCAGAGAAATTCCCCAAAGGAAAAGGCAGCCCCCCACATATAATGACTGTGAGTAAGATGAAAAGACAAAACGTAGGGATGAAATAGATTCAGCAAAGTGGGGCCCGATATTCTAGGACAGAGCGAGGACAGTAAAGCGAACTTTGCAGTCTACAAAAAACCCTAAAGCAAAACCACGCAAAGGGGGCAAAAAAACCCACCGTGCCGAACTAACGGCACGGCGGTACACGGCGGTACACCCTTTGCGTCTCAGAGCTTCCAGCAAAACAAAAGACAAGCTGGACAGAAACAAGCAACAAAAAAGCAAAAAGCACTTAGCTATACAGAGCAGCAGGTCACAGGAACAATCAGGAGAAGCTCAGATCCAACACTGAAACATTGACAAGGAGCAGGGATAGCAGCATCAGGCGGAGTTAAGTAATGAAGCAGTTAACGAGCTCACCAGAACACCTAAGGGAGGAAGCTCAGAAGCTGCAGTACCACTTGTGACCACAGGAGTGAATTCAGCCACAGAATTCACAACAGTTAGGCCTTCGAAGCCTGTCTGCGGTCCCTCCTTCCACTAGGCCTCCACTGACCAGTCTACTGCTGCCCGTGTACCCCTGGAACCAATGTTAAAGTGCCTACAGCCCTAATTTATTATGTTAGGCCTTTGAAGCCTGTCTGCGGTCCCTTCTTTCTACTACTCCTCCACTGACCAGACCATTGCTGCCCGTGTACCCCTGGAACCAATTATAAAGTGCCTACAGCCCAATTTTATTATGTTAGGCCTTCGAAGCCTGTCTGCGGTCCCTTATTTCTACTACTCCTCCACTGACCAGACCACTGCTGCCCGTGTACCCCTGGAACCTATTTAAAAGTGCCTACAGCCCAATTTTTTTATGTTAGGCCTTCGAAGCCTGTCTGCGGTCCGTTCTTTCTACTACTCCTCCACTGACCAGACCACTGCTGCCCGTGTACCCCTGGAACCAATTATAAAGTGCCTACAGCCCAATTTTATTATGTTAGGCCTTCGAAGCCTGTCTGCGGTCCGTTCTTTCTACTACTCCTCCACTGACCAGACCACTGCTGCCCGTGTACCCCTGGAACCTATTTAAAAGTGCCTACAGCCCAATTTTTTTTATGTTAGGCCTTCGAAGCCTGTCTGCGGTCTGTTCTTTCTACTACTCCTCCACTGACCAGACCACTGCTGCCCGTGTACCCCTGGAACCTATTTAAAAGTGCCTACAGCCCAATTTTTTTATGTTAGGCCTTCGAAGCCTGTCTGCGGTCCTTTCTTTCTACTACTCCTCCACTGACCAGACCACTGCTGCCCGTGTACCCCTGGAACCAATTATAAAGTTTCTACAGCCCAATTTTATTATGTTAGGCCTTCGAAGCCTGTTTGCGGTCCGTTCTTTCTACTACTCCTCCACTAACCAGACCACTGCTGCCCGTGTACCCCTGGAACCAATTATAAAGTGCCTACAGCCCAATTTTATTATGTTAGGTGTTATGTTTGCTAATGACAGGTGTTATGAAGGCAATCCAGAAACACAGTGTGCTTAGCGATCAGAGCGCACACAGTGATCTGACAAATACCCAAAAATACAAGAACGAGCTCTGAGACGTGGAAACTCTGTAGACTGCACACCTGATCCTATCCTAAACACAACTAAAAGCGGCTGTGGATTGCGCCTAACAACTACCTAGGCAACTCGGCACAGCCTAAGAAACTAGCTAGCCTGAAGATAGAAAAATAGGCCTGACTTGCCCCAGAGAAATTCCCCAAAGGAAAAGGCAGCCCCCCACATATAATGACTGTGAGTAAGATGAAAAGACAAAACGTAGGGATGAAATAGATTCAGCAAAGTGGGGCCCGATATTCTAGGACAGAGCGAGGACAGTAAAGCGAACTTTGCAGTCTACAAAAAACCCTAAAGCAAAACCACGCAAAGGGGGCAAAAAAAACCCACCGTGCCGAACTAACGGCACGGCGGTACACGCTTTGCGTCTCAGAGCTTCCAGCAAAACAAAAGACAAGCTGGACAGAAAAAAAGCAACAAAAAAGCAAAAAGCACTTAGCTATACAGAGCAGCAGGTCACAGGAACAATCAGGAGAAGCTCAGATCCAACACTGAAACATTGACAAGGAGCAAGGATAGCAGCATCAGGCGGAGTTAAGTAATGAAGCAGTTAACGAGCTCACCAGAACACCTGAGGGAGGAAGCTCAGAAGCTGCAGTACCACTTGTGACCACAGGAGTGAATTCAGCCACAGAATTCACAACAGTACCCCCCCCTTGAGGAGGGGTCACCGAACCCTCACCAGAGCCCCCAGGCCGACCAGGATGAGCCGCATGAAAGGCACAAACAAGATCGGAAGCATGAACATCAGAGGCAAAAACCCAGGAATTCTCTTCCTGAGCATAACCCTTCCATTTAACCAGATACTGGAGTTTCCGTCTAGAAACACGAGAATCCAAAATCTTCTCCACAATATACTCCAATTCCCCCTCCACCAAAACCGGGGCAGGAGGCTCAACAGATGGAACCATAGGTGCCACGTATCTCCGCAACAACGACCTATGGAATACATTATGTATGGAAAAGGAGTCTGGGAGGGTCAAACGAAAAGACACAGGATTGAGAACCTCAGAAATCCTATACGGACCAATAAAACGAGGTTTAAATTTAGGAGAGGAAACCTTCATAGGAATATGACGAGAAGATAACCAAACCAGATCCCCAACACGAAGTCGGGGACCCACACGGCGTCTGCGATTAGCGAAAAGTTGAGCTTTCTCCTGGAACAAGATCAAATTGTCCACTACCTGAGTCCAGATCTGCTGCAACCTATCCACCACAGAATCCACACCACGACAGTCCGAAGACTCAACCTGTCCTGAAGAGAAACGAGGATGGAACCCAGAATTGCAAAAAAATGGAGAAACCAAGGTAGCCGAGCTGGCCCGATTATTAAGGGCGAACTCAGCCAACGGCAAAAAGGACACCCAATCATCCTGGTCTGCAGAAACAAAACATCTCAGATATGTTTCCAAGGTCTGATTGGTTCGTTCGGTCTGGCCATTAGTCTGAGGATGGAAAGCCGAGGAAAAGGATAGGTCAATGCCCATCCTACCACAAAAGGCTCGCCAAAACCTTGAAACAAACTGGGAACCTCTGTCAGAAACAATATTCTCAGGAATGCCATGCAACCGAACCACATGCTGAAAGAACAAAGGTACCAAATCAGAGGAGGAAGGCAATTTAGCCAAGGGCACCAGATGGACCATTTTAGAAAAGCGATCACAGACCACCCAAATGACTGACATCTTTTGAGAAACGGGAAGGTCAGAAATGAAATCCATCGAAATATGTGTCCAAGGCCTCTTTGGGACCGGCAAGGGCAAAAGCAACCCACTGGCACGAGAACAGCAGGGCTTAGCCCTAGCACAAATCCCACAGGACTGCACAAAAGTACGTACATCCCGTGACAGAGATGGCCACCAGAAGGATCTAGCCACTAACTCTCTGGTACCAAAGATTCCAGGATGACCAGCCAACACCGAACAATGAAGTTCAGAGATAAGTTTATTAGTCCACCTATCAGGGACGAACAGTTTCTCTGCTGGACAACGATCAGGTTTATTCGCCTGAAATTTTTGCAGCACCCGCCGCAAATCAGGGGAGATGGCAGACACAATGACTCCTTCCTTGAGGATACCCGCTGGCTCAGATAAACCCGGAGAGTCGGGCACAAAACTCCTAGACAGAGCATCCGCCTTCACATTTTTAGAGCCCGGAAGGTACGAAATCACAAAGTCGAAGCGGGCAAAAAATAACGACCAACGGGCCTGTCTAGGATTCAAGCGCTTGGCAGACTCGAGATAAGACAAGTTCTTATGATCAGTCAATACCACCACGCGATGCTTAGCTCCTTCAAGCCAATGACGCCACTCCTCGAATGCCCACTTCATGGCCAGCAACTCTCGATTGCCCACATCATAATTACGCTCAGCGGGCGAAAACTTCCTGGAAAAGAAAGCACATGGTTTCATCACTGAGCAATCAGAACCTCTCTGTGACAAAACCGCCCCTGCTCCAATCTCAGAAGCATCAACCTCGACCTGGAACGGAAGAGAAACATCTGGCTGACACAACACAGGGGCAGAACAAAAACGACGCTTCAACTCCTGAAAAGCTTCCACAGCAGCAGAAGACCAATTAACCAAATCAGCACCCTTCTTGGTCAAATCGGTCAATGGTTTGGCAATGCTAGAAAAATTACAGATGAAGCGACGATAAAAATTAGCAAAGCCCAGGAACTTTTGCAGACTTTTCAGAGATGTCGGCTGAATCCAATCCTGGATGGCTTGGACCTTAACTGGATCCATCTCGATAGTAGAAGGGGTAAAGATGAACCCCAAAAATGAAACTTTCTGCACACCGAAGAGACACTTTGATCCCTTCACAAACAAAGAGTTAGCACGCAGGACCTGAAAAACCATTCTGACCTGCTTCACATGAGACTCCCAATCATCTGAGAAGATCAAAATGTCATCCAAGTAAACAATCAGGAATTTATCCAGATACTCACGGAAGATGTCATGCATAAAAGACTGAAACACAGATGGAGCATTGGCAAGTCCGAACGGCATCACTAGATGCTCAAAATGACCCTCGGGCGTATTGAATGCAGTTTTCCATTCATCTCCTTGCCTGATTCTCACCAGATTATACGCACCAAGAAGATCTATCTTAGTGAACCAACTAGCCCCCTTAATCCGAGCAAACAAGTCAGATAACAATGGCAAGGGATACTGAAATTTAACAGTGATCTTATTAAGAAGGCGGTAATCAATACACGGTCTCAGCGAACCATCCTTCTTGGCTACAAAGAAGAACCCTGCTCCCAGTGGTGATGACGATGGGCGAATATGTCCCTTCTCCAGGGATTCCTTCACATAACTGCGCATAGCGGCGTGTTCGGGCACGGATAAATTAAATAATCGACCTTTAGGGAATTTACTACCAGGAATCAAATTGATAGCACAATCACAATCCCTATGCGGAGGTAGAGCATCGGACTTGGGCTCTTCAAATACATCCTGATAATCAGACAAGAACTCTGGGACCTCAGAAGGGGTGGATGACGAAATCGACAAAGATGGAACATCACCATGTACCCCCTGACAACCCCAGCTGGATACCGACATGGAATTCCAATCCAATACTGGATTATGGGTTTGTAGCCATGGCAACCCCAACACGACCACATCATGCAGATTATGCAACACCAGAAAGCGAATAACTTCCTGATGTGCAGGAGCCATGCACATGGTCAGCTGTGCCCAGTATTGAGGTTTATTCTTGGCCAAAGGTGTAGCATCAATTCCTCTCAATGGAATAGGACACCGCAAAGGCTCCAAGAAAAACCCACAACGTTTAGCATAATCCAAATCCATCAGATTCAGGGCAGCGCCCGAATCCACAAACGCCATGACAGAAAACGACGACAAAGAGCATATCAAGGTAATGGACAGAAGGAAATTGGACTGTACAGTACCAATGACGGCAGACCTAGCGGACCGCTTAATGCGCTTAGGACAATCAGAAATAGCATGAGTGGAATCACCACAGTAGAAACACAGACCATTCAGACGTCTGTATTCCTGCCGTTCAACTCTAGTCATAGTCCTATCGCACTGCATAGGCTCAGGTTTAACCTCAGGCAGTACCGCCAAATGGTGCACAGATTTAAGCTCGCGCAAGCGTCGACCGATCTGAATGGCCAAAGACAAAGACTCATTCAAACCAGCAGGCATAGGAAATCCCACCATGACATCCTTAAGAGCCTCAGAGAGACCCTTTCTGAACAAAGCTGCCAGCGCAGATTCATTCCACTGAGTGAGTACTGACCATTTCCTAAATTTCTGACAATATACTTCTATATCATCCTGACCCTGGCACAAAGCCAGCAAATTTTTCTCAGCCTGATCCACTGAATTAGGCTCATCGTACAGCAATCCGAGCGCCAGGAAAAACGCATCGACACTACTCAATGCAGGGTCTCCTGGCGCAAGAGAAAATGCCCAGTCTTGAGGGTCGCCGCGCAAAAAAGAAATAATAATCAAAACCTGTTGAATAGGATTACCAGAAGAATGAGGTTTCAAGGCCAGAAATAGCTTACAATTATTTTTGAAACTTAGAAACTTAGTTCTATCTCCAAAAAACAAATCAGGAATAGGAATTCTTGGTTCTAACATAGATTTCTGATCAATAGTATCTTGAATTTTTTGTACATTTATAACGAGATTATCCATTGAAGAGCACAGACCCTGAATATCCATGTCCACACCTGTGTTCAGAATCACCCAAATGTCTAGGGGAAAAAAAAAAAGTGAACACAGAGCAGAAAAAAAAAAAAATGATGTCAGAACTTTTTCTTTCCCTCTATTGAGAATCATTAGTTTGGGCTCCTTGTACTGTTATGTTTGCTAATGACAGGTGTTATGAAGGCAATCCAGAAACACAGTGTGCTTAGCGATCAGAGCGCACACAGTGATCTGACAAATACCCAAAAATACAAGAACGAGCTCTGAGACGTGGAAACTCTGTAGACTGCACACCTGATCCTATCCTAAACACAACTAAAAGCGGCTGTGGATTGCGCCTAACAACTACCTAGGCAACTCGGCACAGCCTAAGAAACTAGCTAGCCTGAAGATAGAAAAATAGGCCTGACTTGCCCCAGAGAAATTCCCCAAAGGAAAAGGCAGCCCCCCACATATAATGACTGTGAGTAAGATGAAAAGACAAAACGTAGGGATGAAATAGATTCAGCAAAGTGGGGCCCGATATTCTAGGACAGAGCGAGGACAGTAAAGCGAACTTTGCAGTCTACAAAAAACCCTAAAGCAAAACCACGCAAAGGGGGCAAAAAAACCCACCGTGCCGAACTAACGGCACGGCGGTACACGGCGGTACACCCTTTGCGTCTCAGAGCTTCCAGCAAAACAAAAGACAAGCTGGACAGAAACAAGCAACAAAAAAGCAAAAAGCACTTAGCTATACAGAGCAGCAGGTCACAGGAACAATCAGGAGAAGCTCAGATCCAACACTGAAACATTGACAAGGAGCAAGGATAGCAGCATCAGGCGGAGTTAAGTAATGAAGCAGTTAACGAGCTCACCAGAACACCTGAGGGAGGAAGCTCAGAAGCTGCAGTACCACTTGTGACCACAGGAGTGAATTCAGCCACAGAATTCACAACAGTTAGGCCTTCGAAGCCTGTCTGCGGTCCCTCCTTCCACTAGGCCTCCACTGACCAGTCTACTGCTGCCCGTGTACCCCTGGAACCAATTATAAAGTGCCTACAGCCCAATTTTATTATGTTAGGCCTTCGAAGCCTGTCTGCGGTCCCTTCTTTCTACTACTCCTCCACTGACCAGACCACTGCTGCCCGTGTACCCCTGGAACCTATTTAAAAGTGCCTACAGCCCAATTTTTTTATGTTAGGCCTTCGAAGCCTGTCTGCGGTCCCTCCTTCCACTAGGCCTCCACTGACCAGTCTACTGCTGCCCGTGTACCCCTGGAACCAATGTTAAAGTGCCTACAGCCCTAATTTATTATGTTAGGCCTTTGAAGCCTGTCTGCGGTCCCTTCTTTCTACTACTCCTCCACTGACCAGACCACTGCTGCCCATGTACCCCTGGAACCAATTATAAAGTGCCTACAGCCCAATTTTATTATGTTAGGCCTTCGAAGCCTGTCTGCGGTCCCTCCTACCACTAGACCTCCACTGACCAGACCACTGCTGCCCGTGTACCCCTGGAACCTATTTAAAAGTGCCTACAGCCCAATTTTTTTATGTTAGGCCTTCGAAGCCTATCTGCGGTCCCTTCTTACTACTACTCCTCCACTGACCAGACCACTGCTGCCCGTGTACCCCTGGAACCAATTATAAAGTGCCTACAGCCCAATTTTTTTATGTTAGGCCTTCGAAGCCTGTCTGCGGTCCCTTCTTTCTAATACTCCTCCACTGACCAGACCACTGCTGCCCGTTTATCCCTGGAACCTATTTAAAAGTGCCTACAGCCCAATTTTTTTATGTTAGGCCTTCGAAGCCTGTCTGCGGTCCCTCCTTCCACTAGGCCTCCACTGACCAGTCTACTGCTGCCCGTGTACCCCTGGAACCAATGTTAAAGTGCCTACAGCCCTAATTTATTATGTTAGGCCTTCGAAGCCTGTCTGCGGTCCCTCCTTCCACTAGGCCTCCACTGACCTGTCTACTGCTGCCCGTGTTCCCCTGGAACCAATGTTAAAGTGCCTACAGCCCTAATTTATTATGTTAGGCCTTTGAAGCCTGTCTGCGGTCCCTCCTTCCACTAGGCCTCCACTGACCAGTCTACTGCTGCCCGTGTACCCCTGGAACCAATGTTAAAGTGCCTACAGCCCTAATTTATTATGTTAGGCCTTCGAAGCCTGTCTGCGGTCCCTCCTTCCACTAGGCCTCCACTGACCAGTCTACTGCTGCCCGTGTACCCCTGGAACCAATGTTAAAGTGCCTACAGCCCTAATTTATTATGTTAGGCCTTCGAAGCCTGTCTGCGGTCCTTCCTTCCAATAGTTCTCCACTGACCAGACCAATGCTGGCCGTGTACCCCTGGAACCCAGCTGAAAGTGCATGGAGCCTCCTTTTTTTCTTTGTTTTATATTTAGAAAGCCCAGATGAACTACGCTGTACCATGATTCAAGCTACCCAGTCGACATTTCTTTTGCGAGAAAAGCCATCCCAGCCCTCCACCGGCATGAAAAAGTCTGCATTGTCATAGCACTCAGGCAATCAAACAGTAGAAAGGTGCACCTGACAAGAGAGGCATGGACCAGTAGGCATGTCCACAAAAAGTTACGTGTCCATTACGGCGCACTGGGTTAATGTGTTGGATGCATGGTCCACAGGGGACAGCCTACAAAGTCTGTCTGCAGTCCCTAATTCAAATTTTCCTCCGCTGACCACACCACTGCTGCCCGTGTACCCCTGGAACCAATATTAAAGTGCCTTCAGCCTAATTTTGTTATGTTAGGCCTACTACGCCTGTCTGCGGTCCCTCCTTCAAATACTCGTCCACTGACCACACCACTGCTGCCCGTGGACCCCTGGAACCTATTTTTAATTGCATAGAGCATTCTTTTTTTAATAGTAGGCGTACAAAGTCTGTCTGCGGTCCACTATTGAAATTGTCCTCCACTGCCCAGAGCAATGCTGCCTGTGTACCCCTGTAACCTTTTTTAAACTGCAGTGAGCCACATTTTTGGTTTAAGGCCTACTACCTCTGTCTGTCTGCACCACTCAAAACAGCTGTCCTCCTTTGAAAAAAGCAGAGCATCAATAGTCTTGTTTTCAGCCTCTAGGAATTTTAAAACTGCATTGGGGCTACTACTTTGGTAGGGCCTACTAACGGTGTCTGCCGCCCCAAGGTGTGCCCCAGGTTTCCTCTCCATTGCTTCGATCTTCCTACTCTCGTTTAGTAGTTGTTGCAAACTACACTGCATTAGGCCTACAAATTGGGTATGGGGTGTAGAGAGACGGTGTGTTACACTCCAAGGTGTTCCCCAGGTTTCGTCCACATTGCTTCAATCTTCCTACTCTCGTTTAGTAGTTGTTGCAAACTACACTGCATTATGCCTACAAATTGGGTATGGGGTGTAGAGAGACGGTGTGTTACACTCCAAGGTGTTCCCCAGGTTTCGTCCACATTGCTTTGATCTTCCTACTCTCGTTTAGTAGTTGTTGCAAACTACACTGCATTAGGCCTACAAATTGGGTATGGGGTGTAGAGACGGTGTGTTCCACTCCAAGGTGTTCCCCAGGTTTCCTCGCCATTGCTTCGGTCTTCTAGCTCTCGTTAAGTAGTTGTTGAAACAACACTGCATTAGGCCTACAAGTTGGGTCTGGGTTGTAGAGACGGTGTCTTCCGCTGCAAGGTGTTCTCCAGGTTGCCTTTCCTGAGCTTCTATCTTCAGGCTCTTGTTAAATAGTTGTTAAATGGAACAACTGCATTTGGCGTACTAGTTGGTTTGGGGCCTACTAACAGTGTCTGCCGCTCCTTGCTGTTCTCCTGGTTTCCTGTCCTGAAATTCCATTTTCAGGCTCTCGTTAAGTAGTTGTTAATGTTAGACTGCATTTGGCCTACTAGTTGGGTTGGGGCCTACTATCGGTGTCTGCCACTCCTTGCTGTTCTCCTCCACTGAACAAAGCTGTGCCGCCTGTTTACTATGGTTGCCAATTTTGAACTGCATTTCGACTACTTACTGATTTGGGCCTACTCTCTGTGTCAGCCTCTCATTCCAGTTGTCCTCCACTGCAATGCCCCCTGGTTAATACTGTGTTACCAATTTTGAACTGCATTTAGCCCACTTTATTCTTTGGGCCTATATCTGTGTTTCCTCCTCATCCTGCCCATTGCCCAGCCAGTGATAGATGAGTCTGCTGGTACATTGACCCATAACGCAACATTCCCCGTGCACGCTACACAGCAAGATTGTGACCCTGCTGAAAGTCAGGTTCCTCTTCCCGCATACCATACCACCTTACACGGGGACAAAGAGGAAGGTGCAGATGAAAGTGCAGGTTCCTTCATCAGGTGGGGGGAGGAATACTAGTTGGCGACGTCACTGGCACAGGGCCTCTCATAGTACGCAAAAGTGTTGCTGCCGGTGGGAGGCGCCCCCGCCGTGCAAACACACCGCTGTACTTTGAGGGGCCCTGTGCCAGTGCCAATGCCAACGAGTGGCCCCCCCCTGCTTGCTCAGGATCACAGCACTTGCAAAGTTGAAATACTTACCTCTCCCTGCTCCACTGCCGTGACGTGGTCCAGATTTACTGGGCCCACTAATTACTTGAACCAGCCCTACCCCCCACAACTTTAGCCAAATGACCCCCAATTTCAAATGCCTTCCAATTATTATAAGCTAAATTACGATTGACAAGCTTCTGTAACAAGACTGGATGTTTTTGCCATTAATATGGGCAGTGTAGGTGTTTTCCTGGCCTCCACTCACTGCCGACTATGCTCCCCCATTGACTAGCATTGGGTTTCGTGTTTCGGTCGATACCCGACTTTTCGCGATAATCGGCCGATTCCACTCGACTCGACTTTTAAGATAGTCGGGTTTCGCGAAACACGGCTCGACTCTAAAAAGGTCAAGGTCGCTCAACCCTAGTGTACACCCAATAATCAGCCGTGGTAAGAATGTGGGCGATGCGGCGGTCATTTCTCAGGCACTGCAGCATGAAATCAACCATGTGCTGCAGACTGCCAATTGGCCAAGAAACACTGCCCCCTGCTTGAGGCGTGATGTCTGCCTGCTCTGCATCACCCCACCCTCGCTCTACATACTGACTACTGGAGATTTGTGTAATTCCCTCCTCTGGAAAGATGTCTTCCTCCTCCATTGACTCCTCCTCATCCTCCTCAAAAAAGGTCCCCTGCCTAGTCCTTTGTGAGGAACCACGTCGCGCAGACTGTCCAGAAGCCGATGGCATTTCTGACTCCTCATCTTCAACCTCTTCCACCACCTCATCCCTTAGCGCTTGCAGTGTTCTTTCAAGCATGCAGATGAGGGGGACAGTCATGCTGACTAGTGCATCATTTGCGCTCGCCATCCGCGTGGATTCATCGAAGGCCCACAAAACCTGGCAGATGTCCTTCATAGTGGCTCACTCAGTGGTTGTGAAGTCTGAACGGCGCGCACTGCGACTTTTTTGCACCTGATGCAGCTGGTACTCCATTACTGCTGGCTGCTGCTCACACAACCGCTCCAACATATGTAACATGGAATTCCACCTGATGGGGCGGTCACATATGATGCGATGTTCCGGAAGACGGAATCGGTGCTGCAGAGTTGCAATGCGCGATCTGGCCATGCTGGAACGCCACAAGTGAGCACACTCAAGGCAGACCTTGTGCAGCAGTGCATCAAGATCCGGATAGTCCCTCAGAAAACTCTGCACAACCAAGTTGAGCACATGCGCCAGACATGGGATGTGAGTGAGGTTGCCAAGGCCCAAAGCTGCCACCAGATTTCGACCACACACTACCATGCCTGGCTGGAGATTCTCTGGTGCAAACCACACATCGCTCTTCTGATTGATGGCATTCCAGAGCTCCTGCACTGTGTGGCTTAGATTCCCCAAAGAAATTAATTTAAGTACAGCCTGTTGACGTTTGGCCACAGCTGTGCTCATATCGGTCGTAACTAGTGTTGAGCATTCCGATACCGCAAGTATCGGGTGTCGGCCGATACTTGCGGTATCGGTATTCCGATACCGAGATCCGGTATTTTTTTGATATTGGGTATCGGTATCGGAATTGTGAAATAAAGAATTAAAATAAAAAATATTGTTATATTCACCTCTCCGGCGTCCCCTGGACATCAGCGGGAGGATCCGGCGTCCGGCACGGCTTCTTTCTTCAAAATGCGCGCCTTAAGGACCTGTGGTATGACGTCCCGGCTTCTGATTGGTCGCGTGCCGCCCATGTGACCGCCACGCGACCAATCAGAAGCCGCGACGTCATTCCTCAGCTAAAGTCCTAGAATGAGCGCCTTTTAGGACCTGAGGAATGACGTCGCGGCTTCTGATTGGTCGCGTGGCGGTCACATGGGCGGCACGCGACCAATCAGAAGCCGGGACGTCATTCCACAGGTCCTGAAGGCGCGCATTTTGAAGAAAGAAGCCGTGCCGGACGCCGGATCCTCCCGCTGATGTCCAGGGGCCGCCGGAGAGGTGAATATAACAATATTTTTTATTTTAATTCTTTATTTTACACTTTAATATGGATCCCAGGGCCTGAAGGAGAGTTTCCTCTCCTTCAGACCCTGTGATCCATGAGGATACATTCCGATACTTGATGTCCCATTGACTTGTATTGGTATCGGATATCGGTATCGGCGATATCCGATATTTTTCGGGTATCGGCCGATACTATCCGATACCGATACTTTCAAGTATCGGACGGTATCGCTCAACACTAGTCGTAACAGGTAAGCGTTCACGGGTCAAGGTGGAGGTAGACCGTGAGGAGGAGTCAATGTGCACAGACTGGATTCCTGCAATCCTTGGCATTGGCAGTACATGTACAGCGCCACTTGCCATGTCTGTACCCGGCTCCACAGCATTGACCTAATGGGCAGTGAGGGAAAGGTATCGTCCCTGTCCATGGTGACTGGTCCACGCATCGGTGGTGAGGTGAACCTTGCTACTAACGGTGTTTAGTAGCGCATGTTTGATGTTTCCCTCCACATGCTTTTGCAGGGCAGGGATGGCTTGCCTGCTGAAATAAAAGCAGCTGGGCACATTGCATTGTGGGACTGCCAATGCCATCAAGTTACGGAAGCTGTCAGTCTCCACCAGCCTGAATGAGAGCATTTCAAGGGACAGAAGTTTTGCAATGCCTGCATTCAGAGCCTATGCTCGTGGTTGGTTTGCCAAGAATGGCCGCCTTTTCTCCCATACCTGTGCTACTAATGGCTGTAGACTGGGCTGGGAGTGTGAGGATGTACATACATACAACATACATACATACTACATACTGTAAAGCTGCAGTAGCATCGTATGCAGTGAAGAAGCAGTGACCCACAAATTCAAACACAAAAGTCTCTTTTAATGTGTTTCTTCACAGCATTAAAGTCCATTTCACATAAATGCATATAACTTCAGTGGATATTATCAGTGACCAGTTTACACCAGTTCAAAGCAAGACATATCACATGGCTTTAGATTTGCGGTCCCTAAACAGGCAAGGCTTCCCTTGTCCAGTTTCCCTGGGCGACCGCACGCCATTTCACAGTCTCTATACAGCTCCATACACACAGCTTCATATGTTGCAGACACTACACACGCCAGCCCTCCTGTGACTATGACTAGTTCTCGGGGGTGTCCTGCATCGCTGTATCACAGTCTCTTTACTCACAGAGTCGTACAGAGTTCCTCCGGATAGCAGCCGGGCACCATATCCACCTGTTTGCAATCGTTACACATGCTAGTCCTCTTTCGGGTACAGGACATCCACCTCCGGGCACAGGACTATCCACATCTGACTCCTTCGGGTACAGGACATCCACCTCCGGGCACAGGACTGTCCACATCCGAGACCAGTACCATGGACGACTTGCATCTCTGTGTACGCTGCGGGTGCCAGGCTATTCAGCTGCCCTGGGTGCTGGCCCTGCTGGCCTCCATGCACTCTGCAGACTGACACTGACGTGCACCTCGCACACCTGGCCTCCTAGCCAGACACCTGACACCTGACACCCATACCCTTACTGCAGGGTTTTTAAACACACACAAACCTGTGGCCTTCAGCCACCTGGAAAACTCGGACCAGAGATCCATGACTCTCATGCACACCTATGGGCTTCATCCGTCTGCATGCACATTCTGGGGAGACAAACAGCGCCACCTAGCTGTATCAGAGGCCACAGCCTCACAATACATAACACATACATACATACTACATACATAATACATACATACAACATACTACATACATACTACATACATACTATATACATACAACATACTACATACATACTTACATACATACATACTACACACATACATACTATATACATACAACATACATAAATACTACATACATACTACATACATACAATATACTGTACATACAACATACTACATACATACTACATGCTACATACATACATACTACATACATACAACATACATGCATACTACATACATACTACATACATACAACATACTATATACATACTACATACATGCTACATACAATACATTCATACATTACATACAATACATACATACAGACCATATAAAATAGAGTACATACTCACCATCACTTGCCACTTTGTTCCCCAAAGCCAGTGTCGTCTGTAAAAAATATGATCCGCAGAAATCCATGAGTGTCCCATGACGATCTCCCGTGGAGAACGGCAGCATCAGCTGATGCGACCGCTCTCTATGGGCTTCAGGAATACAATGATGGGAGGAAGGTATCCTTCCGCAGTGTATTCCTCCGCCGCTGTAAAAAAATAGACTCTAGTATCACTTTTGGCATTGCTGTGTGAGAAATTTCCCATGCAGCAATTGCCATAAAGTGAGACGCTGAACTATAGTAACCTCTCAGTGATGCACTGCAGGAGCCATTGTCTCCTGTCAGTGTGTCACTGAAGGTCCTATAGATCAGCTGCGGGCTGATATTCATAGCCTAGGGAGGGGCCATGGATATTGGCCCCCCACCCGGCTACAAATACCAGTCCGCAGCTGCCCCAGAAATGGCGCATCTGTAAGATGCGCCAATTCTGGCACTTAACCCCTCTCTTCCCACTCCCGTGTAGCGGTGGGATATGGGGTAATAAGGGGTTAATTTCACCTTGCTATTGTAAGGTGACATTAAGCCGGGTTAATAATGGAGAGGCTTCAATAAGACGCCTATCCATTATTAATCCTAGTGTAGTGAAAGAGTTAAAAAATAAATAAATTTAAGTAAATAGGGCAGCACACTGCAGCGCCAAAACATGCAAACTTGAAAACACAAAATTTGAACTGCATTACTGCACTGAAAATATGAAAAATGAGAGCTTTTAGCGCATAAAAATGGCCAATTTTATGTGTACCTCGTAGCCACGATAAGGCATCTCTCTTATTCCTTATCGTGGCTACGAGGTACACATAAAATTGGCCATTTTTATGCGCTAAAAGCTCTCATTTTTCATATTTTCAGTGCAGTAATGCAGTTCAAATTTTGTGTTTTCAAGTTTGCATGTTTTGGCGCTGCAGTGTGCTGCCCTATTTACTTAAATATATACGAGTTGGCGACTCTGGGTTCAGCACCTGTTCACACTGTGTCTATGTTTGGATGTGCAGATCAGGTTTTTTGAAATGTATTTTTTAAAAAATAAATAAAGACACAGCCAGAAAAAAGTATTTTAATATTCTTCACTTAACCATACTTACCATACTTCAGCGCCTGCAAAAAATGTAAAATCATAAGCCATATACTACCTGTCCGCCGTAGTCCAATTAATAACAAGTGTCCCATGACGATCTCCCCTATAGAACAGTGACATCCGGTGTTGTCACTGCTAAATAGGACCTCCAATGACACACTGACAGGTGACAATGGCTACTGCAGTGCATCACTGAGAGGATACTATAGTTCAGAGTCTCACTTTACAGCAATTGCTGCGTGGGAAATTTCTCATACAGCGATGCCAAAAGTGAGACTAGGGACTATTTTTTTACAGCGGCGGAGGAATACAGTGCGGAAGGATACCTTCCTCCCGTTATTGTATTCCTGGAGCCCCTAGAGAGCGGTCGCATCAGCTGATGCTGCCGTTCTCCACGGGAGATCATCGTGGGACACTTGTGGATTTCTGCGGATCAGGGAGTATATTGATTGTTTGTTATTTTCATATGTTTTACAGATGACACTGGCTTTGGGGAACAAAGTAACAAGTGATGGTGAGTATGTACTCTATGTTATATGTACTGTATGTCTATATGTATGTAATGTAGGTAATGTATGAATGTATTGTATGTAGTATGTATGTAATATGTTGTATGCATGTTTGTAGTATGTATGTAGTATGTTGTATGTATGTTGTATGTATGTATGTAGTATATAGTATGTTGTATGTATGTGGTATGTTGTATGTATGTTATATGTATGTATGTAGTATGTATGTGGTATGTTGTATGCATGTAGTATGTTGTATGCATGTTATATGTATGTATAATATATAAAGAGAAAAAAAGAGAGTTTGTGATCCAAACTAAAGAGTATATAATATAATACTAAATCAAGGTTGCTCATAAGAACCACATCTCACAGTTTTGCAAAGTTACAAACTGATTTATTTAAACATATTTATACAACCATGAAGAATATACATATAATACCAGAAGAATATAAATAAAAAAAGAAAAAAAGGAAAAAAGGGGGGAGCAAGCAGGCAACAATGTCGAACCATGGAAAACAATGGGCAGATCAAAAAGCACATGTGAACAAACAGCGAAAAAGGGGGAACACCCCCAATTTATCAAAAAAGTGCATAGTGCATGATAAGCCGCAATTGAAATTATCTGAATGTCACAGTGCGCCACTAAAACACGGGCATACAGGGGAGGAGATAAAATAGTATTCAGATACGATCAAAAATAATGATCGCCCAGATGCCGGTAAGGTATAATACCTTACAAGCATCATGTACAGACAGAATGTCTCCGAACCCACTTACCCATGCTACTGGCTGCCCGAAACGCTGATGCCCCGACGCGCGTTTCGCTGTTGCTTCTTCGGGGAGCAGTGCGTAATGTGCCACCAGCGCCATCTTTAAAGTCCCAGCCCAACCCAGCCCAGCCAATCAGACGTTCCCGGATGAGGACGAGCCCCCATCTGCCGTGCAATCAGAGCGCGTAGGGGCGGATCCAGACCAGAGCACCACGTCACATCCGGCATCACGAAGGCGGTGAGTAATAAAAACAAAACTTTTCTAGCCGGCAAAGTTATCAATCGCCGCGTGAAGATGCCATTAGCGATGGGGTCTGATCCGGAGCCGCCCACGCACCCCAAGCACAGCAAACAGGAGGCAGGTACAATATATTATAATACCCCGATATTCCCAAGAGGGGAAAAAATACGATGCAGCACAAAAATGAAAAAAGCCGCAACATATAAAAATCAATGAGAGCCGTCCTCTCGATAGAGAAGAGAGAGACAGACCCATAATAAAACCCCACACATCCATAGCCGCAACCTGTTTTACATACAATACAACGGAAACATTACAGGTGACAAGGGCAAGTAGGGAGAGAAGAGCATGCTGAGTGTACACTGTGTATACAAAAGTGTATATATATATAACTGCACCATACTATACAAAATATATCATTACATTAATAAAAGTTATTATACACAGAATAACGTGAGTTCTTCCACTCCCTCCGCTCGCAAGTTTGTCACATGCATAGCCAGCAATGGCTGGATCAATATTGAGATGTGTGGTTCCATCCGGAAAACTTGAAATGGGATCCAGGTAAGACACATGGGACCAAAAAAGAGGCATTACAGTTGGAAAAGCATCCACTAATAAAGAAATAGAACACAAAACACACAAGTTAAAATCAAAAAAGGAAAAAGTTAAAATACAACAATTCCGAAGATGAACGAAAAAACCTCATCAACCAAGCAAATAGAAGATATTATAAGAAAGAGGAAAAGCTTAGTTTTTCATTAAGGCCCGATGGTGACATGGTATTCAATCTAATAATCCATTTACACTCAAGCTGCGCCAGCCTGCATCTCAGATCACCCCCTCTGATACCACCATGTATACGATCGATACCACGTATTTTTAGGAGATCCGGATTACAGGCATGGCGCAGCCTGAAATGACGTGGAAGGGTTTTCAAGGACACAATGTCAACAATAGTTTGGGCCGCTTTTATATCTCTTAGGCTACTTTCACACTAGCGTTAACTGCAATACGCTAAAATGCGTCGTTTTGCCGAAAAACGCATCCAGCAAAATATTTTGCTGGATGCGTTTTTTCCCCATAGACTTGTATTGGCGACGCATTGCGACGAATTGGCATACGTCGGTATACGTCTTTCGACGGATGCGTCGAAATTAGACGACACGTCGTCTGGAAAAACGTAGATTGTAACGTTTTTTGGCTCCGACAATAAAACGTGTCTCGGCGCATACTGCGGCATGCGTCTTTTGCTACAATGAAAGTCTATGAGCGACGGATGCGTCGAGACACGTTGTACGACGCAATGCAGCGCTGCAATACGTTTTTTTCTACTGAGCATGCTCAGAAACAGGATTTTTTATCTAATTGGCCAGACATCCCCAAATCTATATAAACCTGGTCTGGGCCTTCAACCCCACATATGCCAGCAAGAAGCCAAGAAGAAAGAAGAAGCCTCAAGCCAGCCGGACACCAAGACCCCAGCCAGACACCAAGACCCCAGCCTGGACACCAAGACCCCAGCCTGGCAGCAAGACCCCAGCCTGGCAGCAAGACCCCAGCCGGACACCAAGACCCCAGCCGGACACCAAGACCCCAGCCGGTCACCAAGACCCCAGCCTGGCAGCAAGGACCAGACACACTCTAAGGCCGGGGACACACACAACGTATAAAAAATCGGTCCGTTTTTGTCGGACGAGAATCGCACACATTTTTACAAAACAGTGATCCGAGTGCAGTGCGAGGATGCGATTTTCTCGCATCAAATGATCCGTGTGACATCCGTATGGCATCCGTACTGCGTGTTTTTATCGCAGGCTTGCAAAACCAACATACGCCAATACAAGGGATCCATGTGTCCAAAAAAAACAAACATATATACTGTCTATATATATATATATATATGTCAGTAGACACATATATGTATATATATTATTATTTCATCCAGCGCGATATAGCAGAAAGCCGGTAATTCAATTGCCGGCTTCTGCTTTCTCCTTCCTAAAACCCAACATGATTTGAGACCTGGTTTACATACAGTAAACCATGTCTTCTCCCCATTTTTTTTTGCATATTCCACACTACTAATGTCAGTAGTGTGTCTATGCAAAATTTGGCCGTTCTAGCTCTTAAAATAAAGGGTTAAATGGCGGAAAAAATTGGCGTGGGCTCCCGCGCAATTTTCTCCGCCAGAGTAGTAAAGCCAGTGACTGAGGGCAGATATTAATAGCCTAGAGAGGGTCCATGATTATTGGCCCCCCCCTGGCTAAAAAAATCTGCCCCAGCCACCCCAGAAAAGGCACATCTGGAAGATGCGCCTATTCTGGCACTTGGCCACTCTCTTCCCATTCCCGTGTAGCGGTGGGATATGGGGTAATGAAGGGTTAATGCCACCTTGCTTTCCCAGGCTTTCAAGGAAAGTTCCCACGATCTATGAACATCCAGCAGAGGGCGCCTCACCGCAAATGAAGCTAAATATAGCTCATTGATCTATATTTAGACTCATTCCCCGGGGTTTTGCAGCAAGGAGCAGCCTGCATTAGCGGAACTCCTTGCTGCAAAATGTTTTAACCCCTTCAGAAGGATTTACATCGTTGGACGTTACAGATCTGCGGAGGGTAAGGATATTGTTGGTTTATTATGTTTTTTTACTTTCAGAACGAGGGTCTTCAGTGACTGGATTGGGCGTAGAATAAAATACTCCAACAACCATTGTTTTTATTTCATTAAAATAATTTTAAATAATGTGTTTGTGTTTTTTTTAACCCTTTACTACAATTGGATTAATAATGGATAGGTGTCATAATTGACGCCTCTCCATTATTAATTAGGCTTAATGTCACCTTACAATAGCAAGGTGGCATTAACCCTTCATTACCCCATATCCCACCGCTACACGGGAATGGGAAGAGAGTGGCCAAGTGCCAGAATAGGCGCATTTTCCAGATGTGCCTTTTCTGGGGTGGCTGGGGCAGATTTTTTTAGCCAGGGGGGGGCCAATAATCATGGACCCTCTCTAGGCTATTAATATCTGCCCTCAGTCACTGGCTTTACTACTCTGGCGGAGAAAATTGCGCGGGAGCCCACGCCAATTTTTTCCGCCATTTAACCCTTTATTTTAAGAGCTAGAACGGCCAAATTTTGCAGATACACACTACTAACATTAGTAGTGTGGATTATGCAAAAAAAATGGTGATATGAGATGGTTTACTGTATGTAAACCATGTCTCATATCATGTCGGGTTTTAGGAAGGAGAAAGCAAAAGCCGGTAATTGAATTACCGGCTTTTTGCTATATCGCGGCTGTATGAAGGAATAATATATATACATATACAGTGGGGCAAAAAAGTATTTAGTCAGTCAGCAATAGTGCAAGTTCCACCACTTAAAAAGATGAGAGGCGTCTGTAATTTACATCATAGGTAGACCTCAACTTTGGGAGACAAACTGAGAAAAAAAAATCCAGAAAATCACATTGTCTGTTTTTTTAACATTTTATTTGCATATTATGGTGGAAAATAAGTATTTGGTCAGAAACAAAATTTCATCTCAATACTTTGTAATATATCCTTTGTTGGCAATGGCAGAGGTCAAACGTTTTCTGTAAGTCTTCACAAGGTTGCCACACACTGTTGTTGGTATGTTGGCCCATTCCTCCATGCAGATCTCCTCTAGAGCAGTGATGTTTTTGGCTTTTCGCTTGGCAACACGGACTTTCAACTCCCACCAAAGGTTTTCTATAGGGTTGAGATCTGGAGACTGGCTAGGCCACTCCAGGACCTTGAAATGCTTCTTACGAAGCCACTCCTTCGTTGCCCTGGCGGTGTGCTTTGGATCATTGTCATGTTGAAAGACCCAGCCACGTTTCATCTTCAATGCCCTTGCTGATGGAAGGAGGTTTGCACTCAAAATCTCACGATACATGGCCCCATTCATTCTTTCATGTACCCGGATCAGTCGTCCTGGCCCCTTTGCAGAGAAACAGCCCCAAAGCATGATGTTTCCACCACCATGCTTTACAGTAGGTATGGTGTTTGATGGATGCAACTCAGTATTCTTTTTCCTCCAAACACGACAAGTTGTGTTTCTACCAAACAGTTCCAGTTTGGTTTCATCAGACCATAGTACATTCTCCCAAAACTCCTCTGGATCATCCAAATGCTCTCTAGCAAACTTCAGACGGGCCCGGACATGTACTGGCTTAAAGACACAAAAGAGAATAGTAAAACCAAAAACACTCAGTTTGAAAAAATGTTGCAGTAATCCGCAAGTGCTAGTAAAAGATGTAAAAAACAGGGTATTTGGTTGATACGTTTTTTGCAAAAAATGTATACTAAGCTGCTCTACCAATCTTCACGGTATACCCTTATCAGAGCAGTCCTAACTAATGTATGCAATCCCTATCTGATGTATTTAAAAACCTGATCATCTGTATATAACCTGTGTGAACAGGGTTCAGAGAGGAAAAATCCATGTGTGCATACAGGGTAGAACAGCTTTTGTGCAGATAGCCCAAGAGGAGTGGTGGAACTCCCCAGTCTTGTAGACACAAGAGAACAATTATGGAAACAGGAACACATGGGCTACTTGCACAGTGAACAAGTCTGTATGATCATGTTCACACACCACCAAGAAACCTGAAGACACAAAAGAGAATAGTAAAACCAAAAACACTCAGTTTGAAAAAATGTTGCAGTAATCCGCAAGTGCTAGTAAAAGATGTAAAAAACAGGGTATTTGGTTGATACGTTTTTTGCAAAAAATGTATACTAAGCTGCTCTACCAATCTTCACGGTATACCCTTATCAGAGCAGTCCTAACTAATGTATGCAATCCCTATCTGATGTATTTAAAAACCTGATCATCTGTATATAACCTGTGTGAACAGGGTTCAGAGAGGAAAAATCCATGTGTGCATACAGGGTAGAACAGCTTTTGTGCAGATAGCCCAAGAGGAGTGGTGGAACTCCCCAGTCTTGTAGACACAAGAGAACAATTATGGAAACAGGAACACATGGGCTACTTGCACAGTGAACAAGTCTGTATGATCATGTTCACACACCACCAAGAAACCTGAAGACACAAAAGAGAATAGTAAAACCAAAAACACTCAGTTTGAAAAAATGTTGCAGTAATCCGCAAGTGCTAGTAAAAGATGTAAAAAACAGGGTATTTGGTTGATACGTTTTTTGCAAAAAATGTATACTAAGCTGCTCTACCAATCTTCACGGTATACCCTTATCAGAGCAGTCCTAACTAATGTATGCAATCCCTATCTGATGTATTTAAAAACCTGATCATCTGTATATAACCTGTGTGAACAGGGTTCAGAGAGGAAAAATCCATGTGTGCATACAGGGTAGAACAGCTTTTGTGCAGATAGCCCAAGAGGAGTGGTGGAACTCCCCAGTCTTGTAGACACAAGAGAACAATTATGGAAACAGGAACACATGGGCTACTTGCACAGTGAACAAGTCTGTATGATCATGTTCACACACCACCAAGAAACCTGAAGACACAAAAGAGAATAGTAAAACCAAAAACACTCAGTTTGAAAAAATGTTGCAGTAATCCGCAAGTGCTAGTAAAAGATGTAAAAAACAGGGTATTTGGTTGATACGTTTTTTGCAAAAAATGTATACTAAGCTGCTCTACCAATCTTCACGGTATACCCTTATCAGAGCAGTCCTAACTAATGTATGCAATCCCTATCTGATGTATTTAAAAACCTGATCATCTGTATATAACCTGTGTGAACAGGGTTCAGAGAGGAAAAATCCATGTGTGCATACAGGGTAGAACAGCTTTTGTGCAGATAGCCCAAGAGGAGTGGTGGAACTCCCCAGTCTTGTAGACACAAGAGAACAATTATGGAAACAGGAACACATGGGCTACTTGCACAGTGAACAAGTCTGTATGATCATGTTCACACACCACCAAGAAACCTGAAGACACAAAAGAGAATAGTAAAACCAAAAACACTCAGTTTGAAAAAATGTTGCAGTAATCCGCAAGTGCTAGTAAAAGATGTAAAAAACAGGGTATTTGGTTGATACGTTTTTTGCAAAAAATGTATACTAAGCTGCTCTACCAATCTTCACGGTATACCCTTATCAGAGCAGTCCTAACTAATGTATGCAATCCCTATCTGATGTATTTAAAAACCTGATCATCTGTATATAACCTGTGTGAACAGGGTTCAGAGAGGAAAAATCCATGTGTGCATACAGGGTAGAACAGCTTTTGTGCAGATAGCCCAAGAGGAGTGGTGGAACTCCCCAGTCTTGTAGACACAAGAGAACAATTATGGAAACAGGAACACATGGGCTACTTGCACAGTGAACAAGTCTGTATGATCATGTTCACACACCACCAAGAAACCTGAAGACACAAAAGAGAATAGTAAAACCAAAAACACTCAGTTTGAAAAAATGTTGCAGTAATCCGCAAGTGCTAGTAAAAGATGTAAAAAACAGGGTATTTGGTTGATACGTTTTTTGCAAAAAATGTATACTAAGCTGCTCTACCAATCTTCACGGTATACCCTTATCAGAGCAGTCCTAACTAATGTATGCAATCCCTATCTGATGTATTTAAAAACCTGATCATCTGTATATAACCTGTGTGAACAGGGTTCAGAGAGGAAAAATCCATGTGTGCATACAGGGTAGAACAGCTTTTGTGCAGATAGCCCAAGAGGAGTGGTGGAACTCCCCAGTCTTGTAGACACAAGAGAACAATTATGGAAACAGGAACACATGGGCTACTTGCACAGTGAACAAGTCTGTATGATCATGTTCACACACCACCAAGAAACCTGAAGACACAAAAGAGAATAGTAAAACCAAAAACACTCAGTTTGAAAAAATGTTGCAGTAATCCGCAAGTGCTAGTAAAAGATGTAAAAAACAGGGTATTTGGTTGATACGTTTTTTGCAAAAAATGTATACTAAGCTGCTCTACCAATCTTCACGGTATACCCTTATCAGAGCAGTCCTAACTAATGTATGCAATCCCTATCTGATGTATTTAAAAACCTGATCATCTGTATATAACCTGTGTGAACAGGGTTCAGAGAGGAAAAATCCATGTGTGCATACAGGGTAGAACAGCTTTTGTGCAGATAGCCCAAGAGGAGTGGTGGAACTCCCCAGTCTTGTAGACACAAGAGAACAATTATGGAAACAGGAACACATGGGCTACTTGCACAGTGAACAAGTCTGTATGATCATGTTCACACACCACCAAGAAACCTGAAGACACAAAAGAGAATAGTAAAACCAAAAACACTCAGTTTGAAAAAATGTTGCAGTAATCCGCAAGTGCTAGTAAAAGATGTAAAAAACAGGGTATTTGGTTGATACGTTTTTTGCAAAAAATGTATACTAAGCTGCTCTACCAATCTTCACGGTATACCCTTATCAGAGCAGTCCTAACTAATGTATGCAATCCCTATCTGATGTATTTAAAAACCTGATCATCTGTATATAACCTGTGTGAACAGGGTTCAGAGAGGAAAAATCCATGTGTGCATACAGGGTAGAACAGCTTTTGTGCAGATAGCCCAAGAGGAGTGGTGGAACTCCCCAGTCTTGTAGACACAAGAGAACAATTATGGAAACAGGAACACATGGGCTACTTGCACAGTGAACAAGTCTGTATGATCATGTTCACACACCACCAAGAAACCTGAAGACACAAAAGAGAATAGTAAAACCAAAAACACTCAGTTTGAAAAAATGTTGCAGTAATCCGCAAGTGCTAGTAAAAGATGTAAAAAACAGGGTATTTGGTTGATACGTTTTTTGCAAAAAATGTATACTAAGCTGCTCTACCAATCTTCACGGTATACCCTTATCAGAGCAGTCCTAACTAATGTATGCAATCCCTATCTGATGTATTTAAAAACCTGATCATCTGTATATAACCTGTGTGAACAGGGTTCAGAGAGGAAAAATCCATGTGTGCATACAGGGTAGAACAGCTTTTGTGCAGATAGCCCAAGAGGAGTGGTGGAACTCCCCAGTCTTGTAGACACAAGAGAACAATTATGGAAACAGGAACACATGGGCTACTTGCACAGTGAACAAGTCTGTATGATCATGTTCACACACCACCAAGAAACCTGAAGACACAAAAGAGAATAGTAAAACCAAAAACACTCAGTTTGAAAAAATGTTGCAGTAATCCGCAAGTGCTAGTAAAAGATGTAAAAAACAGGGTATTTAAAACACAGGTTATATACAGATGATCAGGTTTTTAAATACATCAGATAGGGATTGCATACATTAGTTAGGACTGCTCTGATAAGGGTATACCGTGAAGATTGGTAGAGCAGCTTAGTATACATTTTTTGCAAAAAACGTATCAACCAAATACCCTGTTTTTTACATCTTTTACTAGCACTTGCGGATTACTGCAACATTTTTTCAAACTGAGTGTTTTTGGTTTTACTATTCTCTTTTGTGTCTTCAGGTTTCTTGGTGGTGTGTGAACATGATCATACAGACTTGTTCACTGTGCAAGTAGCCCATGTGTTCCTGTTTCCATAATTGTTCTCTTGTGTCTACAAGACTGGGGAGTTCCACCACTCCTCTTGGGCTATCTGCACAAAAGCTGTTCTACCCTGTATGCACACATGGATTTTTCCTCTCTGAACCCTGTTCACACAGGTTATATACAGATGATCAGGTTTTTAAATACATCAGATAGGGATTGCATACATTAGTTAGGACTGCTCTGATAAGGGTATACCGTGAAGATTGGTAGAGCAGCTTAGTATACATTTTTTGCAAAAAACGTATCAACCAAATACCCTGTTTTTTACATCTTTTACTAGCACTTGCGGATTACTGCAACATTTTTTCAAACTGAGTGTTTTTGGTTTTACTATTCTCTTTTGTGTCTTCAGGTTTCTTGGTGGTATGTGAACATGATCATACAGACTTGTTCACTGTGCAAGTAGCCCATGTGTTCCTGTTTCCATAATTGTTCTCTTGTGTCTACAAGACTGGGGAGTTCCACCACTCCTCTTGGGCTATCTGCACAAAAGCTGTTCTACCCTGTATGCACACATGGATTTTTCCTCTCTGAACCCTGTTCACACAGGTTATATACAGATGATCAGGTTTTTAAATACATCAGATAGGGATTGCATACATTAGTTAGGACTGCTCTGATAAGGGTATACCGTGAAGATTGGTAGAGCAGCTTAGTATACATTTTTTGCAAAAAACGTATCAACCAAATACCCTGTTTTTTACATCTTTTACTAGCACTTGCGGATTACTGCAACATTTTTTCAAACTGAGTGTTTTTGGTTTTACTATTCTCTTTTGTGTCTTCAGGTTTCTTGGTGGTGTGTGAACATGATCATACAGACTTGTTCACTGTGCAAGTAGCCCATGTGTTCCTGTTTCCATAATTGTTCTCTTGTGTCTACAAGACTGGGGAGTTCCACCACTCCTCTTGGGCTATCTGCACAAAAGCTGTTCTACCCTGTATGCACACATGGATTTTTCCTCTCTGAACCCTGTTCACACAGGTTATATACAGATGATCAGGTTTTTAAATACATCAGATAGGGATTGCATACATTAGTTAGGACTGCTCTGATAAGGGTATACCGTGAAGATTGGTAGAGCAGCTTAGTATACATTTTTTGCAAAAAACGTATCAACCAAATACCCTGTTTTTTACATCTTTTACTAGCACTTGCGGATTACTGCAACATTTTTTCAAACTGAGTGTTTTTGGTTTTACTATTCTCTTTTGTGTCTTCAGGTTTCTTGGTGGTGTGTGAACATGATCATACAGACTTGTTCACTGTGCAAGTAGCCCATGTGTTCCTGTTTCCATAATTGTTCTCTTGTGTCTACAAGACTGGGGAGTTCCACCACTCCTCTTGGGCTATCTGCACAAAAGCTGTTCTACCCTGTATGCACACATGGATTTTTCCTCTCTGAACCCTGTTCACACAGGTTATATACAGATGATCAGGTTTTTAAATACATCAGATAGGGATTGCATACATTAGTTAGGACTGCTCTGATAAGGGTATACCGTGAAGATTGGTAGAGCAGCTTAGTATACATTTTTTGCAAAAAACGTATCAACCAAATACCCTGTTTTTTACATCTTTTACTAGCACTTGCGGATTACTGCAACATTTTTTCAAACTGAGTGTTTTTGGTTTTACTATTCTCTTTTGTGTCTTCAGGTTTCTTGGTGGTGTGTGAACATGATCATACAGACTTGTTCACTGTGCAAGTAGCCCATGTGTTCCTGTTTCCATAATTGTTCTCTTGTGTCTACAAGACTGGGGAGTTCCACCACTCCTCTTGGGCTATCTGCACAAAAGCTGTTCTACCCTTTATGCACACATGGATTTTTCCTCTCTGAACCCTGTTCACACAGGTTATATACAGATGATCAGGTTTTTAAATACATCAGATAGGGATTGCATACATTAGTTAGGACTGCTCTGATAAGGGTATACCGTGAAGATTGGTAGAGCAGCTTAGTATACATTTTTTGCAAAAAACGTATCAACCAAATACCCTGTTTTTTACATCTTTTACTAGCACTTGCGGATTACTGCAACATTTTTTCAAACTGAGTGTTTTTGGTTTTACTATTCTCTTTTGTGTCTTCAGGTTTCTTGGTGGTGTGTGAACATGATCATACAGACTTGTTCACTGTGCAAGTAGCCCATGTGTTCCTGTTTCCATAATTGTTCTCTTGTGTCTACAAGACTGGGGAGTTCCACCACTCCTCTTGGGCTATCTGCACAAAAGCTGTTCTACCCTGTATGCACACATGGATTTTTCCTCTCTGAACCCTGTTCACACAGGTTATATACAGATGATCAGGTTTTTAAATACATCAGATAGGGATTGCATACATTAGTTAGGACTGCTCTGATAAGGGTATACCGTGAAGATTGGTAGAGCAGCTTAGTATACATTTTTTGCAAAAAACGTATCAACCAAATACCCTGTTTTTTACATCTTTTACTAGCACTTGCGGATTACTGCAACATTTTTTCAAACTGAGTGTTTTTGGTTTTACTATTCTCTTTTGTGTCTTCAGGTTTCTTGGTGGTGTGTGAACATGATCATACAGACTTGTTCACTGTGCAAGTAGCCCATGTGTTCCTGTTTCCATAATTGTTCTCTTGTGTCTACAAGACTGGGGAGTTCCACCACTCCTCTTGGGCTATCTGCACAAAAGCTGTTCTACCCTGTATGCACACATGGATTTTTCCTCTCTGAACCCTGTTCACACAGGTTATATACAGATGATCAGGTTTTTAAATACATCAGATAGGGATTGCATACATTAGTTAGGACTGCTCTGATAAGGGTATACCGTGAAGATTGGTAGAGCAGCTTAGTATACATTTTTTGCAAAAAACGTATCAACCAAATACCCTGTTTTTTACATCTTTTACTAGCACTTGCGGATTACTGCAACATTTTTTCAAACTGAGTGTTTTTGGTTTTACTATTCTCTTTTGTGTCTTCAGGTTTCTTGGTGGTGTGTGAACATGATCATACAGACTTGTTCACTGTGCAAGTAGCCCATGTGTTCCTGTTTCCATAATTGTTCTCTTGTGTCTACAAGACTGGGGAGTTCCACCACTCCTCTTGGGCTATCTGCACAAAAGCTGTTCTACCCTGTATGCACACATGGATTTTTCCTCTCTGAACCCTGTTCACACAGGTTATATACAGATGATCAGGTTTTTAAATACATCAGATAGGGATTGCATACATTAGTTAGGACTGCTCTGATAAGGGTATACCGTGAAGATTGGTAGAGCAGCTTAGTATACATTTTTTGCAAAAAACGTATCAACCAAATACCCTGTTTTTTACATCTTTTACTAGCACTTGCGGATTACTGCAACATTTTTTCAAACTGAGTGTTTTTGGTTTTACTATTCTCTTTTGTGTCTTCAGGTTTCTTGGTGGTGTGTGAACATGATCATACAGACTTGTTCACTGTGCAAGTAGCCCATGTGTTCCTGTTTCCATAATTGTTCTCTTGTGTCTACAAGACTGGGGAGTTCCACCACTCCTCTTGGGCTATCTGCACAAAAGCTGTTCTACCCTGTATGCACACATGGATTTTTCCTCTCTGAACCCTGTTCACACAGGTTATATACAGATGATCAGGTTTTTAAATACATCAGATAGGGATTGCATACATTAGTTAGGACTGCTCTGATAAGGGTATACCGTGAAGATTGGTAGAGCAGCTTAGTATACATTTTTTGCAAAAAACGTATCAACCAAATACCCTGTTTTTTACATCTTTTACTAGCACTTGCGGATTACTGCAACATTTTTTCAAACTGAGTGTTTTTGGTTTTACTATTCTCTTTTGTGTCTTCAGGTTTCTTGGTGGTGTGTGAACATGATCATACAGACTTGTTCACTGTGCAAGTAGCCCATGTGTTCCTGTTTCCATAATTGTTCTCTTGTGTCTACAAGACTGGGGAGTTCCACCACTCCTCTTGGGCTATCTGCACAAAAGCTGTTCTACCCTGTATGCACACATGGATTTTTCCTCTCTGAACCCTGTTCACACAGGTTATATACAGATGATCAGGTTTTTAAATACATCAGATAGGGATTGCATACATTAGTTAGGACTGCTCTGATAAGGGTATACCGTGAAGATTGGTAGAGCAGCTTAGTATACATTTTTTGCAAAAAACGTATCAACCAAATACCCTGTTTTTTACATCTTTTACTAGCACTTGCGGATTACTGCAACATTTTTTCAAACTGAGTGTTTTTGGTTTTACTATTCTCTTTTGTGTCTTCAGGTTTCTTGGTGGTGTGTGAACATGATCATACAGACTTGTTCACTGTGCAAGTAGCCCATGTGTTCCTGTTTCCATAATTGTTCTCTTGTGTCTACAAGACTGGGGAGTTCCACCACTCCTCTTGGGCTATCTGCACAAAAGCTGTTCTACCCTGTATGCACACATGGATTTTTCCTCTCTGAACCCTGTTCACACAGGTTATATACAGATGATCAGGTTTTTAAATACATCAGATAGGGATTGCATACATTAGTTAGGACTGCTCTGATAAGGGTATACCGTGAAGATTGGTAGAGCAGCTTAGTATACATTTTTTGCAAAAAACGTATCAACCAAATACCCTGTTTTTTACATCTTTTACTAGCACTTGCGGATTACTGCAACATTTTTTCAAACTGAGTGTTTTTGGTTTTACTATTCTCTTTTGTGTCTTCAGGTTTCTTGGTGGTGTGTGAACATGATCATACAGACTTGTTCACTGTGCAAGTAGCCCATGTGTTCCTGTTTCCATAATTGTTCTCTTGCGTCTACAAGACTGGGGAGTTCCACCACTCCTCTTGGGCTATCTGCACAAAAGCTGTTCTACCCTGTATGCACACATGGATTTTTCCTCTCTGAACCCTGTTCACACAGGTTATATACAGATGATCAGGTTTTTAAATACATCAGATAGGGATTGCATACATTAGTTAGGACTGCTCTGATAAGGGTATACCGTGAAGATTGGTAGAGCAGCTTAGTATACATTTTTTGCAAAAAACGTATCAACCAAATACCCTGTTTTTTACATCTTTTACTAGCACTTGCGGATTACTGCAACATTTTTTCAAACTGAGTGTTTTTGGTTTTACTATTCTCTTTTGTGTCTTCAGGTTTCTTGGTGGTGTGTGAACATGATCATACAGACTTGTTCACTGTGCAAGTAGCCCATGTGTTCCTGTTTCCATAATTGTTCTCTTGTGTCTACAAGACTGGGGAGTTCCACCACTCCTCTTGGGCTATCTGCACAAAAGCTGTTCTACCCTGTATGCACACATGGATTTTTCCTCTCTGAACCCTGTTCACACAGGTTATATACAGATGATCAGGTTTTTAAATACATCAGATAGGGATTGCATACATTAGTTAGGACTGCTCTGATAAGGGTATACCGTGAAGATTGGTAGAGCAGCTTAGTATACATTTTTTGCAAAAAACGTATCAACCAAATACCCTGTTTTTTACATCTTTTACTAGCACTTGCGGATTACTGCAACATTTTTTCAAACTGAGTGTTTTTGGTTTTACTATTCTCTTTTGTGTCTTCAGGTTTCTTGGTGGTGTGTGAACATGATCATACAGACTTGTTCACTGTGCAAGTAGCCCATGTGTTCCTGTTTCCATAATTGTTCTCTTGTGTCTACAAGACTGGGGAGTTCCACCACTCCTCTTGGGCTATCTGCACAAAAGCTGTTCTACCCTGTATGCACACATGGATTTTTCCTCTCTGAACCCTGTTCACACAGGTTATATACAGATGATCAGGTTTTTAAATACATCAGATAGGGATTGCATACATTAGTTAGGACTGCTCTGATAAGGGTATACCGTGAAGATTGGTAGAGCAGCTTAGTATACATTTTTTGCAAAAAACGTATCAACCAAATACCCTGTTTTTTACATCTTTTACTAGCACTTGCGGATTACTGCAACATTTTTTCAAACTGAGTGTTTTTGGTTTTACTATTCTCTTTTGTGTCTTCAGGTTTCTTGGTGGTGTGTGAACATGATCATACAGACTTGTTCACTGTGCAAGTAGCCCATGTGTTCCTGTTTCCATAATTGTTCTCTTGTGTCTACAAGACTGGGGAGTTCCACCACTCCTCTTGGGCTATCTGCACAAAAGCTGTTCTACCCTGTATGCACACATGGATTTTTCCTCTCTGAACCCTGTTCACACAGGTTATATACAGATGATCAGGTTTTTAAATACATCAGATAGGGATTGCATACATTAGTTAGGACTGCTCTGATAAGGGTATACCGTGAAGATTGGTAGAGCAGCTTAGTATACATTTTTTGCAAAAAACGTATCAACCAAATACCCTGTTTTTTACATCTTTTACTAGCACTTGCGGATTACTGCAACATTTTTTCAAACTGAGTGTTTTTGGTTTTACTATTCTCTTTTGTGTCTTCAGGTTTCTTGGTGGTGTGTGAACATGATCATACAGACTTGTTCACTGTGCAAGTAGCCCATGTGTTCCTGTTTCCATAATTGTTCTCTTGTGTCTACAAGACTGGGGAGTTCCACCACTCCTCTTGGGCTATCTGCACAAAAGCTGTTCTACCCTGTATGCACACATGGATTTTTCCTCTCTGAACCCTGTTCACACAGGTTATATACAGATGATCAGGTTTTTAAATACATCAGATAGGGATTGCATACATTAGTTAGGACTGCTCTGATAAGGGTATACCGTGAAGATTGGTAGAGCAGCTTAGTATACATTTTTTGCAAAAAACGTATCAACCAAATACCCTGTTTTTTACATCTTTTACTAGCACTTGCGGATTACTGCAACATTTTTTCAAACTGAGTGTTTTTGGTTTTACTATTCTCTTTTGTGTCTTCAGGTTTCTTGGTGGTGTGTGAACATGATCATACAGACTTGTTCACTGTGCAAGTAGCCCATGTGTTCCTGTTTCCATAATTGTTCTCTTGTGTCTACAAGACTGGGGAGTTCCACCACTCCTCTTGGGCTATCTGCACAAAAGCTGTTCTACCCTGTATGCACACATGGATTTTTCCTCTCTGAACCCTGTTCACACAGGTTATATACAGATGATCAGGTTTTTAAATACATCAGATAGGGATTGCATACATTAGTTAGGACTGCTCTGATAAGGGTATACCGTGAAGATTGGTAGAGCAGCTTAGTATACATTTTTTGCAAAAAACGTATCAACCAAATACCCTGTTTTTTACATCTTTTACTAGCACTTGCGGATTACTGCAACATTTTTTCAAACTGAGTGTTTTTGGTTTTACTATTCTCTTTTGTGTCTTCAGGTTTCTTGGTGGTGTGTGAACATGATCATACAGACTTGTTCACTGTGCAAGTAGCCCATGTGTTCCTGTTTCCATAATTGTTCTCTTGTGTCTACAAGACTGGGGAGTTCCACCACTCCTCTTGGGCTATCTGCACAAAAGCTGTTCTACCCTGTATGCACACATGGATTTTTCCTCTCTGAACCCTGTTCACACAGGTTATATACAGATGATCAGGTTTTTAAATACATCAGATAGGGATTGCATACATTAGTTAGGACTGCTCTGATAAGGGTATACCGTGAAGATTGGTAGAGCAGCTTAGTATACATTTTTTGCAAAAAACGTATCAACCAAATACCCTGTTTTTTACATCTTTTACTAGCACTTGCGGATTACTGCAACATTTTTTCAAACTGAGTGTTTTTGGTTTTACTATTCTCTTTTGTGTCTTCAGGTTTCTTGGTGGTGTGTGAACATGATCATACAGACTTGTTCACTGTGCAAGTAGCCCATGTGTTCCTGTTTCCATAATTGTTCTCTTGTGTCTACAAGACTGGGGAGTTCCACCACTCCTCTTGGGCTATCTGCACAAAAGCTGTTCTACCCTGTATGCACACATGGATTTTTCCTCTCTGAACCCTGTTCACACAGGTTATATACAGATGATCAGGTTTTTAAATACATCAGATAGGGATTGCATACATTAGTTAGGACTGCTCTGATAAGGGTATACCGTGAAGATTGGTAGAGCAGCTTAGTATACATTTTTTGCAAAAAACGTATCAACCAAATACCCTGTTTTTTACATCTTTTACTAGCACTTGCGGATTACTGCAACATTTTTTCAAACTGAGTGTTTTTGGTTTTACTATTCTCTTTTGTGTCTTCAGGTTTCTTGGTGGTGTGTGAACATGATCATACAGACTTGTTCACTGTGCAAGTAGCCCATGTGTTCCTGTTTCCATAATTGTTCTCTTGTGTCTACAAGACTGGGGAGTTCCACCACTCCTCTTGGGCTATCTGCACAAAAGCTGTTCTACCCTGTATGCACACATGGATTTTTCCTCTCTGAACCCTGTTCACACAGGTTATATACAGATGATCAGGTTTTTAAATACATCAGATAGGGATTGCATACATTAGTTAGGACTGCTCTGATAAGGGTATACCGTGAAGATTGGTAGAGCAGCTTAGTATACATTTTTTGCAAAAAACGTATCAACCAAATACCCTGTTTTTTACATCTTTTACTAGCACTTGCGGATTACTGCAACATTTTTTCAAACTGAGTGTTTTTGGTTTTACTATTCTCTTTTGTGTCTTCAGGTTTCTTGGTGGTGTGTGAACATGATCATACAGACTTGTTCACTGTGCAAGTAGCCCATGTGTTCCTGTTTCCATAATTGTTCTCTTGTGTCTACAAGACTGGGGAGTTCCACCACTCCTCTTGGGCTATCTGCACAAAAGCTGTTCTACCCTGTATGCACACATGGATTTTTCCTCTCTGAACCCTGTTCACACAGGTTATATACAGATGATCAGGTTTTTAAATACATCAGATAGGGATTGCATACATTAGTTAGGACTGCTCTGATAAGGGTATACCGTGAAGATTGGTAGAGCAGCTTAGTATACATTTTTTGCAAAAAACGTATCAACCAAATACCCTGTTTTTTACATCTTTTACTAGCACTTGCGGATTACTGCAACATTTTTTCAAACTGAGTGTTTTTGGTTTTACTATTCTCTTTTGTGTCTTCAGGTTTCTTGGTGGTGTGTGAACATGATCATACAGACTTGTTCACTGTGCAAGTAGCCCATGTGTTCCTGTTTCCATAATTGTTCTCTTGTGTCTACAAGACTGGGGAGTTCCACCACTCCTCTTGGGCTATCTGCACAAAAGCTGTTCTACCCTGTATGCACACATGGATTTTTCCTCTCTGAACCCTGTTCACACAGGTTATATACAGATGATCAGGTTTTTAAATACATCAGATAGGGATTGCATACATTAGTTAGGACTGCTCTGATAAGGGTATACCGTGAAGATTGGTAGAGCAGCTTAGTATACATTTTTTGCAAAAAACGTATCAACCAAATACCCTGTTTTTTACATCTTTTACTAGCACTTGCGGATTACTGCAACATTTTTTCAAACTGAGTGTTTTTGGTTTTACTATTCTCTTTTGTGTCTTCAGGTTTCTTGGTGGTGTGTGAACATGATCATACAGACTTGTTCACTGTGCAAGTAGCCCATGTGTTCCTGTTTCCATAATTGTTCTCTTGTGTCTACAAGACTGGGGAGTTCCACCACTCCTCTTGGGCTATCTGCACAAAAGCTGTTCTACCCTGTATGCACACATGGATTTTTCCTCTCTGAACCCTGTTCACACAGGTTATATACAGATGATCAGGTTTTTAAATACATCAGATAGGGATTGCATACATTAGTTAGGACTGCTCTGATAAGGGTATACCGTGAAGATTGGTAGAGCAGCTTAGTATACATTTTTTGCAAAAAACGTATCAACCAAATACCCTGTTTTTTACATCTTTTACTAGCACTTGCGGATTACTGCAACATTTTTTCAAACTGAGTGTTTTTGGTTTTACTATTCTCTTTTGTGTCTTCAGGTTTCTTGGTGGTGTGTGAACATGATCATACAGACTTGTTCACTGTGCAAGTAGCCCATGTGTTCCTGTTTCCATGTACTGGCTTAAGCAGTGGGACACGTCTGGCACTGCAGGATCTGAGTCCATGGTGGCGTAGTGTGTTACTTATGGTAGGCCTTGTTACATTGGTCCCAGCTCTCTGCAGTTCATTCTCTAGGTCCCCCCGCGTGGTTCTGGGATTTTTGCTCACCGTTCTTGTGATCATTCTGACCCCACGGGGTGGGATTTTGCGTGGAGCCCCAGATCGAGGGAGATTATCAGTGGTCTTGTATGTCTTCCATTTTCTAATTATTGCTCCCACTGTTGATTTCTTCACTCCAAGCTGGTTGGCTATTGCAGATTCAGTCTTCCCAGCCTGGTGCAGGGCTACAATTTTGTTTCTGGTGTCCTTTGACAGCTCTTTGGTCTTCACCATAGTGGAGTTTGGAGTCAGACTGTTTGAGGGTGTGCACAGGTGTCTTTTTATACTGATAACAAGTTTAAACAGGTGCCATTACTACAGGTAATGAGTGGAGGAAAGAGGAGACTCTTAAAGAAGAAGTTACAGGTCTGTGAGAGCCAGAAATCTTGATTGTTTGTTTCTGACCAAATACTTATTTTCCACCATAATATGCAAATAAAATGTTAAAAAAACAGACAATGTGATTTTCTGGATTTTTTTTTTTCAGTTTGTCTCCCATAGTTGAGGTCTACCTATGATGTAAATTACAGACGCCTCTCATCTTTTTAAGTGGTGGAACTTGCACTATTGCTGACTGACTAAATACTTTTTTGCCCCACTGTATGTGTCTACTGACATATATATATATATATATATATATATATATATATATATATATACCTATTCTTTGTGTACATATTTATTCTACCTATTCTACTGGAAGCTGTCAGTGTGATTTTACTGTACACCGCACTGAATTACCGGCTTTTCTCTGTAACAGCGCTGCGTATTTCTCGCAAGTCACACTGCTGGTCCGTGTGTAATCCGTATTTTTGGGGCTTCCATAGACTTTCATTGGCGATTCTCGGCCGAGAAACGCTGACAATCGCAGCATGCTGCGATTTCACTCGGATCCTGAATACAGCCGAGAAAATATCGGATGATGGGAGCTGCCCCATTGATTAACATTGGGACGAGTGCTATGCGATTTTTTATCGCATTGCACTCGTCCGTATTACGGTCTAGTGTGACCCCGGCCTAACAGTGTGAGTATATTGCCATTTTTGTGTGTGTGTGTGTGCGCGCATTTGTGTATGCCGTACTGACTACAGCAAGAGCTTTTAAAACCTGAATCCAACCTGAGGCCTGCCGTCGTCCTGCAACAGCCAGTGCCCTGCTACAGTCCAGATCTACCCTGAGGCCTGCCACTGTGAAGATATCAAGCTCCAGCCGGAGGACTGATGGCCGTGTGTGTGTGTGTGTGTATTTTTGTACTGCTGTGTGCTTTTGTATGTATGTGTTCATGTGCCTGCACCTTATTATGCCTTCGTCAATATTACGCCTGTTCATGTGTTATGCTTGCGTTACGATTCTGCTTGCAGGTATGTTTGTGTGCGTCTTGTTGGTTGCATGTGCATTTGTCAATGCTATATTGGTTAATGTTGATTTTTGATGCATTTACTAAAGGTACCATCACACTGAGCGACGCTGCAGCGATACCGACAACGATCCGGATCGCTGCAGCGTCGCTGTTTGGTCGCTGGAGAGCTGTCACACAGACAGCTCTCCAGCGACCAACTATGCCGGTAACCAGGGCAAACATCGGGTTAAGTGCAGGGCCGCGCTTGGTAACCCGATGTTTACCCTGGTTACCATCCTAAAAGTAAAAAAAACAAACGCTTCATAGTTACCTTCGGCTTTCTGTCCCCGGCGCTCTGCTTCTCTGCTCTGGGTGTGAGCACAGCGGCCGGAAAGCAGAGCGGTGACATCATTGCTGTGCTTTCCGGCCGCTGTGCTCACAGTGAGTGCAGGAAAGCACAGCGCCGAGGACAGACAGCGGAAGGTAAGTATGAAGTGTTTGTTTTTTTTTTACTTTGACGCTGGTAACCAGGGTAAACATCGGGTTACTAAGCGTGGCCCTGCGCTTAGTAACCCGATGTTTACCCTGGTTACCAGCTAACACATCGCTGAATCGGTGTCACACACGGCGATTCAGCGATGTCTGCAGGAAGTCCAGTGACAAAATAAAGTGCTGGACTTTCTGCAGTGACCAACGACATCACAGCAAGATTCTGATCGCTGCTGTGTGTCAAAATGAACGATATCACTAGCCAGGACGCTGCAACGTCACGGATTGCTAGCGATATCGTTCAGTGTGACGGTACCTTTAGTATAGTGGTTTTGTGCAGCATGTGTGATTTTTTTTTTTTTTTAATTGGATGTATTATTGCAAAGCCTAGTGGTCTGCAGCTTGTGGTTAGAATGTGTGAGTGTTTTTTTTTTTTTAAAAGTGTTGATTTTTTTAATTAACCGTTGAAACCATTCCCAGTTGATGTACTTGTATTTAAAATAAAGAGCATTTCTGCTCCATTGTGATTTTAAAAAAACCCAAAACAAAACAAAAAATTATTAATAAAATGTTTATTAAAAAAATGTCCGTAGTATAATTTCATAAAGGTAAATTTAAAACAGGTGTATGTACAAATGGTTACACATGCAATACAGAGTTGGCTGAGGGCTCATTTTTTACTAAAGGTTATCCTTTGAAAGGTTTTTTGGGGGAGGTAATTTTTTTTTTTTTTTAAATAACTGAAAAATATTTTTAAAGGTGTCTCACATTTAAAAAATTTTTTTTTTGGGACATGGAAAATAATGGTATAACGTGCACCTGTTTTTGGGTTTTGGTGTTCACCTATTTCTCACATTTTTACAGGGTGTTTATTGTTAAACATTACCTAGTTCTGCGGTGGCTATAAATCCATTATACTTATTATATTGCAGATAAAGTAGGGACCACATCGACCGGCCGTAGCCACCAGGACCACAGCCACTGGCCGTAGCCACCAGGACCGCATCCTCAAATTATTAAAAGTAAGTTTTGAAGACCCCAAATCTGCTACTTCAATGTGTAGAGCAGATTGCAAGTGTCTTTTAACTTACAGACCCACCAGGACCACAGCCACCAGGACCACAGCCACCGGCCGTAGATACCAGGAACACAATGTCCTCTTCTGGCAGCCCTCCTCCACAGCAACAGCGTGTATCGGTAAGTAACCCAATTTTTTTATTTTTTTTATTTTTTTTAATTTTTATTCACTACATGCATTTATTATGTTTAAACAGGAATCAGAATCCGATGAGGAGCTGTCAGAAGGGACCGAGACGGGTGGAGATATACAAGTGGAGGAGGAACCAAGTGTAAGTAGTTGTGAAACACTTGCTTCACACCATACACCAGCACCATACACGAAACAGATTTTCAGATACAACGGAACCAAGAAAACATATACATACATTAAAGCTAATTTTTTTTCTCCTTTATTTCAGTCTCCTGCTGCTGCTGCTGCTGCTGCTGCACACCATGAAGGTTCTCCCAGGCACTCCCAGAGTCGGCCATCAGTAAGTTGCTTTTTGGGGGGGGCTTCGATTGGTCATTTTTTTTTTTCAGTGTACAAATTTTTTGTTTTTTTCTTATATTTTTTTTTCTCACAGGCTTCACAGCGTGCTCCCGCAGAAGATTCTGACATTGAGATTGAAGCCCTCATCGAGGAGGTTCGCGAGCGGGAGCCGCTGTGGAACATGGCTGACCGCAGGCATGCTGACACCAGTGTCACCCGTCGGCTCTGGGAGGAAGTATGCCAGAACATATTTCCGAGGTGGGAGGACCTTCTTCCACAGCAGCAGAGCAAACTATGTAAGTATTCACTTTTCAGTGATGTTTAGAGCTGAATGTAATGTCTTGCATTTACCATTTTTTTTTCTTCATCCTGTCTTCACAGGTAGCAAGGTTAGGAAGCGGTGGCGGTCACTGAGGGATCGCTTTAAGAGGGAATTTAACCAGGAGATGTAGGCCCGGAGTGGCTCAGCAGGAAGGAAGAAGAGAACATATAGATACGCCCCTGCCCTCTCCTTCCTGAGGCGAACCATGCTGAGTCGAGTGTAAGTATTCAACATCCCAGTAATAACCATGTTAACCTGTCTAATCACAAAACTTTTGTTTCAGTCCGGGCTTTTCCATATCAATATATTAATTGTTTTTGTTTTTTCTTTCACAGCACCTACTCCAGCCACCGTGCGCCTGCATCTTTCTCTGCGCCCTCTGGAGCGATCCCTCCTGAGTCCGCCACCGGGGACCACATTGGTAGGCCCCACACCTCTGACCCCTCTGTCCCCTCCACTTCATCCACCTCAGGCACTGTAGCGCAGCCTTCGTTACTCGCATCTGATGGTCAACAGATAGCGTTCCCTTTACCCCACCCCTCTGACCTTGCCACCTCTACACCACCGTTAGGTTCGTGGCGGCAGCGTCAGAGGGGTCAGGAAAGGAGCTATGCTCCTGAGTTCTTGCATCTAAATGCAGGCTTCCAAAGTTCTTTTAAAATTTTGGGAGAACAAGTGACTGCTGGTTTCAACATGGTGCAATCACGCATCAATGAAACCCACCAGGAAATCAGCAGTCGCTTGGATAGGCTGCATTTAGATGTAAGTCAAGCTCCAGCAAATCTTTTTTTTCAATCCATGCTCAGGAGCATGGAAAAGCTTTCTTTTGATCAGCAGATGCGGGTAATGAATAGCTGCCATAACGCTCTTCTTAAGGTCCTCAACGAATCCCAATCTACCCCCACACCTCCCCACACATACCAGTCACCATTTCCACACCATGCCCCCCAATATCAACGTCAGTCCCAATACCATACCAGGCCCCCAACCCAAATGTATTCTCCAGTGTTTTCGTCTTCCTTGCTCAGCTTTTCTTCCCCATTCAGTTTCACAACTACCCCAACACAACCCTCCTCTGGTCAGCCTCCTGCTTTTCACCCCCCTTCCACTGCAGAACAAACAAGTAGGGTTTCCCCAATCCCACCTACCGATGTGGTCCAACCTTCCAGCCCCTCCTCCCATAGTTACTCCACCCGACACTACCAGGACTTGTAGTCCACAAATGTTAAATTTTATAAATGTTAAACAAAATCTTTATTTTGCAACTCAAAAAAATTGTTTTTTGAAAATTAAAAAAAATACAAAACAAGGTTTAAAATAAAAATCTTTCTGGTTTAAAATCTACTCTGTGTGTTGATTCAATAAGGTAAATATTAAAGGTTAAGTGAAAAGAAACACCAGACGTTTTAAAGGTATAACAAAATGATTTTATATTACCAAGCAAACCACACTTTGGGTTTTCTTTTTTTTTTGGTTTTGTTTTGTTGCTACAAACACAATTTTTACATAAACAACAAAAGCCATGAAAAACATGTCACACAATGATATCTTGCCATGGAATCCGTCCAACAGGTGACAAAAAATAATCCGCAAACTGGTCCCTCATCCTAGTAACAGAACCGGTGGAGCGAACAGAGGCACTGCGGTAATCCCACAAAGTTGTCTCCAATTCTTCGTCATCCAAGGTAACGGGCTCCTTTGAAATGACAAAATTATGGAGCACCACACATGCCTTGACAACATCGTCTACAGTTTTGGTTTCCAGTTTTATTGCCGTCAGCAGAACTCTCCGCTTTGCCGTCAATATACCGAAAGAGCACTCTACTACTCTTCTTGCTCTGGTAAGACGGTAATTAAATACCCGCTTGGTACGGTGTAATTCCCGGCTGCTGTATGGTTTCAGTAGGTGCGGCGACAGTTGAAAGGCTTCATCACCTACACACACATATGGCATGGCTGGTTCACTTGTTCCTGGGAGCGGTCTTGCTGGCGGGAAATTGTATGTATCTCCATACAGGCAGCGACCCATTGGAGAGGTTTTAAAAACTTGGGAGTCGTTGGACCGGCCATACGCTCCTATGTCCACAGCAAGGAATCGGCAGTTGGAGTCTGCAATAGCCATGAGTACAATGGAGAAATATTTTTTATAGTTATAGTACTCGGATCCTGTTCCTGCCGGTTTAGCAATCCTTATGTGTTTGCCGTCCATGGCACCAACACAATTTGGGAAATTGCAAATTCTCTCAAATTGTTCGGAACTTCTCAACCAGATCTCCATTGATGGTTGTGGGATATACTCCGGCTGTAAAGTGTCCCAAATCGCCCGACATGTGTCCTTCACAATTCCGCCAATAGTGGAAATCCCCAGCCTGAATTGGAAATGGAGTGAAGTCAGAGACTCACCCGTAGCTAGGAAGCTGCAGAAAAAAAAAAATGTAAAAAAAAATTGCACAGACCATCAACAAAAACAACCAGTGGAATGGCCTCAAAGAAACCAAAAAATTACATGCTGCAGAAAATGCTGCGCAATGTGTCAGCGCAGTTTTCTCTGCAGCATGTAATAACATTCAATATGACCAATGACACAAGAAAAAACAACCAGTGGAATGGCCTCAAACAAACCAAAAACTTACATGCTGCAGAAAATGCTGCGCAATGTGTCAGCGCAGTTTTCTCTGCAGCATGTAATAACATTCAATATGACCAATGACACAAGAAAAAACAACCAGTGGAATGGCCTCAAACAAACCAAAAAATTACATGCTGCAGAAAATGCTGCGCAATGTGTCAGCGCAGTTTTCTCTGCAGCATGTAATAACATTCAATATGACCAATGACACAAGAAAAAACAACCAGTGGAATGGCCTCAAACAAACCAAAAACTTACATGCTGCAGAAAATGCTGCGCAATGTGTCAGCGCAGTTTTCTCTGCAGCATGTAATAACATTCAATATGACCAATGACACAAGAAAAAAAAAACAGCGGAATGGCCTCAAACAAACCAAAAAATTACATGCTGCAGAAAATGCTGCGCAATGTGTCAGCGCAGTTTTCTCTGCAGCATGTAATAACATTCAATATGAGCAATCACATAAAAAAAAGATGCTTACCGCAGTGTCACCAGGAGCCGCTCCACCGTTGTGATGGCAAGCCTCATCCTTGTGTCCTGCCTTTGGATGACATCCTCTAGTTTTCCAACCAAATAATCGAAATGTTCCATCCTCATCCGTACATAATTAAAGAATTTCTGTGGGTTGCACCGCAACTCCAGATAGAGAGTGGACTGGACACCCCTGGTCATCCGCAGCTCATTGATTGGATGTATCCAGAATCGTCGCACTCTCCGTTGCATCCTCCGTCTTTCTGCTGCCGCCTCCTTCTCCCGCACTATGATATCCAGGCGATTCGTCTCAAATATAACATCAGTAACCAAACTCAAAATCCTCCCAATTACACCATCCATCCTTGCCACTAAACTAAAACCCTCAAAGATGGGCTGTAAATACAGTCAGTATATAGATTTCCCTTAGTTTCCAGTAGCCAATCAAATTTTGGTGCCTCCCATTTTAACAACGGATCCGTCGTAAAAATGGATGCAACGGATGGTAAAAATGTATGCAACGTATGCAACGCATCCAGCATTTCAACGCAACCGTTTATCGGATTTGCGACGGATCTGTCGAAATGCTGTATGCGTTGCATACGTTTTGCAGTTTTTTGACGCATCCGTTTTTTCGGGAAAAAGACGTTTTTGTGATGGTTTGCAGTTAATGCTAGTGTGAAAGTAGCCTAACATGCTCACTGGTTCTAATCCGTAATTCACGGGATGTAAGCCCTACATATATGAGACCACAGGGGCATGTGGCGTAATACACCACAAAATCACTGCTACATGAAATGTATTCCCTGATTTTAAAAGTTTGTTTTCCATCCGAGGAATAAAAGTCATGTGCACGTTCCACATTACGACATGCAAGGCATGAACCACAAGGGAAACAACCTTGACGTGGTTTTCCCGCTGAAAAGAACGAGGTGGGTTTTGCAACATAATGGCTCTTTACCAAGAGATCCTTAAGGCTACTACTCCTCCTTGCCATCATGAGTGGCCTCTTAGGTAGTAACCCCCCTATTGTTGGTTCTGTTTTTAACACTGACCAGTGTTTATTTAAAATATCACGGATTGTGCCCCATCTATTGTTGTACGTGGATATGAATCTAATTTGATGAGGTTCCTCCGTCACTCTCCTCGAGCCGGACAGGAGCTGGCCACGCTTCAATGTCTTAGCCCGCTGATAACCATGTTTTACGCTACGTTTACTGTACCCACGTGCATAGAAACGTGTTATGAATAGGTAATTCAGAACCACAATGGACCTTGAAGTTCAGAGCACACAAGTGACCTGACAAAAACCACAAAACATAGGAAGAGCTCTGAGACGTGGAAGCTCTGCTGACCGCAATCCCTAAACCTATCAAACCACACTAGAGGTAGCCGTGGATTGCGCCTAACGCTCCCTATGCAACTCGGCACAGCCTGAGAAACTAGCTAGTCCTGAAGATAGAAAAATAAGCCTACCTTGCCTCAGAGAAATTCCCCAAAGGAAAAGGCAGCCCCCCACATATAATGACTGTGAGTAAGATGAAAATACAAACACAGAGATGAAATAGATTTAGCAAACCAGGGATTCAAGCTTCAGGAGGCTAATTTGCATATTCCAGGTGCCTTCTGGGAGAAGCGAAGTCTCCCTAAGCTAGAAGATCGTTGGGTACAGCCGGGACCAGCTGCTTCGAAAGCATCACCAAACCGCGCGCCGAATTTTTGCCTGTAGGACATTATTGCAAGAGAGCTTGGCTGAGTAGATTACACAAGAAGGAAAACACACAGCAAGTCAGCAGGATCTAGGAGCAACATGGCAGATGTGACAACCTACATGGTGAGCTGCAGCATGTGCTACATGTTCACAGATCGACCAGAAGAAGAATCCAATTTCACCTGTCAGAAGTGTAGACTAGTGGCCCTTTTAGAAGAAAAGGTGCGGGGTCTGGAAGAAAGAATAGCAACTTTGAAACTCATCAAAGAGAATGAAGACTTTCTAGACAGAACAGAAGCATCTCTACTGGTCACAGAAGGTGCAAAAAGTGTCAGAGAACCTCCAAAAGCAGATGAGTGGAAGCATGTGACCAAAAGAAGCAAGAAGACCATGGAGAAATCACCAACCACACAACTGAAGAACCGATATCAAATCTTTGTAGAGGATGAAGATGGCACACCTAAGAATGAAGCAATACCAGCAAGCAAAAAAGAAAAGGGCACACAGCAACAAGTGACAGCAAAAAGTACAGCCAAGAAGCAACGAAGAGTGGTGGTGGTGGGAGACTCACTACTGAGAGGCACCGAAGCAGCCATCTGCAGACCGGACATAACTGCAAGAGAAGTATGCTGCCTTCCAGGTGCGATGATCAAGGATGTGACCGATAGGATACCAAAGCTCTTCAGCTCCAAGGACGTCCACCCATTTCTTCTGATACATGTTGGCACCAATGACACGGCAAGGAAGGACCTACCGACAATCTGCAAGGACTTTGAAGAGTTGGGGAAGAAAGTAAAGGAACTGGATGCACAGGTAGTTTTTTCTTCTATCCTTCCAGTAGACGGGCATGGCACCAGGAGATGGAACAGGATCCTTGATGCAAACAACTGGCTAAGACGATGGTGCAGACAACAAGGATTTGGATTCCTGGACCACGGTGTGAATTACTGGTATGATGGACTCCTCGCCAGAGACGGACTACACCTCAACAAACCTGGGAAACACACATTCGCCAGAAGACTCGCTACACTCATCAGGAGGGCGTTAAACTAGAAGAAGAGGGGACGGGAAGAAAAACATTAGACTCGAACAAAGACGACCCAGGAAAACATACTCAGAAGGGAGGTAAGAACATTTCTAAAACAATTCACAGTGAGGAGATTGGAACAAAACAAAATCCTCTAAACTGCATGCTCGCAAACGCCAGAAGCCTGACAAACAAGATGGAAGAACTAGAAGCAGAAATATCTACAGGTAACTTTGACATAGTGGGAATAACCGAGACATGGTTAGATGAAAGCTATGACTGGGCAGTTAACTTACAGGGTTACAGTCTGTTTAGAAAGGATCGTAAAAATCGGAGAGGAGGAGGGGTTTGTCTCTATGTAAAGTCTTGTCTAAAGTCCACTTTAAGGGAGGATATTAGCGAAGGGAATGAGGATGTCGAGTCCATATGGGTTGAAATTCATGGAGGGAAAAATGGTAACAAAATTCTCATTGGGGTCTGTTACAAACCCCCAAATATAACAGAGAGCATGGAAAGTCTACTTCTAAAGCAGATAGATGAAGCTGCAACCCATAATGAGGTCCTGGTTATGGGGGACTTTAACTACCCGGATATTAACTGGGAAACAGAAACCTGTGAAACCCATAAAGGCAACAGGTTTCTGCTAATAACCAAGAAAAATTATCTTTCACAATTGGTGCAGAATCCAACCAGAGGAGCAGCACTTTTAGACCTAATACTATCTAATAGACCTGACAGAATAACAAATCTGCAGGTGGTTGGGCATTTAGGAAATAGCGACCACAATATTGTGCAGTTTCACCTGTCTTTCACTAGGGGGACTTGTCAGGGAGTCACAAAAACATTGAACTTTAGGAAGGCAAAGTTTGAACAGCTTAGAGATGCCCTTAATCTGGTAGACTGGGACAATATCCTCAGAAATGAGAATACAGATAATAAATGGGAAATGTTTAAGAACATCCTAAATAGGCAGTGTAAGCGGTTTATACCTTGTGGGAATAAAAGGACTAGAAATAGGAAAAACCCAATGTGGCTAAACAAAGAAGTAAGACAGGCAATTAACAGTAAAAAGAAAGCATTTGCACTACTAAAGCAGGATGGCACCATTGAAGCTCTAAAAAACTATAGGGAGAAAAATACTTTATCTAAAAAACTAATTAAAGCTGCCAAAAAGGAAACAGAGAAGCACATTGCTAAGGAGAGTAAAACTAATCCCAAACTGTTCTTCAACTATATCAATAGTAAAAGAATAAAAACTGAAAATGTAGGCCCCTTAAAAAATAGTGAGGAAAGAATGGTTGTAGATGACGAGGAAAAAGCTAACATATTAAACACCTTCTTCTCCACGGTATTCACGGTGGAAAATGAAATGCTAGGTGAAATCCCAAGAAACAATGAAAACCCTATATTAAGGGTCACCAATCTAACCCAAGAAGAGGTGCGAAACCGGCTAAATAAGATTAAAATAGATAAATCTCCGGGTCCGGATGGCATACACCCACGAGTACTAAGAGAACTAAGTAATGTAATAGATAAAACATTATTTCTTATTTTTAGTGACTCTATAGCGACAGGGTCTGTTCCGCAGGACTGGCGCATAGCAAATGTGGTGCCAATATTCAAAAAGGGCTCTAAAAGTGAACCTGGAAATTATAGGCCAGTAAGTCTAACCTCTATTGTTGGTAAAATATTTGAAGGGTTTCTGAGGGATGTTATTCTGGATTATCTCAATGAGAATAACTGTTTAACTCCATATCAGCATGGGTTTATGAGAAATCGCTCCTGTCAAACCAATCTAATCAGTTTTTATGAAGAGGTAAGCTATAGACTGGACCACGGTGAGTCATTGGACGTGGTATATCTCGATTTTTCCAAAGCGTTTGATACCGTGCCGCACAAGAGGTTGGTACACAAAATGAGAATGCTTGGTCTGGGGGAAAATGTGTGTAAATGGGTTAGTAACTGGCTTAGTGATAGAAAGCAGAGGGTGGTTATAAATGGTATAGTCTCTAACTGGGTCGCTGTGACCAGTGGGGTACCGCAGGGGTCAGTATTGGGACCTGTTCTCTTCAACATATTCATTAATGATCTGGTAGAAGGTTTACACAGTAAAATATCGATATTTGCAGATGATACAAAACTATGTAAAGCAGTTAATACAAGAGAAGATAGTATTCTGCTACAGATGGATCTGGATAAGTTGGAAACTTGGGCTGAAAGGTGGCAGATGAGGTTTAACAATGATAAATGTAAGGTTATACACATGGGAAGAGGGAATCAATATCACCATTACACACTGAACGGGAAACCACTGGGTAAATCTGACAGGGAGAAGGACTTGGGGATCCTAGTTAATGATAAACTTACCTGGAGCAGCCAGTGCCAGGCAGCAGCTGCCAAGGCAAACAGGATCATGGGGTGCATTAAAAGAGGTCTGGATACACATGATGAGAGCATTATACTGCCTCTGTACAAATCCCTAGTTAGACCGCACATGGAGTACTGTGTCCAGTTTTGGGCACCGGTGCTCAGGAAGGATATAATGGAACTAGAGAGAGTACAAAGGAGGGCAACAAAATTAATAAAGGGGATGGGAGAACTACAATACCCAGATAGATTAGCGAAATTAGGATTATTTAGTCTAGAAAAAAGACGACTGAGGGGCGATCTAATAACCATGTATAAGTATATAAGGGGACAATAGAAATATCTCGCTGAGGATCTGTTTATACCAAGGAAGGTGACGGGCACAAGGGGGCATTCTTTGCGTCTGGAGGAGAGAAGGTTTTTCCACCAACATAGAAGAGGATTCTTTACTGTTAGGGCAGTGAGAATCTGGAATTGCTTGCCTGAGGAGGTGGTGATGGCGAACTCAGTCGAGGGGTTCAAGAGAGGCCTGGATGTCTTCCTGGAGCAGAACAATATTGTATCATACAATTATTAGGTTCTGTAGAAGGACGTAGATCTGGGTATTTATTATGATGGAATATAGGCTGAACTGGATGGACAAATGTCTTTTTTCGGCCTTACTAACTATGTTACTATGTTACTATGTAAAGTGAGGCCCGACTTACTGAATAGACCGAGGATAGGAAAGATAGCTTTGCGGTCAACACAAAAACCTACAAACAACCACGCAGAGGGGCAAAAAGACCCTCCGCACCGACTAACGGTACGGAGGTGCTCCCTCTGCGTCTCAGAGCTTCCAGCAAGCAAGCAGAACCAAAAAAGCAAGCTGGACAGAAAATATAGCAACAAAAGTAACACAAGCAGAACTTAGCTAATGCTGAGCAGACAGGCCACAGGAACGATCCAGGAGGAAGCAAGACCAATACTAGAACAGTGACTGGAGGCCAGGATCAAAGCACTAGGTGGAGTTAAATAGAGAAGCACCTAACGACTTAACCTCACACCTGAGGAAGGAAACTCAGAAGCCGCAGTACCACTCGTGACCACAGGAGGGAGCTTGATCACAGAATTCACAACAGAAACGATCCCGAAGGTCCAAGGCCTGCCCCTCAAAAAGTTCTTCAGTGGAACACAGCCGTTTAGCCCTCAGGAACTGGCCCATTGGGATCGCATGCACAGTGGACGGAGTGTGGGCTGATGTAGCATGTAAAAGGGCGTTCACCGACGTCTCCTTCCTGAAGACGTCGGTTTGAACTGCCCCATCATCCCCGACCATAATCTGGATGTCCAAAAAGTCAATTCGTCTCTTGTGGAATTTGTACGTGAGTTTAATATTATAATTATTTGTATTGAGATGAGAAATGAAACCCACGAGATCCTCACTGGGGCCCTGCCAAATAATTAGTAAATCATCGATATAGCGGTACCACGCTAGGACTGGGGAGGTGGCGTCTGCGCCGTCGCCAAAAACCTCCCTCTCCCAAACACCAAGGAAGAGGTTAGCATACGACGGCGCACACGCCGCGCCCATCGCGGTACCGCGTTTCTGCAAATAAAATTGATCTTTAAAAGTAAAAAAATTATGTGTCAAAACAAAATTAAGTAACTCATAAATCAAAGATTGAAGAGAGACATCCAGATTACTAGTACCGAGATAAAATTTGATAGTCCTCAATCCGTCCTGATGCGCTATGCACGTGTACAGGGATTCCACATCCGCTGTGACCAGCCACATGTCCGGCTCGAAGGAGAGGCCATCCAACTTACAAAGGACGTCCGTAGTGTCTCTGACGTAGGAGGGGAGCGTCTCCACTAATGGATGCAAGTAATGTTCAATAAATTTACAGATGGGATCGCATAGCCCTCCCACGCCAGAGACAATAGGACGTCCAGGGGGGGGGGTCACCGGATCTTTATGCACTTTTGGTAATAGGTACAGAGTTGGTATAACTGGAAATTCTTTCAACAGACCCTCAAAGACCTTTTTGGTAATGATACCCTGGGATAGTGCTCTATCCAAAATTTTAAAGAGTTCCTACTGGTAGGAAGAAACAGGGTTATGTGTTAGTTTTTCGTACGATTCCCTGTTCCTCAACTGACCAAAGACCTCTCGTTCATACATTTTAACTGGCCAAACCACCACGTTCCCCCCCTTATCTGCTGGCTTAAATACCACGTCAGATAATGATCTTAGTTCAGATAAAGCCTTCCTCTGTGCCCCTGTCAGATTATCATGTGTCCTGCCAGTTGGAATAGTTTTCAAATCCTGCATAACCAACTTGCAGAATATCTCAACCTGTGGGCACAGAGAGAGGGGGGGGGAACGTGGTGGATCTGGGAAGAATGGAAGAGGGAAAATTACCTGTGAGGGCCTCGGAATTCTCTCTTTCTAATTCTTCCAAAATACGAAGGGCCTCCTGTTCTGCCCTCGCATTAATATCCATGTTGCATGTATGTAGTATGTATTTAGTATGTTGTATGTAGTATGTATGTTTGTGTTTTTTACATTCAACATGTTAGCCGGATGATGGGACTACTACTGTCCAATCATTGGCTAATGTGTCAATCACTGTCATTGTAGCAGGCATAGCCCGATGGGACTTGTAGTCCCATCGGACGATGCCTGCACACAAACACAAAGACCCCCGAGAGGCCCGCACAGACCCCCGAGAGGCCCATTCAGACCCCCGGCAGGCCACACAGACCCTCGGCAGGCCGCACAGACCCAGGAGAGGCCTGTAAAGACCCCAGGCAGGCTGCACAGACCTCCGAGAAGCCCGTACAGTCCCCCGGCAGGCCGCACAGACCCCCGGCAGGCCGCACAGACCCCCGAGTGGCCCGTACAGACCCTCGGCAGGCCGCACAGACCCCCGGCAGGCTGCACAGACCCCCGAGAGGCCTGTACAGACCCCGGCAGCCCGCACTGACCCCTGAGAGGCCTGTACAGACCCCTGGCAGCCCCGCACAGGTCCCCCACGGTCCTACACAGACATGCAGTCTCCACCCACGCACCGCCCACACTCTTCCCCCCTCCAGAACTGGATGTGCAAGGAAAAAAAGAGATTATTTTCATTCCAATATTTGTGTCCCATTGACTTGCATTGGTTTCCGGTATCGGTATCGGCGATATCCGATATTTTTTGGATATCGGCCGATCCAATCCGATCCCGATATTTCCCGATATCGGAAGGTATCGCTCAACACTAGCTGTGGAGGGGGATCAAACAACAGACCGATGAGTAGTTGGTGCCACTGTACCTTAACCCTGGCCTGGTGGTGTGCGATAAAGGTTGAAATCTCGGAGCAGCTCTGGACCTAGCTGGGATGGAGACCAAACAACAGACTGATGTTCTGAAATTCATGTGTTTGGGGTTAACACTGTGCATGAGCTGTGGACGGGGATCAAACAACAGACCGATAAGTGGTTGGTGCCATTGAACCTCAACCCTAGCCTGGTGCTGTGCGATAAAGGGTGAAATATTGGAGCAGTTCTGCACCTAGCCAGTTTAGCTCACATCTCTTTCCTGGTACATGTGCTGAATTTGGTGTTGCAAATATATCAGAGCTGTGGCTGAAAGTGTTAGCCATCTGTGTGTGCTTTCTGCGTTCTCACACTGCTGCTTGCTTGTCTGCACTGCAGCATCACTTCCCGCTCACTGCCTCATATGTGACTTACCAACAAGGTGGAATTCCACATTGCATATCCTGGAGAGACTATGCAATCTGCTTCAGCACATACAGGTGAGTCACCACAGAACACCACATCATAACCAATGATTGGGCCTTCATGAGGGACAAGTGTGCATGTTGCACTGCTTCGAATACTCCACCAACATGGCCAACGCTGATGATGCAATCATCACCACTTCTGTGCCTCTTTTAAAAAATTAATCGGGCAATGAAGGATGAGGTGGTGGCACAGGAAGAAGAGGAGGAGAAACGGGGATCATTCACATCATTATCAGGCCAGTCGTCCACACATGGCTCAGAGGGCGGGTTCCTGTATCAACAGTGGCCAGGTACACAACTGTCCAGCCATGGGAAAGTTTTGGAGAATGAGGATCAGAAGGAGGAAGCATGTTCACAGCAGAGTGGAACTCAAAGTAGCTCAAGCGCATCAATCGAGTGTGGCTGGGGAGATACAGAGGACACAGACCATACACCCCCTCTGATGACATTCGTCGCTTCTCGGCAGCCTGGCACACATGACCAAATACATGTTGCAGTGTCAGAGCAATAATCACCGAATTGCCTGGATTGATACTTCTGGTTATTGGGTGGCCACCCTGCTGGGTCCACGGTACAACAAAACCGTACCAACCTTACTTTCATCACTGGATGTGGATTGGAAAATGTGGGAATTTAAGTGCTTGATGGTAGATGCACTAGTGATGGCATTCCCACTTGCAGGGTCGGCGTTAGGAGTAGGCAGACTTGACAGCTGCCTAGGGCCCTCACTCCCACAGGGGACTCAGCCAGTATCACCACCCCCCGTGCACAAAATTCAACTGTATCGGCATCATAGATGCAGTAATGGAGGAGAGAGCATCATATGATGCTCCCTCACGCAACATTCCCCTCTGCCTCTGACACAGTGGGTGCGCGATGACGCTACTTCATCATGCACCGTGCTGTGTGCCGGGCAGTGCAGCTGCTGAGACCACAGCAGAGCCTAGAGCAGCAAGGGGACAAAGAGGAGAGTTGAGTATTGTGCGTTTTTTATATATAAATCAGTGAGGGAGTACTGGTAGCCATAGTACTGTAGGACTGTGGGGCTGCATTATACTCTATGAGGGGGCTACATTTTATTCTATGGGGGGCTGCAATATACTATATGAGGGGGGCAGCATTACACTCTGAAGGGGCTACAATATATTCCATGGGGGACTGCATTATATTCTATGGGGGGCTGCATTATATTCTATGGGATGGCTGCATTATGCTATATGCGAGGCTGCATTATCGTTTGAGGGGGGCTGCATTATACTAGATGGGGGCTGCATTACACTCTATCGGACTATGGGCATTGCATTTTACTATATTGAACCTGCATTATACTGTATCGAGGACTATGGGGAATGCATTATACTATATGAAGGATTATGGGGTGCATTATACTATGGGATGCGCATTGTACTACATGGAGGACTATGAGATGTGCATTATATTATATGGAGGACTTTGAGGGGTGTATTATATTATATGGAGGACTGAGGAGTTTATTATGCTATATGGAGGACGATGGGGGTGCATTATACTATATGAAGGACTATGAGGAGTGTATTTTACTATATGGAGGACTGAGGAGTGTATTTTAATTTTTGGAGGACTACAAGAAGTGAATTATACTATATGGAGGATTATGGCACGTGTATTACACTATATGGTGGAGTATAGAAAGTGTATTATACTATATGAAGGATTATAGGAAGTGTATTATACTATATGGAGGGCTGTGGGGTACATTATACAATTTGGAGGACTGTGGAGTATATTAAACTGTATGGAGCCCTATGGGCTGTGTATTATACTGTATGGAACACTATAGGTGCATGATACTATATGGATGAATATGGGGTGCATTATTCTATGTGGACGGCAACAGGTTGTGCATTTTACTACACAGATCATTATGAGATGTATATAATATTGTATGGAGCATTATGGGGTGTGTATTATCATATGTGGAGGACTAGACGGTGCATTATGCTATGTGGAGGACTATGGGATGTATTATACTAAACAAGCAAAATGCTGCCTAATCATCGAGTGATTGGATTGTTTATGCCGAAACGTAAATCATTGTTCTCAGCAGCACATTGCCATGTGTAAACTACAAATGTGCTGCTGATAGCATGATACTTTATGGGGGCAGATTGATCTACTAGTGATCGTTCTGTCTCCATCATTCTTCCTCAGCCGGGAAAGGCTGGGAAACAAGTATCTAATGACTTCAATATTGTTGATCACACTCGTTTAGAGGCTTGAACTCAGCACATGTAAGTACAACCAAAATGCTTCTGTGTGATGGCAATATGTTAGCATTTGGGGCCCCATTTTAATTTTTTTCCCAGGACCCCACTTTGCCTATAACTGGCCCACTTGACATTGGGGGCTCTGTGAAAGAACAAGGCAGAAGAAGAGGATATTGCTACTGCAGCTGGGGCAATAACACTACACTGCAAAGGAGAGTTAGCCTGGATAAAATGTGGAAAACCTTCCTCAGCACCCCACAACATATGGCACTGTCATCTGATACAGTCCGTGTTTGCAGGAGGCAGCATTTTAACAACATATTGGAAAAATACGTATCCACACGTCTCCACGTACTGAGTTATGGGTCTGCCCCATTTAACTTCTGGGTCTCCAAATTGAACACATGGCCTGAGCTCTTCCTTTTATGCCTTGTAGGTGCTGGCCTTGTAGTGTACTGTCAGAACATGTGTTTAGCACGGCAGGGGGTGTGATCACATACAGGCACATTCGCCTGTCAACAGCCAATGGCAGCATGCTCACATTCATTAAGATGGACCAGGCGTGGATCATACAGGACTTGTCCATACCTTTTGGCTGACTAGAGAAGTACACCAGCTGCACCCAGCCATTGTTATACTCAGCTGCAGTTTGTTAGTTCTATTGTCTATTCCCAATGTTTTGGGGCCTCCCCAAATTTAAAAAAACAAAACAAAAATAGGGTTGGCTACCTCCTCCTCTGCCTTTTCTACCTTCACCGCCACGTTCACCTTCACCTTCTCCTCAACCTCCTCCTCTACTTGGAGATCCACCTGGTTCAATTGTTATTTTTCATTTTTTTCTATGGGGTTCATGCTCAAGTTCAGGTCAAGTTCTGGTGCTCAGCCTGTGGTATTGCTGTATATAGCCCAGGCAATCAGATGATTGCAGCTTCAAGTCCCCTGAGGGGACAAGTAAAAGCAGTGAAAAATGGAAACGAAATGTTTTTAAAAAATATGAAAAAATAAAAAACATAAACTTTCAAATCACCCTCCGTTTTCCCACATTTAAAATAAATATAATAATAACAATAAAAAATACACATGTGGTATTGCCACATTCAGAAAAGTCCAATCTATCAAAATATAAAAATAATTAGCTCGATACTTAATCACCGTAAATGGAAAAAAAAATCAAGAATGCCAAAATTATGTTTTTTTTGTCTCTGCAATACTACAAAAATGGTGTAAAAAATTATCAAAATGTCATATTTATTCCTTAATGGTATTAATCAAAGCTTATTCTTGCTCCACAAAAAATATGCCATCACAAACTCCATCGATCGAAAAATGAAAACGTTACGGGTTTCGGAAAATATCGACACAACCCCCCTCAAAACTTTTTTTACTTTTTTTTTTTAACTGGACATGTTTGATATTGCCTTAATTGTACTGCTGAGCAGAATCATTTTGCGAGGTCAATTAGCCATACAATGTATGCCGTACATTTTTTTTCAAATTTTTTCAGTACAAATGAATGGTGACAAGTAAAAGTACAACTCATCCTGCAAAAAGCAAGCCCTTATATGTCAATGTCAACAGAAGAATAATATTTAAAAAAGAAAACTCAAAAAATGAAACTGGCCACTCAGTGAAGGGGGTTAATGTTTTGAGGCGCACACACAGCAAGCAATGCGCTACATTGGTTAACAGTATTAGGCCTCTTAACCCCTTTCTGACATCAGACGTACTATCCCGTCGACGTGGGGTGGGCCCCCATGACCAGGGACGGGATAGTACGTCATGCCCTTTAATGCGACACTGCGACTTAAGTCGCGGTGATCGCATTAAAATTCCGACGCCATCTTACCTCAGGGAAGATGGCCTCGGGATCCTGGGGTATGGCGTCCCCTCCCCGCCTCCCAATCGCTGTGATTGGCTGTTCAATTCTGAACAGCCAATCACAGGCTTTCTCATTGTTTCAGCCAATCAGCTTGGCTGAAACAGTGAGGTTCCAGGCTAGGATCGAGTACCGATGTACTCGATCCTGGGGCCGGTGCCTGGCAACCCAGGCACCGGCCAAAACCCCCCGGATTGGCGCGATCGACGATCACATCGATCGTGCCAATCGCAGGGCATAGCGGCGGTGTTACCGCGCTGTGCCCTGCCTGAAAGTACCTGATCCGGAGCCTTCCTCAGCTGCCCTGCGGCTCCGGATCCTGCAGCTGTGATTGGCGCGATCGATGTGATCGTCGATCGCGCCAATCAGGAACAGACCCGCCGGATCGGCGCGATCGACGATCACATCGATCGCGCCGATCGCAGGGCACAGCGGCGGTGTTACCGCGCTGTACCCTGCTTGGAAATCCATGTGCCTGCCTCATCTGCCTGCCACCTCCCCCACCACCTCCTGCAGCTCTGCCAATCAGGGCACAGCAGCGGTGTGCCCGCGCTGTGCCCTGATGGTGATCTGCCGGTGACCTGCCGGTCACCTGCCGGTCACTTGCTGGTGACCTGCCGGTGACCTGCCTATGATCGGAGCTGTGAGCTCCGATCATAGGCTGGTGCCTAGCGACACCGGTGTCAGCAGGGCCACCTCTGATTGGTGGGATCGATGTGATCATTCGATCCCACCAATGACAGGTCACAGCAGCGGTGTGACCGCTCTGTGACCTGTCTCACCTGTCCCTGACCTGTCTGACTGCTCTTCAGGAATCCTCACACTTGGTGAGGATTCCTGAAGAGCGGTCATGCTGACAGATCCCCTCCTGTGCTGAGACTTGTGGTGCCACAGTAGCCTGTGACACCACAATTCTTGCTAAAGAAAGAAGACAGAAGAAAGAAGACAGAAGAAAGAAGAGAGACTACAACCGTAAGTGTTCATCCCCGATCCCGGCCCGATCTTACTTCACCCCCCCCTTCCCCTTCCCCCTCCACCCCCACTTTGCGCCGCGTCCGTGCCCAAATTTAGCAGCCGCCGAGCGTTGATTGGTGACGCAGTTCACCGATCAACACTCGTGCTCGCTTTTCTTTCCCACATCCCCATCCACGCACCCCGCCGCTGCGTCTGAACCTGTGCCTTTCATATCTTTTTTTTTTTTTCCACATCCCCGTCCACGCACCCCGCCGCTGCGTCTGAACCTGTGCCTTTCATTTCTTTTTTTTTTTTCCCACATCCCCGTCCACGCACCCCGCCGCTGCGTCTGAACCCGTGCCTTTCATTTCTTTTTTTTTTTCCCACATCCCCGTCCACGCACCCCGCCGCTGCGTCTGAACCCGTGCCTTTCATTTTTTTTTTTCCCACATCCCCGTCCACGCACCCCGCCGCTGCGTCTGAACCCGTGCCTTTCATTTCTTTTTTTTTTTTCCCACATCCCCGTCCACGCACCCCGCCGCTGCGTCTGAACCCGTGCCTTTCATTTTTTTTTTTTTCCCACATCCCCGTCCACGCACCCCGCCGCTGCGTCTGAACCCATGCCTTTCATTTCTTTTTTTTTTTCCCACACCCCCGTCCACGCACCCCGCCGCTGCGTCTGAACCCGTGCCTTTCATTTTTTTATTTTTTTTCCCACATCCCCGTCCACGCACCCCGCCGCTGCGTCTGAACCCGTGCCTTTCATTTTTTTTTTTCCCACATCCCCTTCCACGCACCCCGCCGCTGCGTCTGAACCCGTGCCTTTCATTTATTTTTTTTTTCCCACATCCCCGTCCACGCACCCCGCCGCTGCGTCTGAACCCGTGCCTTTCATTTCTTTTTTTTTTTTCCCACATCCCCGTCCACGCACCCCGCCGCTGCGTCTGAACCTGTGCCTTTCATTTCTTTTTTTTTTTTTCCCACATCCCCGTCCACGCACCCCGCCGCTGCGTCTGAACCCGTGCCTTTCATTTCTTTTTTTTTTTTTACACATCCCCGTTCACACACCCAGCAGCCGCCGAACTTTGATAAGTGACACAGTTCACTTATCAGAGCTAGGGCCTGCTGTTTTAGACTTTTCCTTTTACAGGTATTTTTTTTCCCTTTAGCTTTTTCCTTTCAGAATAGTTTGCACCAAACACTATCCCCCCCCCTACACGTACACAGTTATCAATAAATATTACACCCAAGCACCATAATCACACAAAAAATGTCCCGTTCGTCCCAGCAGCGCTATTCATTGGAGGAGGCATATGCTTTCCTTGCCTCCGACACTGATAGCGAGGGAGAGGATCCCACATTCCTTTACTCTTCAGATTCTTCATCCTCTTCCTCCTCCTCATCTTCCTCCTTGGGTCCTGCGGAACCGCCACGCAGACGCCCCAGGAGAGAAGATCAGGCAGCGCCCACTACTGAAAATGAACCAGCGCGACCCTCTTCGGACCCCATATGGACCTCGCCCCCCGAAAATTACGAGCCACTGATTCCTGATTTTGTGGCAGAATCAGGAATCAAGTTTGACACCACCGGCCTCACAGAAATAGACTTTTTCAAAGTCTTTTTCTCTGAGGCTTTCGTTAACCTCATGGTGGAGCAAACTAATTTGTATGCTCGGCAATTTTTGGAGCAAAACCCCCATTCATCATTTTCTAACTGGTCTCCTGTGGACGCAGTTGAAATGATGCAGTTTTGGGGCCTGGTCCTCCATATGGGGATCGTGAAGAAGCCAGAAATTCGGCAATATTGGAGTGTAGATATTTTATATAACACTCCAGTGTTCCGAATGGTCATGGTTCGGACGCGTTTTGAGGCCATCCATGAGTTTTTGCATTACAACGATAATGCACGGTGTCCCGCACGAGATGACCCCAATTTTGACCGTCTGTGCAAAGTTCGGCCGGTCATCGAACACTTCAGCAAAAAGTTTGCTGAAGTGTACGTGCCCAAAAGGGACATCTGTGTGGATGAGTCCTTGGTTCATTTTAAGGGGCGGCTCAGATTCCGTCAATACCTGCCCAGCAAAAGGGCCAGGTACGGAATCAAACTCTACAAGCTGTGTGAGAGTACCTCAGGGTACACCTACAGCTTTAGAGTGTACGAAGGGAAGGACAGCAGGATTGAACCGCCTGAGTGTCCTTCCATCCTGGGAGTGAGTGGGAAAATTGTGTGGGATTTGGTGCACCCACTGCTGGATAAAGGTTATCACCTCTACACCGATAACTTTTATTCCAGCATCCCACTCTACAAATCCCTCTCTGCGCGAGGTACCACAGCCTGCGGTACTGTCCGCAAAAATCAGAGAGGCCTCCCGAAGACGCTACTTGGGCAGATGCTCAGAAAAGGTGAGAGCAAAGCCCAATGTAGCGACCACCTGCTGGTGGTCAAGTACAAGGACAAGAGGGATGTCCTTTTCTTGACCACCATACACGGTGATGGCAGTGCCCTCAGCAGTGTACGGGGTACCTCAACACAGATCTGCAAACCGGACTGTGTACTGGGGTACAACGAAAACATGGGGGGCGTTGATCTCTCCGATCAACTCCTCCAACCGTACAGTGCTTTGAGGAAGGCCAAGGTGTGGTACAAAAAGCTGTCCGTGTACATCGTACAAATGGCAATGCTCAACGCTTTCCTGCTGTCACGATGTGTACAACACACTGATACGTCGTACCTTCAGTTCCAGGAGGTAGTGGTTAAGGCCCTGATATTTGGCACGAGGGAAGGAGCGGGCCCCAGTACTTCCGGAACTGAGGGTGCTCGTATCATACCAGGTCAGCATTTTCCGGGGGTGGTCCCGCCAACTGATAGAAAAAGTAAGCCGCAAAAAAGGTGCCGAGTGTGCTACAAAAGAGTACGCAAGGACACCATCTATCAATGCGACACCTGCCCCGACAAACCTGGCCTGTGTATGAAGGACTGCTTCAAATTGTACCACACCTCCATGCACTACTAATTTACTTAACAGGAACCAGTAGATTAGTTCCAAAGAGGGGGCACATCTAAGTAAGTTCCTTTGGGGTCTAGGCTCCAAAATGATGTCACTTGTGGGTTTTTTTACTGTTTAGGCACATCAGCGGCTCTGCAAACGGAACATGACGCCCTCAGAACTAGTCCATCAAAGTCTGCATTCCAAAACGTCACTACTTCCCTTTCGAGCCCCAAAGTGTGCCCAAACAGTAGTTTTCTCCCACATATGGGGTACCAGCGTACTCAGGACAAATTCGACAACAACTTTTGGGGTCCAATTTCTTCTGTTACCCTTGGGAAAATAAAAAATTGGGGGCTGAAAGATCATTTTTGTGGGGGAAAAAATAGAATTTTTTATTTCCACGTCGGGCATCATAGACTTTAGTGAAGCACTTGGAGGTTCAAAATTCTCACGACACACCTAGATAAGTTCCTTAGGGGGTCAAGTTTCCAAAATGGGGTCACTTGTGGGGAGTTTCTACTGTTTAGGCACATATGGGGCTCACCAAATGGCACATGATGCCTGCAGACAATTCCATCAAAGTCTGCATTCCAAAACGTCACTACTTCCCTTTCGAGCCCCAAAGTGTGCCCAAACAGTAGTTTTCTCCCACATATGGGGTACCAGCGTACTCAGGACAAATTCGACAACAACTTTTGGGGTCCAATTTCTTCTGTTACCCTTGGGAAAATAAAAAATTGGGGGCTGAAAGATCATTTTTGTGGGGGAAAAAATAGAATTTTTTATTTCCACGCCGGGCATCATAGACTTTAGTGAAGCACTTGGAGGTTCAAAATTCTCACGACACACCTAGATAAGTTCCTTAGGGGGTCAAGTTTCCAAAATGGGGTCACTTGTGGGGAGTTTCTACTGTTTAGGCACATATGGGGCTCACCAAATGGCACATGATGCCTGCAGACAATTCCATCAAAGTCTGCATTCCAAAACGTCACTACTTCCCTTCCGAGCCCCGAAGTGTGCCCAAACAGTAGTTTTCTCCCACATATGGGGTACCAGCGTACTCAGGACAAATTGGACAACAACTTTTGGGGTCCAATTTCTCCTGTTACCCTTGGGAAAATAAAAAATTGGGGGCTGAAAGATCATTTTTGTGGGGGAAAAAATAGAATTTTTTATTTTCACGCCGGGCATCATAGACTTTAGTGAAGCACTTGGAGGTTCAAAATTCTCACGACACACCTAGATAAGTTCCTTAGGGGGTCAAGTTTCCAAAATGGGGTCACTTGTGGGGAGTTTCTACTGTTTAGGCACATATGGGGCTCACCAAATGGCACATGATGCCTGCAGACAATTCCATCAAAGTCTGCATTCCAAAACGTCACTACTTCCCTTCCGAGCCCCGAAGTGTGCCCAAACAGTAGTTTTCTCCCACATATGGGGTACCAGCGTACTCAGGACAAATTCAACAACAACTTTTGGGGTCCAATTTCTCCTGTTACCCTTGGGAAAATAAAAAATTGGGGGCTGAAAGATCATTTTTGTGGGGGAAAAAATAGAATTTTTTATTTTCACGCCGGGCATCATAGACTTTAGTGAAGCACTTGGAGGTTCAAAATTCTCACGACACACCTGGATAAGTTCCATAGGGGGATAAGTTTCCAAAATGGGGTCACTTGTGGGGAGTTTCTACTGTTTAGGCACATCAGGGGCTCACCAAATGGCACATGATGCCTGCAGACAATTCCATCAAAGTCTGCATTCCAAAACGTCACTACTTCCCTTCCGAACCCCGAAGTGTGCCCAAACAGTAGTTTTCTCCCACATATGGGGTACCAGCGTACTCAGGACAAATTGGACAACAACTTTTGGGGTCCAATTTCTCCTTTTACCTTTGAGAAAATAAAAAATTGGGGACTAAACCATCATGTTTGTGGAAAAAATAGGATTTTTTATTTTCACGCCCAGGCGTTATAAACTTTTGTGAAGCACTTGGGGGATAAAAGTGCTCCCCACACACCTAGATAAGTTCCTTAGGGGGTCTAGTTTCCCAAATGGGGTCACTTGTGGGGGGTTTTTACTGTTTAGGCACATCAGGGGCTGTCCAAACGCGACATGGCGTCCGATCTCAATTTCAGCCAATTTTAGCTTGAAAATGTCAAACGGCGCTCCTTTCCTTCTGAGCCCTGCCATGCGCCCAAACAGTGGTTCCCCCCCCACATATGGGCTATCAGCATACTCAGGACAAATTGGACAACAACTTTTGGGGTCCAATTTCTCCTTTTACCTTTGAGAAAATAAAAAATTGGGGACTAAACCATCATGTTTGTGGAAAAAATAGGATTTTTTATTTTCACGCCCGGGCGTTATAAACTTCCGTGAAGCACTTGGGGGATAAAAGTGCTCACGACACAACTAGATAAGTTCCTTAGGGGGTCTAGTTGCCAAAATGGGGTCACTTGTGGGGGGTTTCCACTGTTTAGGCACATCAGGGGCTGTCCAAACGCGACATGGCGTCCGATCTCAATTTCAGCCAATTTTAGCTTGAAAATGTCAAACGGCGCTCCTTTCCTTCTGAGCCCTGCCATGCGCCCAAACAGTCGTTCCCCCCCACATATCGGGTATCAGCGTACTCAAGACAAATTGGACAACAACTTTTGGGGTCCAATTTCTCCTTTTACCTTTGAGAAAATAAAAAATTGGGGACTAAACCATCATGTTTGTGGAAAAAATAGGATTTTTTATTTTCACGCCCGGGCGTTATAAACTTTCGTGAAGCACTTGGGGGATAAAAGTGCTCACGACACAACTAGATAAGTTCCTTAGGGGGTCTAGTTTCCAAAATGGGGTCACTTGTGGGGGGTTTCCACTGTTTAGGCACATCAGGGGCTGTCCAAACGCGACATGGTGTCCGATCTCAATTTCAGCCAATTTTAGCTTGAAAATGTCAAACGGCGCTCCTTTCCTTCTGAGCCCTGCCATGCGCCCAAACAGTGGTTCCCCCCCCACATATGGGGTATCAGCGTACTCACGACAAACTGGACAACAACTTTTGGGGTCCAATTTCTCCTTTTACCTTTGAGAAAATAAAAAATTGGGGACTAAACCATCATGTTTGTGGAAAAAATAGGATTTTTTATTTTCACGCCCGGGCGTTATAAACTTTCGTGAAGCACTTGGGGGTAGGGTTGAGCGACCTTGACCTTTTTAGAGTCGAGTCGTGTTTCGCGAAACCCGACTATCTTAGAAGTCGAGTCGAGTGGAATCGGCCGATTATCGCGAAAAGTCGGGTATCGCCCGAAACACGAAACCCAATGCAAGTCAATGGGGGAGCATAGTCGGCAGTGAGTGGAGGCCAGGAAAACACCTACACTGCCCATTTTAATGGCAAAAACATCCATTCTTGTTACAGAAGCTTGTCAATCGTAATTTACCTTATAATAATTGGAAGGCATTTGAAATTGGGGGTCATTTGGCTAAAGTTGTGGGGGGTAGGGCTGGTTCAAGTAATTAGTGGGCCCAGTAAATCTGGACCACGTCACGGCAGTGGAGCAGGGAGAGGTAAGTATTTCAACTTTGCAAGTGCTGTGATCCTGAGCAAGAAGGGGGGGCCCACTCGTTGGCATTGGCACTGGCACAGGGCCCCTCGAAGTACAGCGGTGTGTTTGCACGGCGGGGGCGCCTCCCACCGGCAGCAACACTTTTGCGTACTATGAGAGGCCCTGTGCCAGTGACGTCGCCAACTAGTATTCCTCCCCCCACCTGATGAAGGAACCTGCACTTTCATCTGCACCTTCCTCTTTGTCCCCGTGTAAGGTGGTATGGTATGCGGGAAGAGGAACCTGACTTTCAGCAGGGTCACAATCTTGCTGTGTAGCGTGCACGGGGAATTTTGCGTTATTGGTCAATGTACCAGCAGACTCATCTATCACTGGCTGGACAATGGGCAGGATGAGGAGGAAACACAGATATAGGCCCAAAGAATAAAGTGGGCTAAATGCAGTTCAAAATTGGTAATTCAGGACTAACCAGGGGGCATTGCAGTGGAGGACAACTGGAATGAGAGGCTGACACAGAGAGTAGGCCCAAATCAGTAAGTAGTCTAAATGCAGTTCAAAATTGGCAACCGTAGTAAACAGGCGGCACAGCTTTGTTCAGTGGAGGAGAACAGCAAGGAGTGGCAGACACCGATAGTAGGCCCCAACCCAACTAGTAGGCCAAATGCAGTCTAACATTAACAACTACTTAACGGGAGCCTGAAAATGGAATTTCAGGACAGGAAACCAGGAGAACAGCAAGGAGTGGCAGACACCGATAGTAGGCCCCAAACCAACTAGTATGCCAAATGCAGTTGTTCCATTTAACTACAATTTAATGAGAGCCTGAAGATAGAAGCTCAGGAAAGGCAACCTGGAGAACACCTTGGAGTGGAACACACCATCTCTCTACACCCCATACCCAATTTGTAGGCCTAATGCAGTGTAGTTTCCAACAACTACTAAACGAGAGCATGAAGATCGAAGCAATGGAGAGGAAACCTGGGGAACACCTTGGAGTGTAACACACCATCTCTCTACACCCCATACCCAATTTGTAGGCCTAATGCAGCGTAGTTTCCAACAACTACTAAACGAGAGCATGAAGATTGAAGCTCAGGAAAGGCAACCAGGAGAACACCTTGGAGTGGAACACACCATCTCTCTGCACCCCATACCCAATTTGTAGGCCTAATGCAGTGTAGTTTCCAACAACTACTAAACGAGAGCTTGAAGATCGAAGCTCAGGAAAGGCAACCAGGAGAACACCTTGGAGTGGAACACACCATCTCTCTACACCCCATACCCAATTTGTAGGCCTAATGCAGCATAGTTTCCAACAACTACTAAACGAGAGCATGAAGATCGAAGCAATGGAGAGGAAACCTGGAGAACACCTTGGAGTGGAACACACCATCTCTCTACACCCCATACCCAATTTGTAGGCCTAATGCAGTGTAGTTTCCAACAACTACTAAACGAGAGCATGAAGATCGAAGCTCAGGAAAGGCAACCAGGAGAACACCTTGGAGTGGAACACACCATCTCTCTACACCCCATACCCAATTTTTAGGCCTAATGCAGTGTAGTTTCCAACAACTACTAAACGAGAGCATGAAGATCGAAGCTCAGGAAAGGCAACCAGGAGAACACCTTGGAGTGGAACACACCATCTCTCTACACCCCATACCCAATTTGTAGGCCTAATGCAGCGTAGTTTCCAACAACTACTAAACGAGAGCATGAAGATCGAAGCAATGGAGAGGAAACCTGGTGCACACCTTGGGGAGGCAGACACCGTTAGTAGGCCCTACCAAAGTTGTACCCCCAATGCAGTTTTAAAATTCCTAGAGGCTGAAAACAAGACTATTGACGCTCTGCTTTTTTCAAAGGAACACAGCTGAATTGAGTGGCGCAGACAGACACAGGTAGTAGGACTCAAACCAAAAATGTGGCTCACTGCAGTTTAAAAAAGTTACAGGGGTACACAAGCAGCAGTGCTCTTGGCAGTGGAGGACAATTTCAATAGTGGACCGCAGACAGACTTTGTACGCCTACTATTACAAAAAGGATGCTCTATGCAATTAAAAATAGGTTCCAGGGGTCCACGGGCAGCAGTGGTGTGGTCAGTGGACGAGTATTGGAAGGAGGGACTGCAGACAGGCGTAGTAGGCCTAACATAACAAAATTAGGCTGTAGACACTGTAAAATTGGTTCCAGGGGTACACGGGCAGCAGTGGTGTGGTCAGCGGAGGAAAATTGGAATTAGGGACTGCAGACAGACTTTGTAGGCTGTCCCCTGTGGACCATGCATCCAACACATTAACGCAGTGCGCAGTAATGGACACGTAACTTTTTGTGGACATGCCTACTGGTCCATGCGTCTCTTGTCAGGTGCACCTTTCTACTGTTTGATTGCCTGAGTGCTATGACAATGCAGACTTTTTCATGCCGGTGGAGGGCTGGGATGGCTTTTCTCGCAAAAGAAATGTCGACTGGGTAGCTTGAACCGTTGCACAGCGTAGTTCATCTGGGCTTTCTAAATATAAAACAAAGAAAAAAAGGAGGCTACATGCACTTTCAGCTGGGTTCCAGGGGTACACGGCCAGCATTGGTCTGGTCAGTGGAGAACTATTGGAAGGAAGGACCGCAGACACGCTTCGAAGGCCTAACATAATAACACATGGCTGTAGGCAATTTCAAAATTGGTTCCAGGGGAACACGGGCAGCAGTGGCCTGGTCAGTGGAGTAGTAGTAGCAAGAACGGACCGCAGACAGGCATCGAAGGCCTAAAATAAAAAAATTGGGCTGGCTGTAGGCAATTTTAAATTGGTTCCAGGGGTACACGGGCAGCAGTGGTGTGGTCAGTGGAGGCCTAGTGGAAGGAGTGACCGCAGACAGGCATCGAAGGCCTAAAATAATAACACATGGCTGTAGTCAATTTTAAATTGGCTCCAGGGGAACACGGGCAGCAGTGGCCTGGTCAGTGTAGTAGTAGTAGAAAGAACGGACCGCAGACAGGCATCGAAGGCCTAAAATAATAACACATGGCTGTAGGCAATTTTAAATTGGTTCCAGGGGAACACGGGCAGCAGTGGCCTGGTCAGTGTAGTAGTAGTAGAAAGAACGGACCGCAGACAGGCATCGAAGGCCTAAAATAAAAAAATTGGGCTGGCTGTAGGCAATTTTAAATTGGTTCCAGGGGTACACGGGCAGCAGTGGTGTGGTCAGTGGAGGCCTAGTGGAAGGAGTGACCGCAGACAGGCATCGAAGGCCTAAAATAATAACATATGGCTGTAGTCAATTTTAAATTGGTTCCAGGGGAACACGGGCAGCAGGCGCCTGGTCAATGTAAAAGTAGTATAAAGAACGGACCGCAGACAGGCATCGAAGGCCTAAAATAATAACACATGGCTATAGGCAATTTTAAATTGGTTCCAGGGGAACACGGGCAGCAGTGGCCTGGTCAGTGTAGTAGTAGTAGAAAGAACGGACCGCAAACAGGCATCGAAGGCCTAAAATAAAAAAATTGGGCTGGCTGTAGGCAATTTTAAATTGGTTCCAGGGGTACACGGGCAGCAGTGGTGTGGTCAGTGGAGGCCTAGTGGAAGGAGTAACCGCAGACAGGCATCGAAGGCCTAAAATAATAACACATGGCTGTAGTCAATTTTAAATTGGCTCCAGGGGAACACGGGCAGCAGTGGCCTGGTCAGTGTAGTAGTAGTAGAAAGAACGGACCGCAGACAGGCATCGAAGGCCTAAAATAATAACACATGGCTGTAGGCAATTTTAAATTGGTTCCAGGGGAACACGGGCAGCAGTGGCCTGGTCAGTGTAGTAGTAGTAGAAAGAACGGACCGCAGACAGGCATCGAAGGCCTAAAATAAAAAAATTGGGCTGGCTGTAGGCAATTTTAAATTGGTTCCAGGGGTACACGGGCAGCAGTGGTGTGGTCAGTGGAGGCCTAGTGGAAGGAGTAACCGCAGACAGGCATCGAAGGCCTAAAATAATAACACATGGCTGTAGGCAATTTTAAATTGGTTCCAGGGGAACACGGGCAGCAGTGGCCTGGTCAGTGTAGTAGTAGTAGAAAGAACGGACCGCAGACAGGCATCGAAGGCCTAAAATAAAAAAATTGGGCTGGCTGTAGGCAATTTTAAATTGGTTCCAGGGGTACACGGGCAGCAGTGGTGTGGTCAGTGGAGGCCTAGTGGAAGGAGTGACCGCAGACAGGCATCGAAGGCCTAAAATAAAAAAATTGGGCTGGCTGTAGGCAATTTTAAATTGGTTCCAGGGGTACACGGGCAGCAGTGGTGTGGTCAGTGGAGGCATAGTGGAAGGAGTGACCGCAGACAGGCTTCGAAGGCCTAACATAACAAACATGTCAATACAATGGTATTGGGAGTGCCAGGCATTGAAGGATGTCAGCGCATAGACTATACATTGGTGGAGCTGTGAGAGATAATTTTGCAAGTGGTAGAGCACTGTTTGAGCTGGGGGCGGGGGAACTGTCTTGTGGCCGGCGGTACAGGCCCAGGGCCCCTCATATTACAATGGTGTGTCTGACGTTGGGTGCGCACCACCACCGCCAGAGACTCTTTATTGTACTATGAGGGACCCAGTGGCAGTGCCGTCGACCAAAAGCGGGCACACCCACCTCTTCAGACAAACAGCACTCTCACGGGTGCTGGCGCCAAGTGGCGATACCACGGCCCCGTGTGGGGAGTTTGGCCATTTAGTGAGGTGTAAACATGTCGTATGCTGGACAATCAGGTGCAGAAAATTACGATTGGAAAAGTCATTCAGAATAGTCCACAGGCAAGACCTTTTCATAGGAAAGCTAGGTGTCAGCCGGGCAAGGTGGGGCAAAAGATTTCGAAATCCAGTTGTGGTTCATTTTAATGAAGGTTAGATCATCTACATTTTGGGGAGCCAGACGAGTCCATTTTTCTGTTAGTATTGAACCTGCAGCACTGAATACTCTTTCTGCAATGCATATTCTGCCAATTCTGGCCAGGTGTCTAATTTGGATGCCCAGTAATCAGGAGGAGGAGGGGGTGCGAACGGCTACAGCCAACTGTTTCCTAGACCGTGGGCTAGGCAGAACTGTCCCAAACTTGCTGTCCCCTGTGGACCCTGCATCCACAACATTCACCCAGTGTGCCGTGATGGACACGTAACGTCCCTGGCCATGCCTACTGGTCCATGCATCTGTTGTCAGGTGCACCTTTGTGCTCACAGATTGCCTGAGTGCATGGACGATGCGCTCTTTAACATGCTGGTGGAGGGCTGGGATGGCTTTTCTGGAAAAGAAGTGTCGACTGGGTAGCTCGTAGCGTGGTACAGCGTAGTCCATCAGGGCTTTGAAAGCTTCGCTTTCAACTAACCGGTAGGGCATCATCAGATTAGTCTAGCTATGTGGGCGTTCAAACCCTGTGTACACGGATGCGAGGCTAAGTACTTCCTTTTTCTAACCATAGTCTCATGTAGGGTGAGCTGGACTGGAGAGCTGGAGATCGTGGAACTAGCGGGGGTGCCGGTGGACATGGCAGACTGAGAGATGGTGGGAGATGGTATTGTTGCCGCCGGTGCCCTAGATGCAGTGTTTCCTACTACGAAACTGGTGATTCCCTGACCCTGACTGCTTTGGCCTGGCAAAGAAACCTGCACAGATACTGCAGGTGGTGCAGAAAATGGTGGCCCTACACTGCCGGAAGGGATGTTGCGTTGATGACTAGCTTCATTGGCCGAGGGTGCTACAACCTTAAGGGACGTTTAGTAGTTAGTCCAAGCTTGCAAATGCATGGTGGTTAAATGTCTATGCATGCAGCTTGTATTGAGACTTTTCAGATTCTGCCCTCTGCTTAAGGTAGTTGAACATTTTTGACAGATGACTTTGTGCGGATCAATTGGATGTTGTTTAAAAAAATGCCAGACTGCACTCTTTCTAGCATCGGATACCTTTTCAGGCATTGCAGACTGAGCTTTAACCGGATGGCCACGCTGTCCTCCAACAGGTTTTGGCTTTGCCACGCGTTTTGGGCAAGATACGGGCCCGGCAGATGGAACCTGTTGCGATGTTGATGCCTGCTGCGGCCCCTCCTCCTCCGCTTCAGAACTGCTGCCGCCTGCACCCTGTTCCCCCAATGGCTGCCAATCGGGGTCAAGAACTGGGTCATCTATTACCTCTTCTTGTAGCTCGTGTGCAACTTCGTCTGTGTCACCGTGTCGGTCGGTGGTATAGCGTTCGTGATGGGGCAACATAGTCTCATCAGGGTCTGATTCTTGATAATTACCCTGCGAGGGCAATGTTGTGGTCTGAGTCAAAGGACCAGCATGGTAGTCTGGCTGTGGCTGTGCGTCAGTGCACTCCATGTCAGATTCAACTTATAATGGGCATGGACTGTTAACTGCTTCACTTTCTAAGCCAGGGACGGTATGTGTAAAGAGCTCCATGGAGTAACCCGTTGTGTCGCCTGCTACATTCTTCTCTGTTGTTGTTTTTGCTGAAGAGGACAAGGAAGCGACTTGTCCCTGACCGTGAACATCCACTAACGACGCACTGCTTTTACATTTACCAGTTTCACGAGAGGAGGCAAAAGAGCTAGAGGCTGAGTCAGCAAGATAAGCCAAAACTTGTTCTTGCTGCTCCGGCTTTAAAAGCGGTTTTCCTACTTCCAGAAAAGGGAGCGTTCGAGGCCTTGTGTAGCCAGACGACGAACCTGGCTCCACAGCTCCAGACTTAGGTGCAATATTTTTTTTCCCACGACCACCTGATGCTCCACCACTACCACTACCCTCATTACCAGCTGACAATGAACGCCCCCGGCCACGACCTCTTCCACCAGACTTCCTCATTGTTTTAAAAACGTAACCAAACTAACGGTATTTGTTGCTGTCACACAACTTACACGGTGAGCTATAACTTCAGTATGATTTAGCTACCCCTTTACAGGTGGGTGAGACCACAACGAAAATCAGGCACAATGTTACACACTCTGTTGTTGGTGGCAACAAATGAGAGAGATGCCACACACGCAGGACTGTCACTGAAGCACAAATGTAAATATTAATCTCCCACTGATTTGATTTTTTTTTTTTTTTTCAGGGAGACTTTAGGAAAAAAAATAATAGAATAAAATTATTCTTTCAGGAAGAATTTAGAAACCAAATAAAATAAAATGATTTTTTCAGGGAGAATTTAGAAAACAAATAAAACAAAAAATAGGCTTTCTATGGCCCACTGAGTGAGAGATGACGCACACAGGAGTCAGGAGTGGCACACAAGCCCAGAGGCCAATATTGTTCTCCCACTGATTGATGTAGTGATTTTTTCAGGTAGATTTTGGAACCCAAATCAAGCAAAAAAATAAATAGGCTTTCTATGGCCCACAATTGGAGAGAGAGAGAGAGAGAGAGATGGAACACCCAGGAGTCAAGACTGGCACACAAGCAGAAAGGGCAATATTAATCTCCCACTGATTTTATTTTTATTTTTTTTTTTTCAGGGAAACTTTAGAAAAAAAAATAATTAAAAAAAATGATTTTTTCAGGAAGAATTTAGAAACCAAATAAAATAAAATGATTTTTTAAGGGAGAATTTAGAAAACAAATAAAACAAAAAATAGGCTTTCTATGGCCCACTGAGTGAGAGATGACGCACACAGGAGTCAGGAGTGGCACACAAGCCCAGAGGCCAATATTGTTCTCCCACTGATTGATGTAGTGATTTTTTCAGGTAGATTTTGGAACCCAAATCAAGCAAAAAAATAAATAGGCTTTCTATGGCCCACAATTGGAGAGAGAGAGAGAGAGAGATGGCACACCCAGGAGTCAAGACTGGCACACAAGCAGAAAGGGCAATATTAATCTCCCACTGATTTGATTTTTTTTTTTTTTTTCAGGGAGACTTTAGAAAAATAAATAATAAAAAAAAATGATTTTTTCAGGAAGAATTTAGAAACCAAATAAAATAAAATGATTTTTTCAGGGAGAATTTAGAAAACAAATAAAACAAAAAATAGGCTTTCTATGGCCCACTGAGTGAGAGATGACGCACACAGGAGTCAGGAGTGGCACACAAGCCCAGAGGCCAATATTGTTCTCCCACTGATTGATGTAGTGATTTTTTCAGGTAGATTTTGGAACCCAAATCAAGCAAAAAAATAAATAGGCTTTCTATGGCCCACAATTGGAGAGAGAGAGAGAGAGAGATGGCACACCCAGGAGTCAAGACTGGCACACAAGCAGAAAGGGCAATATTAATCTCCCACTGATTTGATTTTTTTTTTTTTTTCAGGGAGACTTTAGAAAAAAAAAATAATAAAAAAAAATGATTTTTTCAGGAAGAATTTAGAAACCAAATAAAATAAAATGATTTTTTCAGGAAGAATTTAGAAAACAAATAAAACAAAAAATAGGCTTTCTATGGCCCACTGAGTGAGAGATGACGCACACAGGAGTCAGGAATGGCACACAAGCCCAGAGGCCAATATTTATCTCCCACTGATTGATTTATTGATTTTTCCAGGTAGAATTTAGAACCCAAATCAACCAAAAAAATAAATAGGCTTTCTATGGCCCACTATCTGAGAGAGAGATGGCACGCTTAGGACTGGCACACAAGCCCAAAGGCCAATATTAATCTCCCTTTTTTTTTACAGGGAGAATTTATAAAACAAAAAAAAAAAATAAATAGGCTTTCTATGGCCCACTATTTGTGAGAGAGATGGCACGCTCAGGACTGGCACACAAGCCCAGAGGCCAATATTAATCTCCCACTTTTTTTGTTTTTTTTCCAGGGAAAATTTATAAACCCAATAAAAAAATAATAAATAGGCTTTCTATGGCCCACTATCTGAGAGAGAGAGATGGCACGCTTAGGACTGGCACACAAGCCCAAAGGCCAATATTAATCTCCCTTTTTTTTCAGGGAGAATTTATAAAACCAAAAAAAATAAATAAATAGGCTTTCTATGGCCCACTATTTGTGAGAGAGATGGCACGCTTAGGACTGGCACACAAGCCCAAAGGCCAATATTAATCTCCCACTGATTGATTTATTGATTTTTTCAGGTAGAATTTAGAACCCAAATCAAGCAAAAAAATAAATAGGCTTTCTATGGCCCACTGAGTGAGTGATGATGCACACAGGAGTCAGGAGTGGCACACAAGCCCTGAGGCCAATATTTTTCTCCCACTGATTGATGTAGTGATTTTTTCAGGTAGATTTTGGAACCCAAATCAAGCAAAAAAATAAATAGGCTTTCTATGGCCCACTGACTGAGAGATGGCACACACAGGAGTCAGGAGTGGCACACAAGCCCTGAGGCCAATATTTTTCTCCCACTGATTGATGTAGTGATTGTTTCAGGTAGATTTTAGAACCCAAATCAAGCAAAAAAAATAAATAGGCTTTCTATGGCCCACTGAGTGAGAGATGGCACAAACAGGGATGGCACTCTAGCAGAAATGCCAATCTTAATCTCCCACAAAAAAAAAAAAAAAAAAAAAAAAAGGAACTGTCCTTCAATTACTATCTCCCTGCAGTAATCTCAGCCAGGTATGGCAGGCAGCAATAAGGAGTGGACTGATGCACAAATTAAATTAAAAGTGTGGACAAACAAACAAGATAGCTGTGCAGAAAGGAAGGAACAAGAGGATTTGTGCTTTGAAAAAAGCAGTTGGTTTGCACAGCGGCGTACACACAGCAATGCAGCTATCAGGGAGCCTTCTAGGGCAGCCCAATGAGCTACAGCGCTGAGGAAAAATAAAAAATGTAGCTTCCACTGTCCCTGCACACCGAAGGTGGTGTTGGGCAGTGGAAATCGCTACAGCACAAGCGGTTTGGTGGTTAATGGACCCTGCCTAACGCTATCCCTGCTTCTGACGAAGCGGCAGCAACCTCTCCCTAAGCTCAGATCAGCAGCAGTAACATGGCGGTCAGCGGGAACGCCCCTTTATAGCCCCTGTGACGCCGCAGACAGCAAGCCAATCACTGCAATGCCCTTCTCTAAGATGGTGGGGACCAGGACCTATGTCATCACGCTGCCCACACTCTGCGTTTACCTTCATTGGCTGAGAAATGGCGCTTTTCGCGTCATTGAAACACGACTTTGGCGCGAAAGTCGCGTACCGCATGGCCGACCCCGCACAGGGGTCGGATCGGGTTTCATGAAACCCGACTTTGCCAAAAGTCGGCGACTTTTGAAAATGAACGACCCGTTTCGCTCAACCCTACTTGGGGGATAAAAGTGCTCACCACACACCTAGATAAGTTCCTTAGGGGGTCTAGTTTCCAAAATGGGGTCACTTGTGGGGGGTTTCCACTGTTTAGGCACATCAGGGGCTGTCCAAACGCGACATGGCGTCCGATCTCAATTCCAGCCAATTTTAGCTTGAAAATGTCAAACGGCGCTCCTTTCCTTCTGAGCCCTGCCATGCGCCCCAAAAAGTGGTTCCCCCCAAATATGGGGTATCAGCGTACTCAGGACAAATTGGACAACAACTTTTGGGGTCCAATTTCTCCTTTTACCTTTGAGAAAATAAAAAATTGGGGACTAAACCATCATGTTTGTGGAAAAAATAGGATTTTTTATTTTCACGCCCAGGCGTTATAAACTTTTGTGAAGCACTTGGGGGATAAAAGTGCTCACGACACACCTAGATAAGTTCCTTAGGGGGTCTAGTTTCCCAAATGGGGTCACTTGTGGGGGGTTTCCACTGTTTAGGCACATGAGGGGCTGTCCAAACGCAACATGGCGTCCGATCTCAATTTCAGCCAATTTTAGCTTGAAAATGTCAAACGGCGCTCCTTTCCTTCTGAGCCCTGCCATGCGCCCAAACAGTGGTTCCCCCCCACATATGGGCTATCAGCGTACTCAGGACAAATTGGACAACTTTTGGGGTCCAATTTCTCCTTTTACCTTTGAGAAAATAAAAAATTGGGGACTAAACCATCATGTTTGTGGAAAAAATAGGATTTTTTATTTTCACGCCCGGGCGTTATAAACTTTCGTGAAGCACTTGGGGGATAAAAGTGCTCACGACACAACTAGATAAGTTCCTTAGGGGGTCCAGTTTCCAAAATGGGGTCACTTGTGGGGAGTTTCCACTGTTTAGGCACATCAGGGGCTGTCCAAACGCGACATGGCGTCCAATCTCAATTTCAGCCAATTTTAGCTTGAAAATGTCAAACGGCGCTCCATTCCTTCTGAGCCCTGCCATGCGCCCAAACAGTGGTTCCCACCCACATATGGGGTATCAGCGTACTCAGGACAAATTGGACAACAACTTTTGGGGTCCAATTTCTCCTTTTACCTTTGAGAAAATAAAAAATTGGGGACTAAACCATCATGTTTGTGGAAAAAATAGGATTTTTTATTTTCACGCCCGGGCGTTATAAACTTTCGTGAAGCACTTGGGGGATAAAAGTGCTCACCACACACCTAGATAAATTCCTTAGGGGGTCTAGTTTCCAAAATGGGGTCACTTGTGGGGGGTTTCCACTGTTTAGGCACATCAGGGGCTGTCCAAACGCGACATGGCGTCCGATCTCAATTCCAGCCAATTTTAGTTTGAAAATGTCAAACGGCGCTCCTTTCCTTCTAAGCCCTGCCATGCGCCCAAAAAGTGGTTCCCCCTCACATGTGGGGTATCAGCGTATTCAGGACAAATTGGGCAACAGCTCTTGAGGTCCATTTTCTCTTTTTACCCTTGGGAAATTAAAAAAATTATTGCTGAAAGAACATTTTTGTGACTAAAAAGTAAAATGATAATTTTTTCCTTCCATGTTGCTTCTGCTGCTGTGAAACACCTGAAGGGTTAATAAACTTCTTGAATGTGGTTTTGAGCAGCTTGAGGGGTGCAGTTTTTAGAATGGTGTCACTTTTGGGTATTTTCTGCCATATAGACCCCTCAAAATGACTTAAAATGTGAGGTGGTCCCTAAAAAAAATGGTTTTGTAAATTTTGTTGTAAAAATGAGAAATTGCTGGTCAAATTTTAACCCTTGTAACTTCCTAGAAAAAAAAAAATTTGTTTCCAAAATTGTGCTGATGTAAAGTAGACATGTGGGTAATGTTATTTATTAACTATATTGTGTCACTTAACTCTCTGGTTTAACAGAATAAAAATTCAAAGTTGGAAAATTGCCAAATTTCCGTTTATTTCACAAATAAACGCAAGTTATATCGAAGAAATTTTACCACTATCATGAATTACAATATGTTACAAGAAAACAGTCTCAGAATCGCCAAGATCCGTTGAAGCGTTCCAGAGTTATAACCTCATAAAGGGACAGTGGTCAGAATTGTAAAAATTGGCCCGGTCATTAACGTGCAAACCACCCTTGGGGGTAAAGGGGTTAATAAATCTGGCACACTTTCAGTCAGTGAACTTTTCTTTATTAAAACTGGTGTAAAATACAGTACGCCAATTTTAATAACTGTCCTCCAGTGTCCTTGTCCGTAGTCAGGTTTTGGGAATGCAAAATTCAACTGCAGAACTGCTTCCAGTGACCATATATCCAGTATTATTCTTAAAAACCAGAGCACCGAACAGGAAAACCACCAAACAAGCATACCAATCCAGGGATAAGCAGCAAATATAAAGTGCTGGCGTGCTGCTTATATATAAATTGCACAGTTGCACTTTTCTAGTATCACACATTTTCCCCTTTTATTCATATCAAATATTTATATATTTTTTTAGCACTAGTTTTTGTTTATATTCTGGCACAGCTTTAGCAAAAATCCTGATTCAGTGGTATCTGGGGTCATTTTCCTGCTGGGAACAATCTTGTTTTTATCCTGTTGTTGCGTAATTTTTGTAATCTATTTTTTAATGTATGATCATATATAATGTTTGCACTTTTGTAATCAATTGCCATTTTCTGATAATAAAGGCTTTAATTTTTATAATTTTCCCTGGATTGGTATGCTTGTTTGGTGGTTTTCCTGTTCGGTGCTCTGGTTTTTAGTCTTTCTTTGGCAGTGATTTTCACTGTCCGCTTCCACGGCGCACCCTATCCAATGATTTATTATGTGATATAGTGTGATTCCTTATGATTTGTGGATACTCTGGGGTATACTGTGGTATTTAACAGTATTATTCTTGTAGTATCTCAACATCACCTTTAAATATATTCCGATTTTACTTGCTATAAATATATAATTTTATACAATATTTCTACCAGTGGTTGTTTACTGCTTCTCAGTAATTATACATAAGATTAGTATAGCAGTCATACCTCACAATTCCATTATCTTCAGTTCAGAATTACCATACGTCTCTCCTGTAATTACATTGAAGTTTTATACCATCCCTGACATAATTTTATGTATCCCAGTGGCTAGTAAACAGTTACTACTTTTGGAATATGCTTGCGTATGTCTCTCTTCTAGAATCTAATTAAATTGATATCACTATCTTGTTACCTACTTGCAAAACAGTGTTCAAATAGGAACCGCATTAATAAGAGTCAAATTACAGGACCAGTGCTTAAATAACGAGGAGTTAATTATATGGTAAATCAATGTGCGCTTAATGCAACCAGCCACCCTCCAAATACCGTTTCAGAATCAATATGTACAAAATTAACACATCAAAACTGCAGCTGGGGATTTTGGTGGGAAGGCTCATACCTTCTTGGATTGTGCTACAAGCAATATACACATAAAACATTTTTATCATATTATTTGTCTTTGCTGACATTAATAAGAGAGGCATTTCATATTATTGTGTTTTATTATAATTAACATTGTCGACGGCAGGCAAAATAAAACACAAATATATTTCTAGCATCAATTATGACAAGGATGAAATGCTTCCTTAGAAGTAAGGAACATATGATACTTTGCATGTTTTTCTAAGATATTGATTACAACATTGTCAGTCAGTTAGTGAGGGGCCACCATTGTCACTATCAAAATGAATAAATCCTGGCTATTACTAACGTATAATGCTTTATGATGATCACGATGATGATTGTTATGATGATGCTAGCTAAATGATGCTTATTCATTAAATTTAAAATAACACATAGGGGAAACTACCACCCAAAATTGCTTTGGAAATTGTTCTGATAGAAGGGATTCTCGTAAAAAAAGGCCAATATACACAGAATATAATGGAACTGAAAATCTGAATGAAAGGGTGATCGATTCAAGAAGGGGTTTTACTCTATTTATGTATTACCAAAGAAATGAGCCAGAGTATTTGTTGGTATAAGTACAATGTAGTTGCACATTCAAACTGTGGATAATTTAACAGACAAAACCTACCGTATTTTCCGGCGTATAAGATGATTTTTTAACCCCTGAAAATCATCTAAAAAGTCTGGGATCATCTTATACGCCGGTACGGCATGTGCAGGGAGCGGTCCTTTATGGTTCCCAGGATCTGGAGGATCCATATTCATGTAATAATAATATAATAATAATAATTTTTATTTATATAGCGCCAACATATTCCGCAGCGCTTTACAAATTATAGAGGGGACTTGTACAGACAATAGACATTACAGCATAACAGAAATACAGTTCAAAACAGATACCAGGAGGAATGAGTGTCCTGCTCGCAAGCTTACAGACTATGAGGAAAAGGGGAGACACGAGAGGTGGATGGTAACAATTTCTTTAGTTATTCGGACCGGCCGTAGTGTAAGGCTCAGGTGTACTTGTAAAGCTGCATGAACCAATTAACTGCCTAAGTATGTAGCAGTACAGACACAGAGGGCTATTAACTGCATAAAGTGAATGAGAACATGATGCGAGGAACCTGTTTTTTTTTTGTTTTTTTTTATATAAATAGGCCACACAGGGATCGTTAGGTTAATGCATTGAGGCGGTAGGCCAGTCTGAACAAGTGAGTTTTTAGGGTACGCTTAAAACTGTGGGGATTGGGGATTAATCGTATTAACCTAGGTAGTGCATTCCAAAGAATCGGCGCAGCACGTGTAAAGTCTTGGAGACGGGAGTGGGAGGTTCTGATTATTGAGGATGCTAGCCTGAGGTCATCAGCGGAGCGGAGGGCACGGGTAGGGTGGTAGACTGAGACCAGAGAGGAGATGTAGGGGGGTGAAGACCATGGAGTGCTTTGTGGATGAGGGCAACAAAATTAATAAAGGGGATGGGAGAACTACAATACCCAGATAGATTAGTGAAATTAGGATTATTTAGTCTAGAAAAAAGACGACTGAGGGGCGATCTAATAACCATGTATAAGTATATAAGGGGACAATACAAATATCTCGCTGAGGATCTGTTTATACCAAGGAAGGTGACGGGCACAAGGGGGCATTCTTTGCGTCTGGAGGAGAGAAGGTTTTTCCACCAACATAGAAGAGGATTCTTTACAGTTAGGGCAGTGAGAATCTGGAATTGCTTGCCTGAGGAGGTGGTGATGGCGAACTCAGTCGAGGGGTTCAAGAGAGGCCTGGATGTCTTCCTGGAGCAGAACAATATTGTATCATACAATTATTAGGTTCTGTAGAAGGACGTAGATCTGGGTATTTATTATGATGGAATATAGGCTGAACTGGATGGACAAATGTCTTTTTTCGGCCTTACTAACTATGTTACTATGTTACTATGTAGTAGTTTTGTTCTGGATTCTGGAGTGGATGGGTAGCCAGTGTAATGACTGGCACAAGGTAGAGGCATCGGTGTAACGGTTGGTGAGGAATATGATCCTGGCAGCAGCATTCAGGACAGATTGGAGTGGGGAAAGTTTGGTAAGAGGGAGGCCGATTAGTAGAGAGTTACAATAGTCCAGACGAGAATGAATAAGTGAAACAGTAAGAGTTTTTGCAGAGTCGAAAGTAAGAAAAGGGCGAATTCTAGAAATGTTTTTGAGATGCAGGTAAGAAGAGCGAGCCAGTGATCGAATGTGGGGGGTGAATGAAAGGTCAGAATCAAGGATGACCCCAAGGCAGCGGGCATGTTGCTTTGGAGTAATGGTGGAACCGCACACGGAGATGGCAATGTCAGGCAAAGGTAGGTTAGTAGAGGGAGAGAACACGTGGAGTTCAGTTTTTGACAGGTTTAGTTTCAGATAGAGGGAGGACATGATGTTAGAGACAGTGGTAAGACATAGTAACATAGTAACATAGTAACATAGTTAGTAAGGCCGAAAAAAGACATTTGTCCATCCAGTTCAGCCTATATTCCATCATAATAAATACCCAGATCTACGTCCTTCTACAGAACCTAATAATTGTATGATACAATATTGTTCTGCTCCAGGAAGACATCCAGGCCTCTCTTGAACCCCTCGACTGAGTTCGCCATCACCACCTCCTCAGGCAAGCAATTCCAGATTCTCACTGCCCTAACAGTAAAGAATCCTCTTCTATGTTGGTGGAAAAACCTTCTCTCCTCCAGACGCAAAGAATGCCCCCTTGTGCCCGTCACCTTCCTTGGTATAAACAGATCCTCAGCGAGATATTTGTATTGTCCCCTTATATACTTATACATGGTTATTAGATCGCCCCTCAGTCGTCTTTTTTCTAGACTAAATAATCCTAATTTCGCTAATCTATCTGGGTATTGTAGTTCTCCCATCCCCTTTATTAATTTTGTTGCCCTCCTTTGTACTCTCTCTAGTTCCATTATATCCTTCCTGAGCACCGGTGCCCAAAACTGGACACAGTACTCCATGTGCGGTCTAACTAGGGATTTGTACAGAGGCAGTATAATGCTCTCATCATGTGTATCCAGACCTCTTTTAATGCACCCCATGATCCTGTTTGCCTTGGCAGCTGCTGCCTGGCACTGGCTGCTCCAGGTAAGTTTATCATTAACTAGGATCCCCAAGTCCTTCTCCCTGTCAGATTTACCCAGTGGTTTCCCGTTCAGTGTGTAATGGTGATATTGATTCCCTCTTCCCATGTGTATAACCTTACATTTATCATTGTTAAACCTCATCTGCCACCTTTCAGCCCAAGTTTCCAACTTATCCAGATCCATCTGTAGCAGAATACTATCTTCTCTTGTATTAACTGCTTTACATAGTTTTGTATCATCTGCAAATATCGATATTTTACTGTGTAAACCTTCTACCAGATCATTAATGAATATGTTGAAGAGAACAGGTCCCAATACTGGTCACAGCGACCCAGTTAGAGACTATACCATTTATAACCACCCTCTGCTTTCTATCACTAAGCCAGTTACTAACCCATTTACACACATTTTCCCCCAGACCAAGCATTCTCATTTTGTGTACCAACCTCTTGTGCGGCACGGTATCAAACGCTTTGGAAAAATCGAGATATACCACGTCCAATGACTCACCGTGGTCCAGTCTATAGCTTACCTCTTCATAAAAACTGATTAGATTGGTTTGACAGGAGCGATTTCTCATAAACCCATGACAATCACTGGTGTTTTCTAATAAGGCAGGCGTGATATCAGGAGAAGAAGTGTATTTATTGGGTGTCGTCAGCATAGAGATGGTACTGGAAACCAAATCTACTGATTGTTTGTCCAATAGGGGCAGTATACAACGAGAAGAGGAGGGGGCCTAGGACTGATACTTGAGGAACCCCAACAGTAAGGGGAAGGTGAGAGGAGGAGGAACCAGCAAAACATACAGTGAAGGATCGGTCAGAGAGATAGGAGGAGAACCAGGAGAGAATGGTGTCCTTGAGGCCGATGGAGCGGAGCATAGTGAGGAGGAGCTGGTGATCCACAGTATCGAATGCTGCAGAAAAAGAATAAAAAAAATATTGATATACTTACCCTCCTACGGCCCATGGCTCTCAGTGGTGCAAGCGGCGGCCTCCGTTCCTAAGGATGCATTGAGCGAAGGACCTTTGATGAAGTCATGGTCACTTGACCGGTTACGCGACCGTGACGTCATCGATGGTCCTTCGCTCAATGCATCCTTAGGAACGGAGGCCGCCGCTTGCACAACTGAGAGCCGCGGGCCGTCGGAGGGAAAGCATATCCCATATTTTTTATTTTTATTCCTTTTTTTACATGAATATGGATCCCAGGACCTGAAGGAGATTCTCCTCTCCTCCAGACCCGGGGAACCATCCGCACTCCACACGCCGTATAAGATGACTGGGCATATAAGGTGACCCCCGTCTTATACGGCGGGTATATCCCAAACTCCATATTTTATATGGAAAAGTTGGGGGTTGTCTTGCACGCCCAGTCGTCTTATGCACCAGAAAATATGGTAAGATAAGAACAAAATGAGCAAATATCCTGTAGTAAGTAAATAAATAGGAATAGTACATGTAAATAACAGGGCACTTAATTGACAATATTTTGATTATAAAAGCATAAAAGACATCCCATCGCTATAAGTTGTAACCATTTGGGACAGACCCTACCTCTTGTAGTTCACCTCATTATGTGATTGCAGACCTCAAAATAGATAAGGGCAGAGCAAGACCTAGCCTCGATACGTGTCAGCAGACCACAAAATAAATGGGGGAGAGCAAGATCCAGGCCTAAGTGTTCAGCCCATGGTAAGCTATATATATACAAAATGCACAGCCCAAAAAGGAGAGCCACGCCACTATCTGTACAAAGTACAAAAAATAGAAAAAGAAATTAAAACAAAACAAAGAAATTAGCTGGAACATATGTTGGTATATGCGCAATGTAGGTGCACATTCACATTGTATCCAATTTAACAGGCTAAACCTAAGATAAAAACAAAATGAGTAAATACCCTGCAGTAGGTAAACAAATAAGTACATAAATAGTTATACATGTAAATAAAATAGGGAACTTAGTTAAGACTATTTTGATCAAAAAAGTATAAAAGCCATCCCACCGCAACAAGGTGTACCCCAATTGGGACAGACCCTAACTTGTAGTTCATGATATGATTGCAGACTTCAAAATAGATAGGGCAGTGCAAGACCCAGCCTCGACTGTTCAGACATGCACGTGGAATGCTATATATACAAAATGCCAAGCCCAGCCCAATACTTAGGTTTTGTAGATTTACAAAGCGGTTTAAAATTAACAAATAAAATAATTTCAGTGATGACACTTAAGGCCAGATTTTTGTCTTAATGCATAATAAAATTTCCATAGCCTTTAACAAATGGGATACATTTAAGAAAATGTTTTCCATCAATACAAAGCAAGAACAGTGCATACAATAGTTGTCACATTGCAAGGATGAAAAAGACGCAAAACTGGTTCATAGAAAAAATGTAAATGGTAAATCTCCAGGTATAATAGGAAGCTAATGCCATCACATTCACCACTTCTATCCAAGAAAGACTATCATGATCAGTTGCAATCAAAATTATTCAACTCTAAATGCAAATTCTGTTTATTAGAGGAAACTAATGATGATTGATCACTGAAATGCTCAAGTGCTCGGTACTTGAGTTGACCACGTCGGACGCTCGGATGGGCTCCACTCGAGTAGCGATCAAAATGGAAGTGAATCTGAAACTCATGCATTTTTCCTGAGGACTCTCTCCCCATAGTTCTACAGCTCACAAAGAGTCAGGCTGACGGAGGAGTCCCTTCGCTCCCAGTGAGGCACGTGACTCAGATGATTCAAATGAGCTTCTTACTGGGAACCGAGCACTAGAACACCACATGATACTTGGCACTACTCGATACTCTATTGAGCGCCCCAATGCTTGATTAAGTGTTGAGTAGTGCTGGGCATGCATGCCCATCAATAAAGAAAACCTGTTACTTCATTTATTCATGCTGCCCAAACCACAGGTGGCATGAATCAGAGCCTGGAAGCACAATTGCAGTCAGGTATGTTCTTCTCTGAAACATTTCAGTGTTTTAAAGAACATATTTCAAGAACATGTTTGAAGATCCAAGGTTTATAGGAACAGACTAGTCCAGTGTCACTCCAGATTAGCTTCTCCCCACACTGCACCAGATGATTAGTAGGTCTCTCCCAATATGCATTCATAGGTTAAATCTACCAGTCCAATGGAGCAATGCAGGGAGAAGCCACCTGTGTTGGTGCCAGACATATCTAGTCTCTGCCATTTAACTTCTTTTTAAATTATATTATCTCTGAGAATCCAAAGCACTTCACACAAAAAATCATACCTAGCTGCAGCTATGCAACCAGACTCTGATTCATGCTGCCTGTGGTTTGGATTTAAATGACAGGTTCACTGTAACAAGATTTACAAACTTTCTGCTGTTTTCAATTAACCAAACGAACAAAAACAATTTAAATAGCTGATGCCAAATAATATAAAGAGCAGGTTCTTCAAATTTAACCTAAAATGCTATTTATAACTTAATCCCTTCATGGCTGATGAAGTATATTGCTTTTGAAGCGGGTTCACACTCTGAGCTCGCATTTTTCCCCGCATTTGATGGCGAATTTAATCCGAGATCCACCCGAGATCACTTAACATGCTCCAGCCGGAAGCAAGTTATTGATCACGCCCATCGGCAACCCTGTCATATGATTGTGGGGTGCCAATGGGTTGTCATGACAACCGGTGGTCTAAAGAAGACCCCGATGCCTGTCATCACAATACACCTGTGAACGCTGTCCCATTCATCAGCTAAGGGTGCAAACATTAAAGCCTCAGATCTCAAAAAATGTAAATGCTATTGGTCTTGGAAAATGGCCACATAAGCAAAAAAAATTTTGGATGAATTTTGGATATTTTTCACCACTTAAATAAAAAAAGAACCTTTGGATGTTTATCAGCAAACTCATAGTTGACCTGGGGAACCATATTGCCAGGTCAGTTGCACAACATAGTGAACATGATAAATGAAAAATAAAAAGAAACTATTAAGGAATAGCACTTGGAAGTTTTATCCTATTTTCGAGTACACTATATGGATAGCGATGTCCACTATGACAGCGCATTCGCTGTTGTTTGCTCTGATCAGCAGTAACTTATTTGTTACTTTGCAAAGACCATTGATGCCCCTGCAACTGATGCAGTTTTTGTGTTGATACGAAATTTTTTTTTAGAATGTTTGAAACTTCATTCCGTGATTCATTATTACTCACCTGTCCTGGCACCGGTACCATACTTCTCTTAAGGCCTTTTCTTTATAGGGTATGTGCACACGTTGCGGATTCTCTGCGGATCCGCAGCATTTTTTGAGGTGCAGAAACGCTGCAGATCCACAATTTATTTACAGTACAAGGTAAATCAATGAGAAAAAAAAAATGTTGTGCACACTTTGCGGAAAATCCGCTGCGGAAACGCTGCGGTTTAAAAGAAGTAGCATGTCACTTCTTTTTTGCGAATCTGCAGCGTTTTTGTACCCATTCCATTATAGAAAACTGCAGGGGTAAAAACCGCTGCAAATCTGCAAGAAATCCGCAGCAAAAACGCACAGAAAACACTGCAGAACCGCACAAAAAACGCTGTGGAACCGCAGGTGCGTTTTCTGCCAGGAGAGACAGAATCCGCACCAGAAAGTCCTAAGCCTAATCCGCAACGTGTGCACATAGCCTTACTCTAATTCATGCCATGTTTCTGAAGTAACCCAGCAAACTCCTTTTTCATAATCACCCAAGGGCTTTTAAAGGGAAGCTGAGCCTGACACCAGTAACAACGCTATTAACCTGCAGATATTCAGTTATTTTGCCGGTTAATAAGGTTATTATGCTGTCCAGCGCCTGCAAGCAGCTGAATGCAGCTGGGAGAAAAGTAACTTTATTCTACCTGGCAGCATTCGGTTTCAGTCATGGGGGCGGTGTCGGCCCTAGTCCAGTCACCGCTGTGAGAATCCAAAGTGGCAGCTGTAACTGCGCCCATCACCATGACATACACTGGCTCTGTTTTGTGGCCGGCTGTCAGTTGGGGGAGCGGTTACAGCTGCCTCTCTGTATTCTGAGAGTGGTGACTGAACCAGCGCCGGCACTGCCCCCATGACTGAAACCAACTGCTGCTGGGGAGAATTAAGTAAATTTTCTTCCCACTTTACTTGGCTACATGCAGGTGCCAGGCAGCATAATAATGCTATCAACCTGCAGATTAACCGCATATCTTCAGGTTAATAGGGTTATTTCTGGTGACAGGTTCACTTTAAGGCAAACTTTGAGAGCTGTATTGTCTGAGAATTCACTAAATATTGCATTCAATTTTCACATGGACTTCGGGAGTTTGCCTCCCAATCCATTTCTCTCAGCCAGCTAAACATATCCTCGGGGAACACCTGTTAGTAATTTATTTTATTTACCTCTTTGCGGGTAGACCTGTGATAAACAATTGTATGCTGTAAGTATAACAAAACTCTTCTCTGCAATTAATGGAGCGTTTCACACTACTACCCTGCTTCAACAGTATGTTATCGTTTCTGCACGAGAGTATCTAGTTTGCCTGTGGTTAACCACTGGTTTGCTGAATGCCATTAATCGGCTAATAGCATACAACTCCGTCATTAACTATTTGATTGCCGCAAGTCCTGGACTAACTATACATCTACAGTTAATGTGTGCATCCACACTCCTGACTCCTGTGTCTTCTGGTGTTTCCTTCTCCACATGCCTGCCTGACGTCCTGCATACACTGCTGTCCTGGTCATCGCTTATCCACGTGCCATTCATCAAGTCCTACATTCTATGCAATTGCCTTTGCTCTGTGTTGCTCACTCTAACCTTTAGAGAATCCCCCTAACCAGGGAGCCTCATAACAGTCAGCAGTGAATAGATGCTTTTACTGTATTCATTATGTGCCTCAGCATTTGGCGACCTTTCTTTGTAACTTTACGTGATCTGCCCCTTTGCCATTGAGTTGCTTTTGTTCCTACAATTTCACTTTTCAATACCACTGAGGTAATAAAAGAATATTTGGGTGAGAAGAGAAATGTAATGAATTGCATGTTGAACAGACAGCCCCATTTTGCCTTTTACCTCGCTGTAATTTAATGAGCTCTTTAAAATGAGGATTCTTTCACAAATGTTTGTGATGGTGGACTGCATTGTTGAGGTTGGATTTAACGTAATAGTTGCAATGGAAGTGGATGAAAAATCTGAATTCAGTGATTAAGAGGGGAGTCCCAATACTCTAATCCATAGTTTGTATCTTGAAAAATAAATTTGTAGAAATGTTTGAGTACCAAGCTTTTAATGTACCTGCCTAATTGTTCATGTCCAATTGAAATGTTCAGTTTGGGAATGACTGTTTTTATCCATACGCACACACAGATTGTATGTAAATTTTATTTATATGCATGTTATGTATTATGGACATATATGCATTATAAACATGTTAATCATAAATATATAACATCTTTTGAGGATTGCAAATGTAAGAAATATGGTGTAAGCAGACATAGCCAGTGATTAATTTAAAATATTTTGTGTAAAGTTAATGTTTTCCTAGCATTTCTTACATTGCATTTAGAACAATATCGTTCTAAATTAGAGATGAGCGAATATTTCAATGTTTAGTTTTGTTACTATCGCCGAATTTGCAATATTCACCAATTTATTAGTTGGATATTCGCCGAACATAGCCAAAGGCCATTCAAGTCAATGGGAGGCAAAAACAAACGCATGCACAACATCTTCTAATGGCCTCAAAAGCTGTGAAAACACATCAAATGAGGGACAAAAACCAGGAAAGTGACCTAAATTCACCCACAGTACAAATTGTAACATGACACAGCAGCAATCAGCCATGCATGAGGTATGGTGGTCTGTGCCAGCGCTTACAGCTTTCAACTGAATGTCAAAGTAAGACGAGGTGGGTGATGGATTGGTGTAGGCCTCCTTTGCTGGGAGCCCTGATCCCCCATGTAACTTCTCTACCTGCCTTCATGCTGAGCCACACTCAGGTGGCACAAATATCAGTTTTGTAGACTACCATTGTCAGAAAAATTTAAGGATAGTAACATGGGTATTTGAGTCCAAGGAAGTGGAGGCCTGATAGTCTCGAAGGCATAGTGCTACAAGCAGCACGCATGAAGGATACCCAACCAGGAGTATACACATTTACAAAAATTAGCGGCAGACACCAACAAAGAGGCGTCAATTTCACCACAGTATAAATAGTATAATAGGGACTGACAGGTCTTCCACTACACCCAACCAGGAGTGTTCAGATTTCCAAAAATTATTGGCAGACACCACCAAAGTGGCATCAATTTCTCCACAGTATAGATTGTATAATATGGACCGACAGGTCTTCCACTACCCCCAACCCAGCAGATGGACACCCCACCAGGAGTGTTCACATTTCCAAAAATTATTGGCAGACACCATCAAAGTGGCATCAATTTCACCACAGTATAAATAGTATAATAGGGACCGATAGGTCTTCCACTACACCCAACCCAGCAGATGACACCCAACCAGGAGTTTTCAAATTTCAAAAAAGAGGGCCTGACACCAACAAAGTGGCATATATTTCATGAGAATAGAAATAGTATAATAGTGCCTGAAATGTTTTTCACCACAACCAACCCATCAGATGTAGACCAACCATGACTGTCAACATTTCCACAAATTTGTCTTAACATCAGCAGCAGCAACCACAGCAGGCACAAAAGCCACACTAAAGATATCACAGAGTGCAGTTACGTGACATTAATGCATCACATTAAAAAAATGCAACATTGCGTAGTCTGTACAGTGTGCGATTGGGGGTGCAAAAGTCTTTGGAGATCGATGACTTGTTCATCTTGATGAAAGATGCGGTCTACACTTTCAGGGGACAGCTGGCTGCGTTTATCTGTCAAGATACAACCAACAAGCCTGGACATATGTTTTGAGAGAATGCTAGCTGCTGGGCATGATAAAACCTCCAAGGCATGTGAGGTGAGCTCATGCCACTCATCCATTTTTGAACACCAAAATGTGAAAGGGTCCAAACCCCCCCTGATGGTATTGATATTCAGTTCTAGGTACTCCTTCACCATCTTCTCTATTGGTTCATCACGTGTAAGACTTAGACTCTGCTGTGAGGGTGCACAAGTTGGTCTAAAAAAGTGTCAAAGGACTCACAGAAATTGCTTCTTTAACTTGCACTACTGCGGCTACTAATGTTTTGGCGTTGACGAATTGACATGCCAGACGTTGAAAGTCTAGAGCTGCAATGTGCAATGTGTGCTTCACTGCTGTCTGGGGGAAAACCTCTCTTAAGGTTGTATAAAAGCGTGTTTCGATACACCAGCATTTACGGGTCCCTTTCCAGGGCGGGAATCATCTGGCAAAATTTGGTTTTATAGCGTGGATAACTATTTCTATTCAGAACTATATGGGGATCATGTTGCAGATAATGCAGCAAGAAGGCACTCATATGTCAGGCTTTACCATGAGGTCCAAGCCCATGCTGTGTTGGTGGCTGGGTAAGAATGAGGCTTGTCCCCTCCCACCAACCGCGAACAAAAGAAAAGGGATGATTATCCTTCTCATCTCCTGACAGTTGCTAGGCCTTCACCTCTTCCACCTCCATTGGTCCTCAGATCAGGCAGCTTGTCTGTGATCACCAGCCCCCCTCGATTGCAGTTATCCACCCTCCCTTGGCACCTGCCTGTGTGACTACAGTTTGGAACTTTGAGACCATGTTATCCCTTCCGCATCCTCCTCTGCTTCCTCCTCTTCCTCTGGGACCAACACCTTCTCCCGCAGGCTATTTGAAGTCTGCTCCAGCATATAGATGACCCGAATAGTGATGCTGATGATGGCGTCGTCAGCGCTAACCAGCTTAGTATCCATTTTCAAACTGTGCAGAATGGTGCAGAGGTCCTTCATCTGTGCCCACTCCATAAATGTGATATGAACCACATCCATACTGAATTGGCCCAGGCTATAAGACATGACATACTGTGTCAGGGCTCATTGCTGCTGCCACAATCGCTGCAACATATGCAGAGTGGAATTTCACCATGTCGGTATATCGCATATCAACCTGTTAACTGGCATGGACAAAGACCTCTGTATAGATGTAAGTTGATGACCTGAGGGGTGCGAATGGCGAATGGCGGAAGTCAGCACAAAGCTTCTATGCTTTCTGCATCAGCTCATCCAGGCTAGGCTAGTGGCTGAGAAAACATTGTACCACCCGGTTGAGGACATGAGAAATGCAAGGCACGTGTGTGAGCTTGCCTCACCATAGGGCTGCCACCAGGTTCACACCATTATCGGACACGGCCTTTCCAGGATGCAGGTTCAGCGGAGAAACCAAACTCAGCCTGGAGAGTTGGTTATAACTCTTCAGCTGTATGGCTGCAATCTCCAAGGCATATAGGTTTGTCCTGCAAGCCTTGGGAGCAGCGCATACCCTCACAGCCCCCAGGGTCACCCAGTGCCCAGTCAGCGAGATGTAATGCCCTTGGCCATGCTTACTCGTCCAATTGTCTGTGCTGAAATGCACCCTGGCAAACATAGATTTAGTCAAGGAAGAGGTGATGTTGTCTGTGACATGCTGGTGAAGCGCAGGAACAGCTTTCTTAGAAAAGTAATAGTGACTGTGCAACTGGTACTAGAGAACTGCAACAGTCATCAGCTTTTGGAAATGGTCTGTATCTGCCCGATGGAAATGCATCACTTCGGTGGCCAACAGATTGGAGATAGTGAAGTTCAACCTCTTAGCTTTGTCATGTGTAGGAGGAAACAATCTTTTAAGTGACCACAACTGTGGTACCGTGGGCTGGTTGCATTCCTAAGACAGGGTGGAGTATGTTGAACCGGACAAACTGCTGGACCTTGAGGAAGGTGCAGGCGGAGATATTACAGTGGATTGAGAAAGTTGTTGTGTGCTTGTTCTCTGAAATCGGTGAAAAACAGCAGGTATGTCGGCTTCCGTTACAGCTGATGACTTTCAGTCAGCATGACTGGTGCAGATAAAGAACCCGAGATCCTGTGGTCGGAGACATTAGTCTCAATAGTTGGCACTAGGGTTGAGCGAAACGGGTCGTTCATTATCAAAAGTCGCCGACTTTTGGCAAAGTCGGGTTTCATGAAACCCGATCCGACTACTGTGCGGGGTCGGCCATGCGGTACGCGACTTTCGCGCCAAAGTCGCGTTTCAATGACGCGAAAAGCGCCATTTCTCAGCCAATGAAGGTAAACGCAGAGTGTGGGCAGCGTGATGACATAGGTCCTGGTCCCCACCATCTTAGAGAAGGGCATTGCAGTGATTGGCTTGCTGTCTGCGGTGTCACAGGGGCTATAAAGGGGAGTTCCCGCCGACCGCCATGTTACTGCTGCTGATCTGAGCTTAGGGAGAGGTTGCTGCCGCTTCGTCAGAAGCAGGGATAGCGTTAGGCAGGGTCCATTAACCACCAAACCGCTTGTGCTGTAGCGATTTCCACTGCCCAACACCACCTTCGGTGTGCAGGGACAGTGGAAGCTACATTTTTTTTTTTCCCCCTCAGCGCTGTAGCTCATTGGGCTGCCCTAGAAGGCTCCCTGATAGCTGAATTGCTGTGTGTACGCCGCTGTGCAAACCAACTGCTTTTTTCAAAGCACAAATCCTCTTGTTCCTTCCTTTCTGCACAGCTATCTTTTTGGTTTGTACACACTTTTTATTTAATTTGTGCATCAGTCCACTCCTTATTGCTGCCTGCCATACCTGGCTGAGATTACTGCAGGGAGATAGTAATTGAAGGACACTCCCTGTTTTTTTTTTTTTTTTTTTGTGGGAGATTAAGATTGACATTTCTGCTAGAGTGCCATCCCTGTCTGTGTCATCTCTCACTCAGTGGGCCATAGAAAGCCTATTTATTTTTTTGCTTGATTTGGGTTATAAAATCTACCTGAAAAAATCACTACATCAATCAGTGGGAGAAAAATATTGGCCTCAGGGCTTGTGTGCCACTCTTGACTCCTGTGTGCATCATCACTCACTCAGTGGGCCATAGAAAGCCTATTTATTTTTTTGCTTGATTTTGGTTCTAAAATCTACCTGAAAAAATCACTACATCAATCAGTGGGAGAAAAATATTGGCCTCAGGGCTTGTGTGCCACTCCTGACTCCTGTGTGCATCATCACTCACTCAGTGGGCCATAGAAAGCCCTTTTTTTTTTTTTTTTGCTTTATTTGGGTTCTAAATTCTACCTGAAAAAATCAATAAATCAATCAGTGGGAGATTAATATTGGCCTTTGGGCTTGTGTGCCAGTCCTAAGCGTGCCATCTCTCTCTCTCAGATAGTGGGCCATAGAAAGCCTATTTATTTTTTATTTTTTTTTATTGGGTTTATAAATTTTTCCTGGAAAAAAAAAAAAAAGTGGGAGATTAATATTGGCCTCGGGGCTTGTGTGCCAGTCCTGAGCGTGCCATCTCTCTCACAAATAGTGGGCCATAGAAAGCCTATTTATTTATTTTTTTTTGGTTTTATAAATTTTCCCTTAAAAAAAAAGGGAGATTAATATTGGCCTTTGGGCTTGTGTGCCAGTCCTAAGCGTGCCATCTCTCTCTGTCTCTCAGATAGTGGGACATAGAAAGCCTATTTATTATTTTTTTTATTGGGTTTATAAATTTTCCCTGGAACAAAAAAAAAAGTGGGAGATAAATATTGGCCTCTGGGCTTGTGTGCCACTCCTGACTCCTGTGTGCGTCATCTCTCACTCAGTGGGCCATAGAAAGCCTTTTTTGGTTTTATTTGTTTTCTAAATTCTCCCTGAAAAAATCATTTTATTTTATTTGGTTTCTAAATTCTTCCTGAAAAAATCATTTTATTCTATTTTTTTTTTTTCCTAAAGTCTCCCTGAAAAAAAAAAAAAAATCAAATCAGTGGGAGATTAATATTTACATTTGTGCTTCAGTGACAGTCCGGCATGTGTGGCATCTCTCTCATTTGTTGCCACCAACAACAGAGTGTGTAACATTGTGCCTGATTTTCGTTGTGGTCTCACTCACCTGTAAAGGGGTAGCTAAATCATACTGAAGTTATAGCTCACCGTGTAATTTGTGTGACAGCAACAAATACCGTTAGTTTGTTTACGTTTTTAAAACAATGAGGAAGTATGGTGGAAGAGGTCGTGGCCGGGGGCGTTCATTGTCAGCTGGTAATGAGGGTAGTGGTAGTGGTGGAGCATCAGCTGGTTGTGGGAAAAAAAATATTGCACCTAAGTCTGGAGCTGTGGAGCCAGGTTCGTCGTCTGGCTACACAAGGCCTCGAACGCTCCCTTTTCTGGGAGTAGGAAAACCGCTTTTAAAGCCGGAGCAGCAAGAGCAAGTTTTGGCTTATCTTGCTGACTCAGCCTCTAGCTCTTTTGCCTCCTCTCGTGAAACTGGTAAATGTCAAAGCAGCGCGTCGTTAGTGGATGTTCACGGTCAGGGACAAGTCGCTTCCTTGTCCTCTTCAGCAAAAACAACAACAGAGAAGAATGCAGCAGGCGACACAACAGGTTACTCCATGGAGCTCTTTACACATACCGTCCCTGGCTTAGAAAGTGAAGCAGTTAACAGTCCATGCCCATTACAAGTTGAATCTGACATGGAGTGCACTGATGCACAGCCACAGCCAGACTACTATGCTGGTCCTTTGACTCAGACCACAACATTGCCCTCGCAGGGTGCTGATCAGGAATCAGACCCTGATGAGACTATGTTGCCCCATCACGAACACTATACCACCGACCGACATGGTGACACAGACGAAGTTGCACACGAGCTACAAGAAGAGGTAATAGATGACCCAGTTCTTGACCCCGATTGGCAGCCATTGGGGGAACAGGGTGCAGGCGGCAGCAGTTCTGAAGCGGAGGAGGAGGGGCCGCAGCAGGCATCAACATCGCAACAGGTTCCATCTGCCGGGCCCGTATCTTGCCCAAAACGCGTGGCAAAGCTAAAACCTGTTGGAGGACAGCGTGGCCATCCAGTTAAAGCTCAGTCTGCAATGCCTGAAAAGGTATCCGATGCTAGAAAGAGTGCAGTCTGGCATTTTTTTAAACAACATCCAATTGATCAGCGCAAAGTCATCTGTCAAAAATGTTCAACTACCTTAAGCAGAGGACAGAATCTGAAAAGTCTCAATACAAGTTGCATGCATAGACATTTAACCACCATGCATTTGCAAGCCTGGACTAACTGCCAAACGTCCCTTAAGGTTGTAGCACCCTCGGCCAATGAAGCTAGTCAGCAACGCAACATCCCTTCCGGCAGTGTAGGGCCACCATTTTCCGCACCACCTGCAGTATCTGTGCAGGTTTCTTTGCCAGGCCAAAGCCGTCAGGGTCAGGGAATCACCAGTTTCGTAGTAGGAAACACTGCATCTAGGGCACCGGTGGCAACAATACCATCTCCCACCGTCTCTCAGTCTGCCATGTCCACCGGCACCCCCGCTAGTTCCACGATCTCCAGCTCTCCAGTCCAGCTCACCCTACATGAGACTATGGTTAGAAAAAGGAAGTACTTAGCCTCGCATCCGCGTACACAGGGTTTGAACGCACACATAGCTAGACTAATCTCGTTAGAGATGATGCCCTACCGGTTAGTTGAAAGCGAAGCTTTCAAAGCCCTGATGGACTACGCTGTACCACGCTACGAGCTACCCAGTCGACACTTTTTTTCCAGAAAAGCCATCCCAGCCCTCCACCAGCATGTTAAAGAGCGCATCGTCCATGCACTCAGGCAATCTGTGAGCACAAAGGTGCACCTGACAACAGATGCATGGACCAGTAGGCATGGCCAGGGACGTTACGTGTCCATCACGGCACACTGGGTAAATGTGGTGGATGCAGGGTCCACAGGGGACAGCAAGTTTGGGACAGTTCTGCCTAGCCCACGGTCTAGGAAACAATTGGCTGTAGCCGTTCGCACCCCCTCCTCCTCCTCTTCGTCCTCCTGCAGAAGCGAGAGCTCGTCCACAGACTGCAGTCGCACAACCACTCCATCCGCAGCTGCCACTGTTGCACACCAGGTCTCCCATTATGGGGCAGCTACTGGCAAACGTCAGCAGGCTGTATTGGCTATGAAGTGTTTGGGCGACAACAGACACACCGCGGAAGTTCTGTCCGAGTTCTTGCAGAAAGAAACGCAGTCGTGGCTGGGCACTGTAGATCTTGAGGCAGGCAAGGTAGTGAGTGATAACGGAAGGAATTTCATGGCTGCCATCTCCCTTTCCCAACTGAAACACATTCCTTGCCTGGCTCACACCTTAAACCTGGTGGTGCAGTGCTTCCTGAAAAGTTATCCGGGGTTATCCGACCTGCTCCTCAAAGTGCGTGGACTTTGCTCACATATCCGCCGTTCGCCCGTACACTCCAGCCGTATGCAGACCTATCAGCGTTCTTTGAACCTTCCCCAGCATCGCCTAATCATAGACGTTGCAACAAGGTGGAACTCAACACTGCACATGCTTCAGAGACTGTGTGAACAGAGGCGGGCTGTTATGTTTTTGTGGGAGGATACACATACACGGGCAGGCAGTAGGATGGCAGACATGGAGTTGTCAGGTGTGCAGTGGTCGAAGATTCAAGACATGTGTCAAGTCCTTCAGTGTTTTGAGGAATGCACACGGCTGGTTAGTGCAGACAACGCCATAATAAGCATGAGCATCCCCCTAATGCGTCTGCTGATGCAAAGTTTGACGCACATAAAGGATCAGGCGTCTGCAGCTGAGGAAGAGGAAAGCCTTGATGACAGTCAGCCATTGTCTGGCCAGGGCAGTGTACAGAACGAGGTAGTGGGCGAAGAGGAGGAGGAGGACGAGGAGGATGATGGGGATGATTATATTTTTAATGAGGAAGCTTTTCCGGGGCCACTGGAAATTGGTGGCGCGGCAAGGCCGGGTTCTGGTTTTTTGAGGGACACAAGTGACGTGGATTTGCCTGAAACTGCCCCTCAACCAAGCACAACCGCAGATTTGAGAACTGGAACTTTGGCCCACATGGCGGATTATGCCTTACGTATCCTCAAAAGGGACACACGCATAACTAAAATGATGAATGATGACGATTACTGGTTGGCCTGCCTCCTTGATCCTCGCTATAAAGGCAAATTGCAAAATATAATGCCACATGAGAACTTGGAACTAATATTAGCAACCAAACAATCAACTCTTGTTGACCGTTTGCTTCTGGCATTCCCTGCACACAGCGCCCGTGATCGTTCTCACACGAGCTGCAGGGGCCAGCAGACCAGAGGAGTTAGAGGGGCAGAAATCAGAAGTGGCGTTGGCCAGAGGGGTTTTCTGACCAGGTTGTGGAGTGATTTTGCTATGACCGCAGACAGGACAGGTACTGCAGCATCAATTCAAAGTGACAGGAGACAACATTTGTCCAGTATGGTTACAAACTATTTTTCATCCCTTATCGATGTTCTCCCTCAACCGTCATTCCCAATTGATTACTGGGCATCAAAATTAGACACCTGGCCAGAATTGGCAGAATATGCATTGCAGGAGCTTGCTTGCCCGGCAGCTAGTGTCCTATCAGAAAGAGTATTCAGTGCTGCAGGTTCAATACTAACAGAAAAAAGGACTCGTCTGGCTACCCAAAATGTAGATGATCTAACCTTCATTAAAATGAACCACAACTGGATTTCGAAATCTTTTGCCCCACCTTGCCCGGCTGACACCTAGCTTTCCTATGAAAAGGTCTTGCCTGTGGACTATTCTGAATGCCTTTTCCAATCTCGTAATTTTCTGCACCTGATTGTCCAGCATACGACATGTTTACACCTCACTAAATGGCCAAACTCCCCACACGGGGCCGTGGTATCGACACTTGGCGACAGCACCCGTGAGAGTGCAGTTTGTCTGAAGAGGTGGGTGAGCCCGCTTTTGGTCGACGGCACTGCCACTGGGTCCCTCCTAGTACAATAAAGTGTCTCTGGCGGTGGTGGTGCGCACCCAATGTCAGACACATCGTTGTAATATGAGGGGCCCTGGGCCTGTACCGCCGGCCACAAGACAGTTTCCCCCCACCCCAGCTCAAACAGTGCTCTACCACTTGCAAAATTATCTCACAGCTCCACCAATGTTTAGTCTATGCGCTGACATCCTTCAATGCCTGCCACTGACAATACCATTGTATTGACATTTTTGTTATGTTAGGCCTTCGATGCCTGTCTGTGGTCACTCCTTCCACTAGGCCTCCACTGACCACACCACTGCTGCCCGTGTACCCCTGGAACCAATTTAAAATTGCCTACAGCCATGTGTTATTATTTTAGGCCTTCGATGCCTGTCTGCGGTGACTCCTTCCACTAGGCCTCCACTGACCACACCACTGCTGCCCGTGTACCCCTGGAACCAATTTAAAATTGCCTACAGCCATGTGTTATTATTTTAGGCCTTCGATGCCTGTCTGCGGTCACTCCTTCCACTAGGCCTCCACTGACCACACCACTGCTGCCCGTGTACCCCTGGAACCAATTTAAAATTGCCTACAGCCATGTGTTATTATTTTAGGCCTTCGATGCCTGTCTGCGGTCACTCCTTCCACTAGGCCTCCACTGACCACACCACTGCTGCCCATGTTCCCCTGGAACCAATTTAAAATTGCCTACAGCCATCTGTTATTATGTTAGGCCTTCGATGCCTGTCTGTGGTCACTCCTTCCACTAGGCCTCCACTGACCACACCACTGCTGCCCGTGTACCCCTGGAACCAATTTAAAATTGCCTACAGCCATGTGTTATTATTTTAGGCCTTCGATGCCTGTCTGCGGTCACTCCTTCCACTAGGCCTCCACTGACCACACCACTGCTGCCCGTGTACCCCTGTAACCAATTTAAAATTGCCTACAGCCATCTGTTATTATGTTAGGCCTTCGATGCCTGTCTGTGGTCACTCCTTCCACTAGGCCTCCACTGACCACACCACTGCTGCCCGTGTACCCCTGGAACCAATTTAAAATTGCCTACAGCCATGTGTTATTATTTTAGGCCTTTGATGCCTGTCTGCGGTCACTCCTTCCACTAGGCCTCCACTGACCACACCACTGCTGCCCGTGTACCCCTGGAACCAATTTAAAATTGCCTACAGCCATGTGTTATTATTTTAGGCCTTCGATGCCTGTCTGCGGTTACTCCTTCCACTAGGCCTCCACTGACCACACCACTGCTGCCCGTGTACCCCTGTAACCAATTTAAAATTGCCTACAGCCATGTGTTATTATTTTAGGCCTTCGATGCCTGTCTGCAGTCACTCCTTCCACTAGGCCTCCACTGACCACACCACTGCTGCCCGTGTACCCCTGGAACCAATTTAAAATTGCCTACAGCCATGTGTTATTATTTTAGGCCTTCGATGCCTGTCTGCGGTCACTCCTTCCACTAGGCCTCCACTGACCACACCACTGCTGCCCGTGTACCCCTGGAACCAATTTAAAATTGCCTACAGCCATGTGTTATTATTTTAGGCCTTCGATGCCTGTCTGCGGTCACTCCTTCCACTAGGCCTCCCCTGACCACACCACTGCTGCCCGTGTACCCCTGTAACCAATTTAAAATTGCCTACAGCCATGTGTTATTATTTTAGGCCTTCGATGCCTGTCTGTGGTCACTCCTTCCACTAGGCTTCCACTGACCACACCACTGCTGCCCGTGTACCCCTGGAACCAATTTAAAATTGCCTACAGCCATGTGTTATTATTTTAGGCCTTCGATGCCTGTCTGCGGTCACTCCTTCCACTAGGCCTCCACTGACCACACCACTGCTGCCCGTGTACCCCTGTAACCAATTTAAAATTGCCTACAGCCATGTGTTATTATTTTAGGCCTTCGATGCCTGTCTGCGGTCACTCCTTCCACTAGGCCTCCACTGACCACACCACTGCTGCCCGTGTACCCCTGGAACCAACATCAGAAAATATAAAAATAAGTATTTTGCTTATAAAAAAGAAAATACTGGAGAGATATCAAATGCAGACATTTTTACATTAAAAACAAACACATACAACAAAAATCTGGTACAGTACTAAAAATGGCCACCAGCTACAATAACTTTCTCCTGCAAGTAGTTAACTGAAAGGTTTTTTCAATTTTAAACACAGATATGGCATCCACCGAGTGTTGTCCTGTCGCGTCTTCTTTATATTATTGCCAAGAAGATGCAAAACAATGAAAATAATAAAATAATTATTTACCAAAAAAATAGAGTAAGTCAAAACCACATTGCAAATAAACATTCATTACAAATAAAGAAGCAGGGCGCCTCCGAGGGTGAGTATATACCTAATAAGAATATAATCACCCTCGGACGCGCCCTGCTTCTTTCCGACAGCCTTCCTTCCTAAGAATCAGCCCTTCCGTGGTGTAGAGAGAGGGTTTGTTACACTCCAAGGTGTTCCCCAGGTTGCCTTTCCTGAGCTTCGATCTTCCGGCTCTCGTTTAGTAGTTGTTGGAAACTACGCTGCATTGGGCCTACAAATTGGGTATGGGGTGTAGAGAGATGGTGTGTTCCACTCCAAGGTGTTCCCCAGGTTGCCTTTCCTGAGCTTCGATCTTCCGGCTCTCGTTTAGTAGTTGTTGGAAACTACGCTGCATTAGGCCTACAAATTGGGTATGGGGTGTAGAGAGATGGTGTGTTACACTCCAAGGTGTTCCCCAAGTTTCCTCTCCATTGCTTCGATCTTCCGGCTCTCGTTTAGTAGTTGTTGGAAACTACGCTGCATTGGGCTTACAAATTGGGTATGGGGTGTAGAGAGATGGTGTGTTCCACTCCAAGGTGTTCTCAAGGTTGCCTTTCCTGAGCTTCGATCTTCCGGCTCTCGTTTAGTAGTTGTTGGAAACTACCCTGCATTAGGCCTACAAATTGGGTATGGGGTGTAGAGAGATGGTGTGTTACACTCCAAGGTGTTCCCCAGGTTTCCTCTCCATTGCTTCAATCTTCCGGCTCTCGTTTAGTAGTTGTTGGAAACTACGCTGCATTAGGCCTACAAATTGGGTATGGGGTGTAGAGAGATGGTGTGTTCCACTGTAGAGAGATGGTGTGTTCCACTCCAAGGTGTTCCCCAGGTTTCCTCGCCAATGCTTCGATCATCATGCTCTCGTTTAGTAGTTGTTGGAAACTACGCTGCATTAGGCCTACAAATTGGGTATGGGGTGTAGAGAGATGGTGTGTTCCACTCCAAGGTGTTCTCCAGGTTGCCTTTCCTGAACTTCTATCTTCAGGCTCTCATTAAATTGTGGTTAAACGGAACAACTGCATTTGGCGTACTAGTTGGTTTGGGGCCTACTATCGGTGTCTGCCGCTCCTTGCTGTTCTCCTGGTTTCCTGTCCTGAAATTCCGTTTTCAGGCGCTCGTTAAGTAGTTGTTAATGTTAGACTGCATTTGGCCTACTAGTTGGGTTGGGGCCTACTATCGGTGTCTGCCACTCCTTGCTGTTCTCCTCCACTGAACAAAGCTGTGCCGCCTGTTTACTACTGTTGCCAATTTTGAACTGCATTTCGACTACTTACTGATTTGGGCCTACTCTCTGTGTCAGCCTCTCATTCCAGTTGTCCTCCACTGCAATGCCCCCTGATTAGTCCTGTGTTACCAATTTTGAACTGCATTTAGCCCACTTTATTCTTTGGGCCTATATCTGTGTTTCCTCCTCATCCTGCCCATTGCCCAGCCAGTGATAGATGAGTCTGCTGGTACATTGACCCATAACACAACATTTCCAGTGCACGCTACACTGCAAGATTGTGACCCTGCTGAAAGTCAGGTCCCCCTTCCCGCATACCATACCACCTTACACGGGGACAAACAGGAAAGTGCAGATGAAAGTGCAGGTTCCTTCATCAGGTGGGGGGAGGAATACTAGTTGGCGACGTCACTGGCACATTGCCTCTCATGGTACGCAAAAGTGTTGCTGCCGGTGGGAGGCGCCCCCGCCGTGCAAACACACCGCTGTACTTTGAGGGGCCCTGTGCCAGTGCCAATGCCAACGAGTGGGCCCCCCCTGCTTGCTCAGGTTCACAGCACTTGCAAAGTTGAAATACTTACCTCTCCCTGCTCCACTGCCGTGACGTGGTCCAGATTTCCTGGGCCCACTAATTACTTGAACCAGCCCTACCCACCACAACTTTAGCCAAATGACCCCCAATTTCAAATGCCTTCCAATTATTATAAGGTAAATTACGCTTGACAAGCTTCATTAAGAAGAATGGATGGTTTTGACATTAAAATGGGCACTCTAGGTGTTTTCCTGGCCCCCACTCACTGCCGACTATGCTGCCTCATTGACTTGCATTGGGTTTCGTGTTTCGGTCGATCCCGACTTTACGTCATAATCGGCCGATTTCACTCAACCCGACTTTTGAGATAGTCGGGTTTCGCGAAACCCGGCTCGACTCTAAAAAGGTCAAGGTCGCTCAACTCTAGTTGGCACGGTAACAGAGGAGGAGGAAGAAACAGCAGATGCGATTGATGGAGCGGCTGATGGTTGTTGAGGTCCGCTGGTCTGCAGTGGGATTCCTAGAGTAGCGCATGATGATTGTGCATGTGAAGGTTCAAACATGTAGTAGTCAAATCTTTGCACTTTGTACCTCTACTCAGTTTTTTTTTTTTTAAAGTTGGCAGACCCCAGGGATGCTGCTGGTCAAAGCCACAGTTGAGGCTGAGGACGCATTGCTCGACGTGGCTGCATCACTATGTGTCTGCGACATACAGTGCAGCGTAACCTCCTTGTCTTCCTTCTCAGATGATCTACTCAGCTTTGTGCCTCTGTGTTCACATAAACTGGGATCTACTACCACATCATCATCATCCTCTGTGTTATCACATTCTTCACTCTTGGAGTCGACCTTGTATTGTCAATAAGTTGCTACAGAAATTTTTTTTCCAAGAAATATTTACTTATATAAAGTGAGCTAAAAATCAATCAGAAATATATTCTGATGTTTTAAATATATGCATTTTATAGGTGAACTAGCTGAAGAGCCCGGAATTGCCCGGGCATAGTAAATATGTGTGGTTAGTTATAGCACCTCACTTCTCTTATTTTCCCATCACGCCTCTCATTTTCCCCCTCACATCTCTCATTTTCTCCCTTACACCTCTCATTTTCCCCCTCACTCCTCTCATTCCTCCTAACACTTGTCATTTCGACTTCACATCTGTCATTTTCCGATCACTCCACTATTTTCCCTCACTCCTCTCATTTTTCACTCACACCTATTCATTTTCACCTCACACCCCTCATTTTCACCTCACACCTCTCATTTTCCCCTCAGTATATACATGTTTGTCATCTCCCTTATATATAGTATACACCCGTATGTCATCTCCTGTATATAGTATATACCTGTATGTAATCTCCCCTGTAAATAGTATATACCTGCTGTATGTCATCTCCTCCTGTATATTGTATATACCTATGTGTCATCTCCTCCTGTATATAGTATATACCTGATTGTCATCCCTTCTGTATATACTATATACCTGTATGTCATCTCCTTCTATATATAGTATATACCTGTATGTCATCTCCTGTATATAGTATATACCTGCTGCATGTCATATCCTCCTCTATATACCTATGTGTCATCTCCTCTTTTATATTGTATATACCTGTATGCCATCTCCTCCTGTATATAGTATATACGTTTGTCATCTCCTCCTGTATATAGTATATACCTGTAAGTCATCTCCTCCTGTATATAGTATGTACCTGTATGTCATCGCCTTCTGTGTATAGTATATACCTGTGTGTCATCTCCTCCTGTATATAGTATATACCTGTGTGTCATCTGCTCCTGTATATAGTATATATCTGTGTGTCATCTCCTCCTGTATATAGTATATATGTGTGTCATCTCCCCTGTGTATAGCATATACCTGTGTGTCATCTCCTTCTGTTTATAGTATATACCTGTGTGTCATCTCCTCCTGTATATAGTATATATCTGTGTGTCATCTCCCCTGTATATAATATGTACCTGTATGTCATCTCCCGCTGTATATAGTATGTACCTGTATGTCATCTCCTCCTGTATATAGTATATACCTGTGTGTCATCTCCTCCTGCATATAGTATATACCTGTGTGTCATCTCCCCTGTATATAGTATATACCTGTGTGTCATCTCCCCTATTTATAGTATATACCTGTGTGTCATCTCCTCCTGTATATAGTATATATGTGTGTGTCATCTCCCCAGTATATAGTATATACCTGTGTGTCATCTTCTCCTGTATATATAATCAATGGATCATGAAGCACCACGGTAGATAATGACAGAGAACAAATCCGATTAGTTCTCCCAAAATGCCCAGCCAGCGACGAAATTTCGGGACTGCTCCAGACAGAATAGAATACAAAACAACGGAGCAAAAATGTCAATTTTAATCAAGTGCCCCCTCCTTGCCTGGCGCCCCGGACGTGCGTTTCGCGTATTCGCTTTCTCAGCGGGGTACCCAGCACAAAAACCTACAAACAACCACGCAGAGGGCGCAAAAAGACCCTCCGCACCGACTAACGGTACGGAGGTGCTCCCTCTGCGTCCCAGAGCTTCCAGTGTTGTGAATTCTGTGGCTGAGTTCACTTCTGTGGTCACAAGTGGTATTGCAGTCTCTGGGCTTCCTCCCTCAGGTGTTTTGGTGAGCTCGTTGGCTGCCTTGCTATTTAGCTCCACCTGAGTCTGTCTTCCTTGCTCCTTGTCAATGTTCCAGTGTTGGATCTGAGCTACTGCATCTTTCCTTGGGCCTGCTGCTCTGCTAGATAAGTGCTTCTAGTTTGTTTTCTGTTTTTTTCTGTCCAGCTTGCTATTGTCTTTTGCTGGAAGCTCTGAGAAGCAGAGGGGTGCACCGCCGTGCTGTTAGTTCGGCACGGTGGGTCTTTTTGCCCCTTTGCGTGGTTTTCGTTTTAGGGTTTTTTGTAGACTGCATAGTTCTCTTTGCTATCCTCGCTCTGTCTAGAATATCGGGCCTCACTTTGCTGAATCTATTTCATTCCTACGTTTGTCTTTTCATCTTGCTAACAGTCATTATATGTGGGGGGCTGCCTATTCCTTTGGGGTATTTCTCTGAGGTAAGTCAGGCTTGTATTTCTATCTTCAGGCTAGTCAGCTCCTCAGGCAGTGCCGAGTTGCATAGGTAGTTGTTAGGCACAATCCACTGCTGCTTATAGTTGTGTGAGGATAGATCAGGTACTGCAGTCTACAGAGATTCCACGTCTCAGAGCTCGTCCTATTGTTTTTGGTTATTGCCAGATCTCTGTATGTGCGCTGATTACTGCACGCTGTGTTGCCTGATTGCCAGCCATAACAGTACAAGGAGCCACACCAATGATTCCCAATAGAGGGAAAAAAGAAATCCTGACATCATTTTTTTTTCTTAGCTCTCTCTTCAGTCTTTTTTTTCCCCTAGACATTAGAGTGCTTCAGGACACAGCTGTGGACATGGATATTCAGGCTCTGTGCTCCTCAACGGATAATCTCGTTGTAAATGTACAAAAGATTCAAGATACTATTGATCAGAAATCGATGCTAGAACCAAGAATTCCGATTCCTGATTTGTTTTTTGGTGACAGAACTAAGTTCCTGAGCTTCAGAAATAATTGTAAGCTATTTTTGGCCTTGAAACCTCATTCTTCTGGTAATCCTATTCAACAGGTTTTGATTATTATTTCTTTTTTGCGCGGCGACCCACAGGACTGGGCGTTTTCTCTTGCACCAGGAGATTCTGCATTGAGTAATGTTGATGCATTTTTCCTGGCGCTCGGATTGCTTTACGATGAGCCTAATTCAGTGGATCAGGCTGAGAAAAATCTGCTGGCTTTATGCCAGGGTCAGGATGATGTAGAAGTATATTGTCAGAAATTTAGGAAATGGTCAGTACTCACTCTGTGGAATGAATCTGCACTAGCGGCTTTGTTCAGAAAGGGTCTCTCTGAAGCTCTTAAGGATGTAATGGTGGGATTTCCTATGCCTGCTGGTTTGAATGAGTCTATGTCCTTGGCCATTCAGATCGGTCGTCGCTTGCGCGAGCGTAAATCTGTGCACCATCTGGCGGTACTGCCTGAGAGTAAACCTGAGCCTATGCAGTGCGACAGGACTATGACTAAAGTAGAACGGCAAGAACACAGACGTCTGAACAGACTGTGTTTCTATTGTGGTGATTCTACTCATGCTATTTCTAATTGTCCTAAACGCACTAGGCGGTTCGATAGCTCTGCCGTTATTGGTACTGTACAGTCCAAATTCCTTTTGTCCATTACCTTAATGTGCTCTTTGTCATCGTATTCTGTCATGGCGTTTGTGGATTCAGGCGCTGCCCTGAATCTGATGGATTTGGATTATGCTAAACGTTGTGGATTTTTCTTGGAGCCTTTGCGGTGTCCTATTCCGTTGAGAGGAATTGATGCTACACCTTTGGCCAAGAATAAGCCTCAGTACTGGGCCCAGCTGACCATGTGCATGGCTCCTGCACATCAGGAAGTTATTCGCTTTCTGGTACTGCATAATTTGCATGATGTGGTCGTGTTGGGGTTGCCATGGCTACAAACCCATAATCCAGTATTGGATTGGAACTCTATGTCGGTGACCAGCTGGGGTTGTCAGGGAGTACATGGTGATGTTCCATTTTTGTCTATTTCGTCATCCATTCCTTCTGACATCCCAGAGTTCTTGTCGGACTTTCAGGATGTATTTGAAGAGTCCAAGTCTGATGCCCTACCTCCGCATAGGAATTGTGATTGTGCTATCGATTTGATTCCTGGTAGTAAATTCCCTAAGGGTCGTTTATTTAATTTGTCCGTACCTGAACACACCGCTATGCGCAGTTATGTGAAGGAGTCCCTGGAGAAGGGACATATTCGCCCATCGTCGTCACCATTGGGAGCAGGGTTCTTTTTTGTAGCCAAGAAGGATGGTTTGCTAAGACCGTGTATTGATTACCGCCTTCTTAATAAGATCACTGTTAAGTTTCAGTATCCCTTGCCATTGATTTCTGACTTGTTTGCTCGGATTAAGGGGGCTAGTTGGTTTACTAAGATTGATCTTCGTGGTGCGTATAATCTGGTGAGAATCAGGCAGGGAGATGAATGGAAAACGGCATTTAATACGCCCGAGGGTCATTTTGAGTATCTGGTGATGCCGTTCGGACTTGCCAATGCTCCATCTGTTTTTCAGTCTTTTATGCATGACATTTTCCGTGAGTATCTGGATAAATTCTTGATTGTTTACTTGGATGACATTTTGATCTTCTCAGATGATTGGGAGTCTCATGTGAAGCAAGTCAGAATGGTTTTCCAGGTACTGCGTGCTAATTCCTTGTTCGTGAAGGGATCAAAGTGTCTCTTCGGTGTGCAGAAAGTTTCATTTTTGGGGTTCATCTTTTCCCCTTCTACTATCGAGATGGATCCGGTTAAGGTTCAGGCCATCCAGGATTGGACTCAGCCGACATCTCTAAAAAGTCTGCAGAAATTCCTGGGCTTTGCTAATTTTTATCGTCGCTTCATCTGTAATTTTTCTAGCATTGCCAGACCATTGACCGATTTGACCAAGAAGGGTGCTGATTTGGTTAATTGGTCTTCTGCTGCCGTGGAAGCTTTTCAGGAGTTGAAGCGTCGTTTTTGCTGTGCCCCTGTGTTGTGTCAACCTGATGTTTCTCTTCCGTTCCAGGTCGAGGTTGATGCTTCTGAGATTGGTGCAGGGGCGGTTTTGTCACAGAGAGGTTCTGGTTGCTCAGTGTTCAAACCATGTGCTTTCTTTTCCAGGAAATTTTCTGCTGCTGAGCGTAATTATGATGTGGGCAACCGAGAGTTGCTGGCCATGAAATGGGCATTCGAGGAGTGGCGTCATTGGCTTGAGGGTGCTAAGCATCGCGTGGTGGTATTGACTGATCATAAGAACTTGACTTATCTCGAGTCTGCCAAGCGCTTGAATCCTAGACAGGCCCGTTGGTCGTTATTTTTTGCTCGTTTTGATTTTGTGATTTCATACCTTCCGGGCTCTAAAAATGTGAAGGCGGATGCTCTGTCTAGGAGTTTTGTGCCCGACTCTCCGGGGTTATCTAAGCCGGCGAGTATCCTCAAGGAAGGAGTCATTGTGTCTGCCATCTCCCCTGATTTGCGGAGAGTGTTGCAGAAATTTCAGGCTAATAAACCTGATCGTTGTCCGGCCGAGAAACTGTTCGTCCCTGATAGGTGGACTAGTAAAGTTATCTCTGAACTTCATTGTTCGGTGCTGGCCGGTCATCCAGGAATCTTTGGTACCAGGGAGTTGGTTGCTAGATCCTTCTGGTGGCCATCTCTGTCACGGAATGTGCGTGCTTTTGTGCAGTCCTGTGGAATTTGTGCTAGGGCTAAGCCCTGCTGTTCAAGTGCCAGTGGGTTGCTTTTGCCCTTGCCGGTCCCGAAGAGGCCTTGGACACATATTTCGATGGATTTCATTTCTGACCTTCCCGTTTCTCAAAAAATGTCGGTCATTTGGGTGGTCTGTGATCGCTTTTCTAAAATGGTCCATCTGGTGCCCTTGGTTAAATTGCCTTCCTCCTCTGATTTGGTGCCTTTGTTCTTCCAGCATGTGGTTCGTTTACATGGCATTCCTGAGAATATTGTTTCTGACAGAGGTTCCCAGTTTGTCTCGAGGTTCTGGCGAGCCTTTTGTGGTAGGATGGGCATTGACCTATCTTTCTCCTCGGCCTTCCATCCTCAGACTAATGGCCAGACCGAACGAACCAATCAGACCTTGGAAACATATCTGAGATGTTTTGTTTCCGCTGACCAGGATGATTGGGTGTCATTTTTGCCGTTGGCTGAGTTCGCCCTTAATAATCGGGCCAGCTCGGCTACCTTGGTCTCTCCATTTTTCTGCAATTCTGGGTTCCATCCTCGTTTCTCTTCAGGACAGGTTGAGTCTTCGGACTGTCCTGGTGTGGATTCTGTGGTGGACAGGTTGCAGCAGATCTGGACTCAGGTAGTGGACAATTTGACCTTGTCCCAGGAGAAGGCTCAGCTTTTCGCTAATCGCAGACGCCGTGTGGGACCCCGAATTCGTGTTGGGGATTTGGTTTGGTTATCTTATCGTCATATTCCTATGAAGGTTTCCTCTCCTAAATTTAAACCTCGTTTTATTGGTCCGTATAGGATTTCTGAGATTCTCAATCCGGTGTCTTTTCGTCTGACCCTCCCAGACTCCTTTTCCATACATAATGTATTCCATAGGTCGTTGTTGAGGAGATACGTGGCACCTATGGTTCCATCTGTGGAGCCTCCTGCCCCTGTTTTGGTGGAGGGGGAATTGGAGTATATTGTGGAGAAGATTTTGGATTCTCGTGTCTCTAGACGGAAACTCCAGTATCTGGTCAAATGGAAGGGTTATGCTCAGGAAGATAATTCCTGGGTTTTTGCCTCTGATGTCCATGCCCCAGATCTTGTTCGTGCCTTTCATGTGGCTCATCCTGGTCGGCCTGGGGGTTCTGGTGAGGGTTCGGTGACCCCTCCTCAAGGGGGGGGTACTGTTGTGAATTCTGTGGCTGAGTTCACTTCTGTGGTCACAAGTGGTATTGCAGTCTCTGGGCTTCCTCCCTCAGGTGTTTTGGTGAGCTCGTTGGCTGCCTTGCTATTTAGCTCCACCTGAGTCTGTCTTCCTTGCTCCTTGTCAATGTTCCAGTGTTGGATCTGAGCTACTGCATCTTTCCTTGGGCCTGCTGCTCTGCTAGATAAGTGCTTCTAGTTTGTTTTCTGTTTTTTTCTGTCCAGCTTGCTATTGTCTTTTGCTGGAAGCTCTGAGAAGCAGAGGGGTGCACCGCCGTGCTGTTAGTTCGGCACGGTGGGTCTTTTTGCCCCTTTGCGTGGTTTTCGTTTTAGGGTTTTTTGTAGACTGCATAGTTCTCTTTGCTATCCTCGCTCTGTCTAGAATATCGGGCCTCACTTTGCTGAATCTATTTCATTCCTACGTTTGTCTTTTCATCTTGCTAACAGTCATTATATGTGGGGGGCTGCCTATTCCTTTGGGGTATTTCTCTGAGGTAAGTCAGGCTTGTATTTCTATCTTCAGGCTAGTCAGCTCCTCAGGCAGTGCCGAGTTGCATAGGTAGTTGTTAGGCGCAATCCACTGCTGCTTATAGTTGTGTGAGGATAGATCAGGTACTGCAGTCTACAGAGATTCCACGTCTCAGAGCTCGTCCTATTGTTTTTGGTTATTGCCAGATCTCTGTATGTGCGCTGATTACTGCACGCTGTGTTGCCTGATTGCCAGCCATAACATTCCAGCAAGCAAGACAAACCAATATAGCAAGCTGGACAGAAAAAATAGCAAACAAAAGTAACACAAGCAGAACTTAGCTTATGCAGGGCAGACAGGCCACAAGACGATCCAGGAGAGAGCAAGACCAATACTGGAACATTGACTGGAGGCAAGGAACAAAGAACTAGGTGGAGTTAAATAGAGCAGCACCTAACGACTTAACCTCGTCACCTGAGGAAGGAAACTCAGAAGCCGCAGCCCCACTCACATCCACCAGAGGAAGCTCATAGACAGAACCAGCCGAAGTACCACTCATGACCACAGGAGGGAGCTCGACCACAGAATTCACAACAGTACCCCCCCCCCCTTGAGGAGGGGTCACCGAACCCTCACCAGAGCCCCCAGGCCGACCAGGATGAGCCAAATGAAAGGCACTAACCAGATCGGCAGCATGAACATCAGAGGCAAAGACCCAGGAATTATCTTCCTGACCATAACCCTTCCACTTAACCAGGTACTGGAGTTTCCGTCTCGAAATACGAGAATCCAAAATCTTCTCCACTATATACTCCAACTCCCCCTCAACCAAAACCGGGGCAGGAGGATCAATGGAATTTACCACAGGTGCCACGTATCTCCGCAACAATAACCTATGGAATACATTATGGATGGAAAAAGAAGCTGGAAGGGTCAAACGAAAAGACACAGGATTAAGAACCTCAGAAATCCTATACGGACCAATGAAATGAGGCTTAAACTTAGGAGAGGAAACTTTCATAGGAATAAAACGAGACGACAACCAAACCAAATCCCCAACACGAAGCCGGGGACCCACACAGCGCCTACGGTTAGCGAAACGTTGAGCCTTCTCCTGGGACAATGTCAAATTGTCCACTACATGAGTCCAAATCTGCTGCAACCTATCCACCACAGTATCCACACCAGGACAGTCCGAAGACTCAACCTGCCCTGAAGAGAAACGAGGATGGAAACCAGAATTGCAGAAAAATGGCGAAACCAAAGTAGCCGAGCTGGCCCGATTATTAAGGGCGAACTCAGCCAAAGGCAAAAAGGACACCCAATCATCCTGATCAGCAGAAACAAAACATCTCAGATATGTTTCCAAGGTCTGATTGGTTCGTTCAGTTTGGCCATTTGTCTGAGGATGGAAAGCCGAGGAAAAAGACAAATCAATGCCCATCCTAGCACAAAAGGCTCGCCAAAACCTCGAAACAAACTGGGAACCTCTGTCAGAAACGATGTTCTCCGGAATGCCATGTAAACGAACCACATGCTGGAAAAACAATGGCACCAAATCAGAGGAGGAAGGCAATTTAGACAAGGGTACCAAATGGACCATCTTAGAGAAGCGATCACAAACCACCCAAATGACCGACATCTTTTAAGAGACGGGGAGATCCGAAATAAAATCCATAGAGATATGTGTCCAGGGCCTCTTCGGGACTGGCAAGGGCAAAAGCAACCCACTGGCACGAGAACAGCAGGGCTTAGCCCGAGCACAAATCCCACAGGACTGCACAAACGAACGCACATCCCGTGACAGAGACGGCCACCAAAAGGATCTAGCCACCAAATCTCTGGTACCAAAGATTCCAGGATGACCAGCCAACACCGAACAATGAACCTCAGATATAACTCTACTCGTCCATTTATCAGGGACAAACAGTTTCTCCGCTGGGCAACGGTCAGGTCTATTAGCCTGAAATTTTTGCAGCACTTGCCGTAAATCAGGGGAGATGGCAGACAAAATTACCCCCTCTTTGAGAATACCCGCCGGCTCAGGCAAACCCGGAGAGTCAGGCACAAAACTCCTAGACAGGGCATCCGCCTTCACATTCTTAGAGCCCGGAAGGTACGAAACCACAAAGTCAAAACGGGAGAAAAACAGCGACCAACGAGCCTGTCTAGGATTCAACCGTTTGGCAGACTCGAGATAAGTCAAGTTCTTGTGATCAGTCAAGACCACCACGCGATGCTTAGCTCCTTCAAGCCAATGACGCCACTCCTCGAATGCCCACTTCATGGCCAACAACTCTCGATTGCCAACATTATAATTACGCTCAGCAGGCGAAAACTTCCTGGAAAAGAAGGCACATGGTTTCATCACCGAGCCATCAGAACTTCTTTGCGACAAAACAGCCCCTGCTCCAATCTCAGAAGCATCAACCTCGACCTGGAACGGGAGCGAAACATATTGCTGGCACAACACAGGGGCAAAAGAAAAATGACGCTTCAACTCCAGAAAAGCTTCTACAGAAGCAGAAGACCAATTGACCACATCAGCACCCTTCTTGGTCAAATCAGTCAATGGTTTAGCAATACTAGAAAAATTATTGATGAAGCGACGATAAAAATTAGCAAAGCCCAGGAACTTTTGCAGACTCTTCAGAGATGTCGGCTGAGTCCAATCATAAATGGCCTGAACTTTAACAGGGTCCATCTCGATAGTAGAAGGGGAAAAAATGAAACCCAAAAATGAAACCTTCTGAACACCAAAGAGACACTTTGACCCCTTCACAATCAAAGAATTCGCACACATGACCTGGAACACCATTCTAACCTGCTTCACGTGAGACTCCCAATCATCCGAGAAGACCAAAATATCATCCAAGTATACAATCAGGAATTTATCCAGGTACTCTCGGAAGATGTCATGCATAAAGGACTGAAATACTGATGGAGCTTTGGAAAGCCCGAATGGCATAACCAGGTACTCAAAATGGCCCTCGGGCGTATTAAATGCTGTTTTCCATTCATCGCCCTGTTTAATACGCACAAGATTATACGCACCACGAAGATCTATCTTGGTGAACCAACTAGCCCCCTTAATCCGAGAAAACAAATCAGACAGCAGCGGCAAGGGGTACTGAAATTTGACTGTGATTTTATTTAGAAGGTGGTAATCAATACAAGGTCTCAACGAACCATCCTTCTTGGCCACAAAAAAGAACCCTGCTCCCAATGGCGACGACGACGGGCAAATATGACCCTCCTCCAAGGATTCCTTTACGTAACTCCGCATAGCGGCGTGCTCAGGCACAGACAAATTAAACAGTCGACCCTTAGGAAACTTACTACCAGGAATCAAATCGATAGCACAATCGCAATCCCTATGCGGAGGTAGGGCACTGGACTTGGGCTCATCAAATACATCCCGGTAATCCGACAAGAACTCTGGGACCTCAGAAGGGGTGGATGATGAAATAGACAGAACTGGAACATCACCATGTACCCCCTGACAACCCCAGCTGGACACAGACATAGATTTCCAATCCAATACTGGGTTATGGACTTGTAGCCATGGCAACCCCAACACGACCACATCATGCAGATTATGCAACACCAAAAAGCGAATATCCTCCTGATGCGCAGGAGCCATGCACATGGTCAGTTGGGTCCAGTACTGAGGCTTATTCTTGGCCAAAGGCGTAGCATCAATTCCTCTCAATGGAATAGGACACTGCAAGGGCTCCAAGAAAAACCCACAGTGCCTAGCAAAGTCCAAGTCCATCAAATTCAGGGCAGCGCCTGAATCCACAAATGCCATGACAGAATAGTATGACAAAGAGCAGATCAAAGTAACGGACAAAAGAAATTTCGACTGTACCGTACCAATGGTGGCAGACCTAGCGAACCGCTTAGTGCGCTTAGGACAATCGGAGATAGCATGAGTGGAGTCACCACAATAAAAACACAGCCCATTCCGACGTCTGTGTTCTTGCCGTTCAGCTCTGGTCAAAGTCCTATCACATTGCATAGGCTCAGGTTTATGCTCAGATAATACCGCCAAATGGTGCACATTTTTACGCTCACGTAAGCGTCGATCGATCTGAATGGCCAAAGACATAGACTCATTCAGACCAGCAGGCATAGGAAATCCCACCATGACATCCTTAAGGGCTTCAGAGAGACCCTTTCTGAAAATTGCTGCCAGCGCACATTCATTCCATTGAGTGAGCACAGACCACTTCCTAAACTTCTGACAATATATCTCTACCTCATCCTGACCCTGACACAGAGCCAGCAAATTTTTCTCTGCCTGATCCACTGAACTAGGTTCATCATACAGCAATCCGAGCGCCAGAAAAAACGCATCAATATCGCATAATGCAGGATCTCCTGGGGCAAGGGAAAATGCCCAGTCTTGAGGGTCGCCACGTAATAAAGAAATAATGATCTTAACTTGTTGAACTGGGTCACCAGAGGAGCGGGGTTTCAAAGCCAGAAACAGTTTGCAATTATTTTTGAACTTCAGAAACTTAGCTCTATCTCCAGAAAATAAGTCGGGAATAGGAATTCTAGGTTCTAACATAGATTTCTGAACCACAATATCTTGAATATTTTGTACTCTTGCAGCGAGATGATCCACACAAGAAAACAGACCTTTAATGTCCATCACTACACCTGTGTCCCGAACCACCCAAATGTCTAGGGGAAAAGAAAGACAAAACACAGTGCAGAGAAAAAAAAATGGTCTCAGAACTTCTCTTTTCCCTCTAATGAGAAGCATTAGTACTTTGGGCCTCCAGTACTGTTATGAACTGGTGGTTCAGAAACACAATGGACCTGGTGGTTAAGAGCCCACAAAGTGACCTGATAGTTACTAATAACATAGGACGAGCTCTGAGACGTGGGAACTCTGCTGACCGCAATCCCTAATCCTATCACACCACACTAGAGGTAGCCGTGGAGCGCTCCTGACCAGACCTAGGCGCCTCGGGCACAGCCTGAGAAACTAGCTAGCCCTGAAGATAGAAAAATAAGCCTACCTTGCCTCAGAGAAATTCCCCAAAGGAAAAGGCAGCCCCCCACATATAATGACTGTGAGTAAAGATGAAAATACAAACACAGAGATGAAATAGATTTTAGCAAAGTGAGGCCTGACTTACTGAATAGACCGAGGATAGGAAAGATAGCTTTGCAGTCAGCACAAAAACCTACAAACAACCACGCAGAGGGCGCAAAAAGACCCTCCGCACCGACTAACGGTACGGAGGTGCTCCCTCTGCGTCCCAGAGCTTCCAGCAAACAAGACAAACCAATATAGCAAGCTGGACAGAAAAAATAGCAAACAAAAGTAACACAAGCAGAACTTAGCTTATGCAGGGCAGACAGGCCACAAGACGATCCAGGAGAGAGCAAGACCAATACTGGAACATTGACTGGAGGCACGGAACAAAGAACTAGGTGGAGTTAAATAGAGCAGCACCTAACGACTTAACCTCGTCACCTGAGGAAGGAAACTCAGAAGCCGCAGCCCCACTCACATCCACCAGAGGAAGCTCATAGACAGAACCAGCCGAAGTACCACTCATGACCACAGGAGGGAGCTCGACCACAGAATTCACAACATATCCCCACCTATGCCTGGTCACTGTCATGTCTCCTTCCTGTGGTCTCCTTTTAAATGCATAGTGCATACAGCACTATTTGCAATTGTTGTAAGTGTGTCATTTTTGTAATAAATAAAGATTTTGTATATTTTTATAATTATGTGGTTTTGGACATTTTTGCTCCGTTGTTTTGTATTCTCTTCTCCTGTATATAGTATATATCTGTGTGTCATCTCCTCCTGTATTAGACCTCGTTCACACGTTATTTGCTCAGTATTTTTACCTCAGTATTTGTAAGCTAAATTGGCAGCCTGATAAATCCCCAGCCAACAGGATGCCCTCCCCCTGGCAGTATATATTAGCTCACACATACACATAATAGACAGGTCATATGACTGACAGCTGCCGTATTTCCTATATGGTACATTTGTTGCTCTTGTAGTTTGTCTGCTTATTAATCAGATTTTTATTTTTGAAGGATAATACCAGACTTGTGTAATGTTTTAGGGCGAGTTTCATGTGTCAAGTTGTGTGTGTTGAGTTCCGTGTGGCGACATGCATGTAGAGACTTTTGTGAGATGAGCTTTGTGTGGCGACATGAGTGTAGCAACTTTTTGTGTCGAGTTGCATGTGACAGGTAAGTGTAGCAAGTTGTGTGCAGCAAGTTTTGCGCATGGCAAGTTTTGCGCATGGCGAGTTTTATGTGTGATGCGTTTTGAGTATGTGCAAGTTTTGTGTGAGGCAACTTTTGCATGTGTTGCAACTTTTGTGCATGTGGCAATTTTTCAGCGTGTGCAAGTTTTGCGTGTGGCGAGTTTTCCATGAGGTGAGTTTTGCACGTGTGGCGAGTTTTGCGTGAGCCTAGTTTTGCATGTAGTGAGTTTTGCACGTGGCGAGTTTAGAGCGGCGACTTTTGTGTTTCGACTTTTATGTGGCGAGGTTGGTGTATGTGTGGTGAAATGTGTGCTGAGGGTGATATGTGTTCAAGCACGTGGTAGTGTGTGGCGCATTTTGTGTGCATGTTCATATCCCCATGTGTGGTGAATATCCCATGTCGGGGCACCACCTTAGCAACTGTACTGTATATACTCTGGCGCCATCGCTCTCACTCATTAAGTCCCCCTTGTTCACATCTGGCAGCTGTCAATTTGCCTCCAACACTTTTCCTTTCACTTTTTCCCCATTATGTAGATAGGGGCAAAATTGTTTGGTGAATTGGAATGTGCGGGGTTAAAATTTTAACTCACAACATAACCTATGACGCTCTCGGGGTCCAGACGTGTGACTGTGCAAAATTTTGTGGCTGTAGCTGCGACAGTGCAGATGCCAATCCCGGACATACACACATACACACACACATTCAGCTTTATATTTTAGATAGAAAGAATTGTGAACATAGAAGACGTAAAGGTAAAGCTAAGCCTCTTCATTTTCTCTGTATTTGGTAGGTTAATTAATTGAAAGTCTCAGCTGTCTTTCGAGACTATTCCATCTGGTGCACTTGGCAAAATATTGGAATGAAAGATATGAGTCTCCGAGCTCGGTTCTATTGCTTCACAATTTCTCAATCAGCAAATAGTAATAAATATACATATATTGTATATTATAGCCTTCTCTAGGCAGAATGAGAAGCAGAGCGGATGGAGAGGCAATAGTAACTGGGAAGACATAGTCACTAGAATGGACATGTCGAGATTCTCATGTGAATACAAATCTTGTACAATATACCAAGCATCTATCAACCATTTACTGAAGAGTCAGGAAAGAATGATACATTTGTCTTTCAACAGACAGTATTTTTTGTCATAGAATTAATATAATGCGGGAAATGAATGAATATTTTTGTCCGGCAAAGTTGTAGTTTGCATTTATAGAGGCAATAAATCAGAACTATGCTAAAAAAAAGACATTAGCTTGATATGATATGTTGCAGATATGTAGCAATATGCAATGATAACAGTAAGAATTTATTGGGAAATTGAGAATCCTGCAAAGGTGTGTTGATCACTATTCTTCATGTAGTAAATTATACAGGTCCTTCTCAAAAAATTAGCATATAGTGTTAAATTTCATTATTTACCATAATGTAATAATTACAATTAAACTTTCATATATTATAGATTCATTATCCACCAACTGAAATTTGTCAGGTCTTTTATTGTTTTAATACTGATGATTTTGGCATACAACTCCTGATAACCCAAAAAACCTGTCTCAATAAATTAGCATATCAAGAAAAGGTTCTCTAAACGACCTATTACTCTAATCTTCTGAATCAACTAATTAACTCTAAACACATGCAAAAGATACCTGAGGCTTTTATAAACTCCCTGCCTGGTTCATTACTCAAAACCCCCATCATGGGTAAAGGTACCTTCACACATAACGATATTGTTAACGATATCGTTGCTATTTGTGACGTAGCAACGATATCGTTAATGAAATCGTTATGTGTGACAGCGACCAACGATCAGGCCCCTGCTGGGAGATCATTGGTCGCTGAATAAAGTCCAGAACTTTATTTCGTCGCTGGACTCCCTGGAGACATCGCTGGATCGGCGTGTGTGACACCGATCCAGCGATGTCTTCACTGGTAACCAGGGTAAACATCGGGTAACTAAGCGCAGGGCCGCACTTAGTAACCCGATGTTTACCCTGGTTACCATGCTAAAAGTAAAAAAAAAAAAACAGTACATACTTACCTACAGCTGTCTGTCCTCCAGCGCTGCGCTCTGCACTCCTCCTGTACTGTCTGTGAGCCGGAAAGCAGAGCGGTGACGTCACCGCTCTGCTTTCCGGCTCCCAGACAGTACAGGAGGAGAGCAGAGAAGCAGAGCGCAGCGCTGGAGGACAGACAGCGGTAGGTAAGTATGTACTGTTTGTTTTTTTTTTACTTTTAGCATGGTAACCAGGGTAAACATCGGGTTACTAAGCGCGGCCCTGCGCTTAGTTACCCGATGTTTACCCTGGTTACCGGCATCGTTGGTCGCTGGAGAGCGGTCTGTGTGACAGCTCTCCAGCGACCAAACAGCGACGCTGCAGCGATTCGGATCGTTGTCGGTATCGCTGCAGCGTCGCTAAATGTGAAGGGGCCTTAAGACTAGCGACCTGACAGATGTCAAGAAGGCCATCATTGACACCCTCAAGCAAGAGGGTAAGACCCAGAAAGAAATTTCTCAACAAATAGGCTGTTCCCAGAGTGCTGCATCAAGGCACCTCAATGGTAAGTCTGTTGGAAGGAAACAATGTGGCAGAAAACGCTGTACAACAAGAAGAGGAGACCGGACCCTGAGGAAGATTGTGGAGAAGGACCGATTCCAGACCTTGGGAAACCTGAGGAAGCAGTGGACTGAGTCTGGTGTGGAAACATCCAGAGCCACCGTGCACAGGCGTGTGCAGGAAATGGGCTACAGGTGCCGCATTCCCCAGGTAAAGCCACTTTTGAACCATAAACAGCGGCAGAGGCGCCTGACCTGGGCTACAGAGAAGCAGCACTGGACTGTTGCTAAGTGGTCCCAAGTACTTTTTTCTGATGAAAGCAAATTTTGCATGTCATTCGGAAATCAAGGTGCCAGAGTCTGGAGGAAGACTGGGGAGAAGGAAAAGCCAAAATGCCTGAAGTCCAGTGTCAAGTACCCACAGTCAGTGATGGTGTGGGGTGCCATGTCAGCTGCTGGTGTTGGTCCACTGTGTTTCATCAAGGGCAGGGTCAATGCAGCTAGCTATCAGGAGATTTTGGAGCACTTTATGCTTCCATCGGCTGAAATGCTTTATGGAGATGAAGATTTCATTTTTCAGCACGACCTGGCACCTGCTCACAGTGCCAAAACCACTGGTAAATGGTTTACTGACCATGGTATTACTGTGCTCAATTGGCCTGCCAACTCTCCTGACCTGAACCCCATAGAGAATCTGTGGGATATTGTGAAGAGAAAGTTGAGAGACGCAAGACCCAACACTCTGGATGAGCTTAAGGCCGCTATTGAAGCATCCTGGGCCTCCATAACATCTCAGCAGTGTCACAGGCTGATTGCCTCCATGCCACGCCGCATTGAAGCAGTCATTTCTGCCAAAGGATTCCCGACCAAGTATTGAGTGCATAACTGAACATTATTATTTGTTGGTTTTTTTGTTTGTTATTAAAAAACACTTTTATTTGATTGGATGGGTGAAATATGCTAATTTATTGAGACAGGTTTTTTGGGTTATCAGGAGTTGTATGCCAAAATCATCAGTATTAAAACAATAAAAGACCTGACAAATTTCAGTTGGTGGATAATGAATCTATAATATATGAAAGTTTAATTGTAATCATTACATTATGGTAAATAATGAAATTTAACACTATATGCTAATTTTTTGAGAAGGACCTGTATTTGCAAGCAAATTTGAGGTATGTGCAAGTCAATGAAATTCCCAATGGAATTGAAACATGACTTGCAGATTGAGCATTCTAATCAACATTTGCTTGGATCATGGTACACAAGTATATCAAAGTAGTGTAAAGATGGAGTTATGGCAAAATTGTATTATTGTAGTTTATCTATTTGGAGATAAAGATGTGTCCACTAGTGATAAGCAAGCGTGCTCAGATAAGGTGTTATCCCAACACGCTCGTGTGCTAATCAAGTATCGTTTGCAAGTTACATGCTAGCGTTGCCGTGACTGCATGTCGACAGCTGCAACACATGCATACATTGCCTAACAAACAGTGACTACTCCAAACTTTGCTTCAATGGCAAATCCGAAGGCCAGATTTCCACTTACAATTTGTTAGGTCTAATATAGTGGTGCAGCCATGAGGCCCAATTAGCTACTCCAAATGGTTTGTGCTAAAACTGTGTTTCAGTGGCAAATCACAAGGCCAGATTTCCACTTACAAATCGTTATGACTAATATTGGGTTGCAGCCAGGATAGCCAACTAGCAACTCAAAATATTTTGTGATGAAACTCTGATTCAGTGGCATATCAGAAGGCCAGATTTTCACTTAACAATCATTAGGCATAACAGTGTTGTCCAGGCACACTATCTAAGAGAAATAAATAGTGATTGTTCATTTAGTGACAGGTGACTGACAGCTTTGGGCCTAAGGTTGTGAAACAGCAGGGTACAAGAGGGGAAGTTTACTTATAACATGAGTGGGGAAAAAGTGAAGTTGTGGTGGAAGGGGGAATAGGCTTGGTTTTCGACATGTATGTGAGTTAATTGTTAATGTGAATGAAAGCTCAACTGAACAAACACCATCTCATCCTATTCAAAGACCACTGACAACGTCTGTTACTTGCTGGGCTGCTCGACTTCCTTTTTTGGCAGCCGCACAGCTTTATGCCTTGTAGATGAGGCTCAGAAAGAGCACATGTCCAGTGGATGGCAAGCCCTGCATCAAGTGGCCTCTCCTCCTCTTCCTCCATCTTAACATCACGCACAATACAATCCTGAGAGGTGGCACCCCAATCACCCTAGTTTCCCACCAAAAATTTCCAAACACCAAACTGACTGTGTGGAATCTCTGTGTGGCCTTCCTGAAGAGCTGTTCACACATTGTAATCCATGGGCATCAGAGGTCTGCTCCTTTGAGTCACAGAATCCAGAGGAGGAAAGCATCTGCACTGATGCCCAAAATTGTTTCATGTTGGATCTGGGGCGGACGAAGTAGGACCTGAGCAGAATCCAGACCCTTGTCACTAGATATTAACCACTAAAGGTGTAGGTGTTCCTGATGAGACTCAGATACCAGAGGCCCACGCAGACTGTACTGTGATATCAGGGCAGGAAGAAGAGGAGTATGACCCTCAGGGTGAGGAGTATGAAAACTGAGAGGATAAAGATGAGAAACAAGAGAACAATTACAGAACCAGAAACACATGGGCTTCTTGCACAATGAACAAGTCTGTAGGAACCTGTTCACACACCACCAAGAAACTTGAATACACAAAAGAGCACAGTGAGGTCAAAAATACTCTGTTGTAAAAAAAAATCACAGTAATAAGCAAGTGCTAGTCAAAAGATGGAAAAAACAGGGTATTTAGTTGATACGTTTTTTTTTGCAAAAAATGTATACTAAGCTGCTCCACCAATCGTCAAGGTATACCCATATAGAGCAGTCCTACCTAATGTATATAATCCCTATCTGATATATTTTTTTCTCAACAGAGTATTTTTGACCTCACTGTGCTCTTTTGTGTCTTCAAGTTTCTTGGTGGTGTGTGAACTGGTTCCTACAGACTTGTTCATTGTGCAAGTAGCCCATGTGTTTCTGGTTCTGTAATTGTTCTCTTGTTTCTACAAGACTAGGGAGTCCACCACTCCTTATGGGTCATTTGCATCAAAGCTGTTCCATCCAGCATGTCCACATGAAAATTCCCTCTCTGAACCCTGCTTATACAGGTACTATACTGATGATAAGGTTTTTAAATACATCAGATAGGGATTACCGTATATACATTAGGTAGGACTGCTCTCTATGGGTATACCTTGACGATTGGTGGAGCAGCTTAGTATACATTTTTTTGGAAAAAACGTATCAACTAAATACCCTGTTTTTCTTCCATCTTTTGACTAGCACTTGCTTATTACTGTGATTTTTTTTATAACAGAGTATTTTTGACCTCACTGTGCTCTTTTGTGTCTTCAAGTTTCTTGGTGATGTGTGAACAGGTTCTTACAGACCTGTTCATTGTGCAAGTAGCCCATGTGTGTTAGGGGTCGAGTTCCCGCTTCTGCACAGGGGGAATCTCGGGCCGCTTCTGCTGCGGTCTCCCATTCCTCTCCTGCCGCAGGTAAACCTGCTCAGCAGAGACGACGGTCCTTGCGTCTGGCTCAGTCTCACTCTGTGCTTAGGCTTGCTGTTGCTTCTCCAGCTTTTGCCATTAAAGCCAGTGCTGGGCAGCAGCGAGTGGACGCTTTTGAGACTAAGTCCTGCTTTTTCCCTTCTGAGCATGCCCAGGGTGAGATCTCCCATTGGAGACCGAGGGTCACATGCTCAGATGCTGCAGTGGTTCCCATTGGTCCTCCTGGCAGGTCCTGAAAGGGCTAACTTCTGTGGCAGCTGCCCATTGGTCCTTTATTTGAAGGTCCTGAAAGTACTGCAGCTATATAAGCTGTGCATGACCGCACGGCAATGCGCTAGTGTACAATTGTATATGTGTGTTTGTTGTGAGTGCAAGTCGTTCATTAAATACCCCTACCCTATTGTATGACTGTTCACGTATGGAGTATGGCTGCTATCTAGCGCCCGACTAACCACTCAACGTGTCACACACGTATCAGCGTCTATTGCTGTGACCGCCAGTGCAGCACCACGCGCCAGTAGTGCGCCTCCTGACCCACGTCTGGGTGCTTAGTGGTATCTGCCAGCACGGCACAGTTTGCACTTCGGTGCTCTAATTATTTCAGTTACCTAACACACCCAGTTGCGGTGTTGTGTGCTAGTAGTCAGATGGCACATCAATCCTGTGTCTTGGGGTTGAGTTCGCTGACTCCTTGCTAGCACTCCTTGGTGCGGTACTGCGGACCAGTGGCTTAACTGGGTTCGCTTCCACCGCCATATTACGCTGCCATTTACTAGCAGCAGGTTTTCACCTGCACGGTGGACCCCGGACTGCGAACGCATCTATTTATATTACATCTTATTCTAGGTGCGTTCCGCCAGTCCTAACAATGTGTTTCTGGTTCTGTAATTTTTCTCTTGTTTCTACAAAACTAGGGAGTCCACCACTCGTTATGGGTCATTTGCATCAAAGCTGTTCCATCCAGCATGTCCACATGAAAATTCCCTCTCTGAACCCTGCTTATACAGGGTTTTTTTGCAAAAAAAGTATTAACTAAATACCCTGTTTTTTCCATCTTTTGACTAGCACTTGCTTATTACTGTGATTTTTTTACAACAGAGTATTTTTGACCTCACTGTGCTCTTTTGTGTCTTCAAGTTTCTTGGTGGTGTGTGAACAGGTTCCTACAGACGTGTTCATTGTGCAAGTAGCCCATGTGTTTCTGGTTCTGTAATTGTTCTCTTGTTTCTACAAGACTAGGGAGTCCACCACTCCTTATGGGTCCATTTGCATCAAAGCTGTTCCATCCAGCGTGTCCACAAGAAAATTCCCTCTTTGAACCCTGCTTATACAGGTACTATACAGATGTTCAGGTTTTTTAAATACATCAGATAGGGTTTATATACATTAGGTAGGACTGCTCTATATGGGCATACCTTGACGATTGGTGGAGTAGCTTAGTATACATTTTTTTGCAAAAAAACATATCAACTAAATACCCTGTTTTTTTCTATCTTTTGACTAGCACTTGCTTATTACTGTGATTTTTTTTACAACAGAGTATTTTTGACCTCACTGTGCTCTTTTGTGTCTTCAAGTCTCTCTATGGGGACAGATTCCTTCAGCTGTGTTCACAGCGTTCCCTGTTGTGAATTCTGCTCTTGGGCTCCCTCCGGTGGTTATGAGTGATAGTGCTGCTGTCTTTGGATCGCAGCATTTATCAGGTGTGTCCACTTTTTGCAATTTGGACTGGGCTATTTAGTCTTGCTTAATCCTTTAGTCAGTGCCAGTTGTCCATTGTTTTTGGAGGATTCACATCCCTGACTGGTCTCTCCTATTTTGCTGTTCTTTTCAACAAAGATAAGTTCTGGCTTTGCTTTTGCTGTCCACATGCTGTGGGCCTTATAGTTCTGTGCATTTTCATGTTTTGTCTTGTCCAGCTTTGTCTGTGTAAGGATTTTTTGCAGCCAAGCTGTATCTCTGGAGAAGCAGATATTCCCTCCATGTCTTTAGTCAGATGTGGAGTTTTGTATTTTCTGTGGTGGATATTTTCTAGTGTTTTAATACTGACCGCATAGTTCTCTGTCCTATTCTTTCTTTTTAGCTAGAAAGGCCTCCTTTGCTAAATCCTGAATTCAGTCTGCGTATGTCATTTCCCTCTCCTCTCACAGTCAATATTTGTGGGGGGCTGTCTATCCTTTGGGGATTTTCTCTGAGGCAAGATAGTTTTCCCGTTTCTATCTTTAGGGGAAGTTAGTCCTTAGGCTGTGTCGAGGTGTCTAGGGAGTGTTAGGTACATCCCACGGCTACTTCTAGTTGCGGTGCTAAGTTCAGGGTCTGCGGTCAGTAGAGGTACCACCTTCTCCAGAGTACGTCTCATGCTGCTCCTAGGCCACCAGATCATAACAGTGCAACTGGCCAACAATGAGTTAAACGCATCTCAGAAGAAGGGAAGGAAAGTGCTGAGCCATTTTTTTTTCTATAGTCTGTTGTGTCTTTCCTTCCCTCTTTTCCTCTGGGTGGCTCAGGAGTTAGGCGCTGGCATGGAGGTTCAGGAATTGGTTTCTCGTGTGGACCAACTTGCTGCTAGAGTACAGGGTATTTCCGATTATATCGTTCAGACTCCGGTTTTAGAGCCTAGAATTCCTACTCCTGATTTGTTTTTTGGGGACAGGTCCAAATTTTTGAGCTTTAAAAATAACTGTAAACTGTTTTTGCTCTGAAACCCCGTTCTTCTGGTGATCCCATTCAGCAGGTTAAAATTGTTATTTCCCTGCTGCGTGGTGATCCTAAGGATTGGGCATTTTCCCTGGAATCTGGGAATCCTGCTTTGCTTGATGTAGACTCCTTTTTTCAGGCGCTAGGGTTATTGTATGATGAACCTAATTCAGTGGATCATGCAGAGAAGACCTTGTTGGCCCTGTGTAAGGGTCAAGAAGCAGCAGAATCGTATTGCCAGAAATTTAGAAAATGGTCTGTATTGACTAAATGGAATGAGGAAGCCTTCGCGGCAATTTTCAGAAAGGGTCTTTCTGAATCCGTTAAAGATGTTATGGTGGGGTTCCCCACGCCTGCTGGTCTGAGTGATTCTATGTCTCTGACCATTCAGATTGATCGGCGCTTGCACAAGCGCAGAGTTGTGCACACTGTGGCGTTGCCATCCGAGCGGAGCCCTGAGCCTATGCAGTGTGATAGGATTTTGTCTAGAGCTGAACGACAAAGATTCAGGCGTCAGAATAGGTTGTGTTTTTACTGCGGCGATTCTGCTCATGTTATTTCTGATTGCCCTAAGCGTACAAAGAGAATCGCTAGTTCTGTTACCATTAGTACTGTACAACCTAAATTTCTGTTATCTGTGACCTTGATCTGCTCATTATCGTCATTTTCTGTCATGGCATTTGTGGATTCAGGCGCCGCTCTGAACTTAATGGACTTAGAATTTGCCAGACGTTGTGGTTTCCCCTTGCAGCCTTTGCAGAACCCTATTCCTTTAAGGGGCATTGATGCTACACCGTTGGCTAAAAATAAACCTCAGTTTTGGACACAGCTGACCATGTGCATGGCGCCAGCCCATCAGGAAGATTGTCGTTTTCTGGTGTTGCATAATTTGCATGATGCTATTGTGCTAGGTTTTCCATGGTTACAGGTACATAATCCGGTGTTAGATTGGAAATCTATGTCTGTGACTAGTTGGGGTTGTCAGGGGGTTCATGGTCACGTTCCTTTGATGTCAATTTCCTCTTCCCCCTCTTCTGAAATTCCTGAGTTTTTGTCAGATTTCCAGGATATATTCGATGAGCCCAAATCCAGTTCCCTTCCACCGCATAGGGACTGTGATTGTGCTATTGACTTGATTCCAGGTTGTAAATTCCCTAAGGGCCGACTTTTCAACCTTGTTCTGTTTGATGAATCCTGTCATAAATCACACTCTGTGAGTATCTCCAGGCTTTTTATTCACATCATGTCTCAACCTCCATTACATGAATTCAGAGTACAACAACATCCAACAAGTTCCAAACAAAGAATATAGAACACACATAAAAGTAGTGAGACCCCTAAAGGCCACATGAACATATAACATATTGCTACATCCTTTCTCTTTTAACTAGAGGAACAATAAAAGATACTAAACTAATGTATACTATGACAAAGTTAGAAATTAACCTAGTACGTCCAGTTAGATATAATCTTTGAGGTGTGCCGGCTTTTTGCTAATTCTGCCAGCTCTGGTAATATAATATGTGTCACTTTCTACATCTGGTACATCTGGTAGTTCTTCTGATATTGTCTGTCTCTGGCCAGAGTCCTCACCCTGATGGTCAGCTGTCACTGTTGGTGCCTGACTTGTACTTGCTGCCTCGTTGTCTTGGGTGTCTGGATACTGTTCAAAAGGCCATGAATCATCTCTTTCTTGCGTTTTCCTCAAATATCTTCGATTCCTCCTTAGTCTTCTTCCGTCGTCTGTTAGAATTTCGTAAGACCGAGGTCCCAGTTTCTGGACAACCTTTGCCTTTTGCCAGTGTTTGTCAAATGTGGTGCTTGGCTGCAGCCGAATGTTGTCATTTCTCTGGAGCTCAGGCAGATCCTTTGCAGATTTATTGTAATAGAAAGCTTGCCTAGCTTGATTCTTCTGTAATTTAGCTTCGATGTTTCCCAGCAGCTTTGGCTCTAACAGATGACACGCAGTTGGTACTAGTGTCTTTGTACACCTACTCATGAGCCTCTGTGCCGGACTGCTGTCTAGGCCTTGGGTGGGTGTGTTTCTATGATCCAGTATAGACAGATATACATCAGCACCCGCCTGGTTTGCTTTCTGCATGAGTCTTTTGGCCGTTTTTACTGCTGACTCTGCTTTCCCATTACTCTGAGGATATCTTGGAGAAGACGTCTGGTGTTCAAATTCCCATTTCTTACTGAAAGTTTTGAATTCTTCCGACGTAAACTGTGCCGCATTGTCAGAGAAAACGATATCTGGAATGCCATACCTGGCAAAATGGGCCTTGAGTTTTTTAATCACTGTTCTCGCCCTTGTGTCCTGCACCAAATCAACCTCCCAGAAGTTAGAGAAATAGTCCACTGTAATCAGGTATTCTTTGTCATTCCATGTGAACAAGTCTGTTCCTATTTTTGACCAAGGCCTATGTGGAATTTCATGAGGTTGCAATGTCTCCTTTGGTTGCTTACCATTGCAGGATGCACATATTTCACATTGTGCTATGTAATTTTTTATGTGGTCATTCATTCCTGGCCAATAAACTGATTCTCGTGCACGACGTAGGCATCCTTCCATGCCTAAGTGAGAAGAGTGCAATGTCTTCAATATGCCTCTTCTGAGAACTTCAGGTATAACAGCCCTGTCTCCTTTAACCCCTCTGTGACCTTAGACGTACTATCCCGTCGAGGTGCCCTGGGCTTATCTGACCCTGGACGGGATAGTACGTCATAGCCGATCGGCCGCGCTCACGGGGGGAGCGCGGCCGATCGCGGCCGGGTGTCAGCTGCTTATCGCAGCTGACATCCGGCACTATGTGCCAGGAGCGGTCACGGACCGCCCCCGGCACATTAACCCCTGGCACACCGCAATCAAAGATGATCGCGATGTGCCGGCGGTGCAGGGAAGCACCGCGCAGGGAGGGGGCTCCCTGCGGGCTTCCCTGAGCCCCCCGCAGCAACGCGATGTGATCGCGTTGCTGCGAGGGTCTCCTCACCTCCCTCCCTGCTCGAGCCCCGGATCCAAGATGGCCGCGGATCCGGGTCCTGCAGGGAGGGAGGTGGCTTCACAGAGCCTGCTTAGAGCAGGCACTGTGAAGGCTGCAGCGCTGCATGTCAGATCAGTGATCTGACAGAGTGCTGTGCAAACTGTCAGATCACTGATCTGTGATGTCCCCCCCTGGGACAAAGTAAAAAAGTAAAAAAAAAATTTTCCAAATGTGTAAAAAAAATAAAAAAAAATATTCCAAAATAATGAAAAAAAAAAAAAATATTATTCCCATAAATACATTTCTTCATCTAAATAAAAAAAACAAAACAATAAAAGTACACATATTTAGTATCGCCGCGTCCGTAACGACCCGACCTATAAAACTTTCCCACTAGTTAACCCCTTCAGTAAACACCGTAAGAAAAAAAAAAAAAACGAGGCAAAAAACAACGCTTTATTATCATACCGCCGAACAAAAAGTGGAATAACACGCGATCAAAAGGACAGATATAAATAACCATGGTACCGCTGAAAGCGTCATATTGTCCCGCAAAAAAAGAGCCGCCACACAGCATCATCAGCAAAAAAATAAAAAAGTTATAGTCCTGAGAATAAAGCGATGCAAAAATAATTATTTTTTCTGTAAAATAGTTTTTATCGTATAAAAGCACCAAACCATAAAAAAATGATATAAATGAGGTATCGCTGTAATCGTACTGACCCGAAGAATAAAACTGATTTATCAATTTTACCAAACGCGGAACGGTATAAACGCCTCCCCCAATAGAAATTCATGAATAGCTGGCTTTTGGTCATTCTTCCTCACAAAAAGCGATAAAAAAATGTCACGTGCCCAAAAATGTTTTCAATAAAAACGTCAACTCGTCCCGCAAAAAACAAGACCTCACATGACTCTGTGGACCAAAATATGGAAAAATTATAGCTCTCAAAATGTGGTATTGCAAAAAATATTTTTTGCAATAAAAAGGGTCTTTCAGTGTGTGACGGCTGCCAATCATAAAAATCCGCTAAAAAACTCGCTATAAAAGTAAATCAAACCCCCCTTCATCACCCCCTTAGTTAGGGAAAAATAAAAAAAAATGTATTTATTTCCATTTTCCCATTAGGGCTAGGGTTAGGGCTAGGGTTAGGGCTAGGGCTAGGGTTAGGGCTAGGGTTAGGGCTAGGGTTAGGGCTAGGGCTAGGGTTAGGGCTAGGGTTAGGGCTAGGGCTAGGGCTAGGGTTAGGGCTAGGGTTAGGGCTAGGGTTAGGGCTAGGGTTAGGGTTAGGGTTAGGGCTAGGGTTAGGGCTAGGGTTAGGGTTAGGGCTAGGGTTAGGGCTAGGGTTAGGGCTAGGGTTAGGGTTAGGGTTGGGGCTACAGTTAGGGTTGGGGCTAAAGTTAGGGTTAGGGTTTAGATTACATTTACAGTTGGGAATAGGGTTGGGATTAGGGTTAGGGGTGTGTCAGGGTTAGAGGTGTGGTTAGGGTTACCGTTGGAATTAGGGTTAGGGGTGTGTTTAGATTAGGGTTTCAGTTATAATTGGGGGGTTTCCACTGTTTCGGCACATCAGGGGCTCTCCAAACACGACATGGCGTCCGATCTCAATTCCAGCCAATTCTGCGTTGAAAAAGTAAAACAGTGCTCCTTCCCTTCCGAGCTCTCCCGTGTGCCCAAACAGGGGTTTACCCCAACATATGGGGTATCAGCGTACTCAGGACAAATTGGACAACAACTTTTGTGGACCAATTTCTCCTGTTACCCTTGGGAAAATACAAAACTGGGGGCTAAAAAATAATTTTTGTGGGAAAACAAAAAGATTTTTTATTTTCACGGCTCTGCGTTATAAACTGTAGTGAAACACTTGGGGGTTCAAAGTTCTCACAACACATCTAGATAAGTTCATTGAGGGGTCTAGTTTCCAATATGGGGTCACTTGTGGGGGGTTTCTACTGTTTAGGTACATTAGGGGCTCTGCAAACGCAATGTGACGCCTGCAGACCAATCCATCTAAGTCTGCATTCCAAATGATGCTCCTTCCCTTCCGAGCCCTCCCATGCGCCCAAACGGTGGTTCCCCCCCACATATCGGGTATCAGCGTACTCAGGACAAATTGGACAACAACATTTAGGGTCCAATTTCTCCTGCTAACCTTAGAAAAATACAAAACTGGGGGCTAAAATATAATTTTTGTGGAAAAAAAAATATTTTTTATTTGCATGGCTCTGCGTTATAAACTGTAGTGAAATACTTGGGGGTTCAAAGCTCTCACAACACATCAAGATGAGTTCCTTAGGGGGTCTACTTTCCAAAATGGTGTCACTTGTGGGGGGTTTCTACTGTTTAGGTACATTAGGGGCTCTGCAAACGCAATGTGACGCCTGCAGACCATTCCATCTAAGTCTGCATTCCAAATGGCGCTCCTTCCCTTCCGAACCCTCCCATGCGCCCAAACGGTGGTTCCCCCCCACATATGGGGTATCAGCGTACTCAGGACAAATTGGACAACAACTTTTGGGGTCCAATTTCTCCTGTTACCCTAGGGAAAATACAAAACTGGGGGCTAAAAAATAATTTTTGTGGGAAAAAAATTTTGTTTTATTTTTATGGCTCTGCATTATAAACTTCTGTGAAGCCCTTGGTGGGTCAAAGTGCTCACCACACATCCAGATAAGTTCCTTAGGGGGTCTACTTTCCAAAATGGTGTCACTTGTGGGGGGTTTCAATGTTTAGGCACATCAGTGGCTCTCCAAACGCAACATGGCGTCCCATCTCAATTTCTGTCAATTTTGCATTGAAAAGTCAAACGGCGCTCCTTCCCTTCCGAGCTCTCCCATGCGCCCAAACAGTGGTTTACTGCCACATATGGGGTATCAGCGTACTCGGGACAAATTGGACAACAACTTTTGAGGTCCAATTTCTTCTCTTACCCTTGGAAAAATAAAAAATTGGGGGCAAAAATATAATTTTTGTGAAAAAATATGATTTTTTATTTTTACGGTTCTGCATTATAAACTTCTGTGAAGCACTTGGTGGGTCAAAGTGCTCACCACACCTCTAGATAAGTTCCTTAGGGGGTCTACTTTCCAAAATGGTGTCACTTGTGAGGGGTTTCAATGTTTAGGCACATCAGTGGCTCTCCAAACGCAACATGGCATCCCATCTCAATTTCTGTCAATTTTGCATTGAAAAGTCAAACTGCGCTCCTTCCCTTCCGAGCTCTCCCATGCGCCCAAACAGTGGTTTACTGCCACATATGGGGTATCAGCGTACTCAGGACAAATTGGACAACAACTTTTGAGGTCCAATTTCTTCTCTTACCCTTGGAAAAATAAAAAATTGGGGGCAAAAATATAATTTTTGTGAAAAAATATGATTTTTTATATTTACGGTTCTGCATTATAAACTTCTGTGAAGCACTTGGTGGGTCAAAGTGCTCACCACACCTCTAGATAAGTTCCTTAGGGGGTCTACTTTCCAAAATGGTGTCACTTGTGGGGGGTTTCAATGTTTAGGCACATCAGTGGCTCTCCAAACGCAACATGGCGTCCCATCTCAATTTCTGTCAATTTTGCATTGAAAAGTCAAACTGCGCTCCTTCCCTTCCGAGCTCTCCCATGCGCCCAAACAGTGGTTTACTGCCACATATGGGGTATCAGCGTACTCAGGACAAGTTGGACAACAACTTTTTGGGTCCAATTTCTCCTGTTACCCTTGGTAAAATAAAACAAATTGGAGCTGAAGTAAATTTTTTGTGTAAAAAAGTTAAATGTTCATTTTTATTTAAACATTCCAAAAATTCCTATTAAACACCTGAAGGGTTAATAAACTTCTTGAATGTGGTTTTGAGCACCTTGAGGGGTGCAGTTTTTAGAATGGTGTCACACTTGGGCATTTTCTATCATATAGACCCCTCAAAATGACTTCAAATGAGACGTGGTCCCTAAAAAAAAATGGTGTTGTAAAAATGAGAAATTGCTGGTCAACTTTTAACCCTTATAACTCCCTAACAAAAAAAAAAATTGGTTCCAAAATTATGCTGATGTAAAGGAGACATGTGGGAAATGTTACTTATTAAGTATTTTGTGTGACATATCTCTGTGATTTAATTGCATAAAAATTCAAAGTTTGAAAATTGCGAAATTTTCAAAATTTTCGCCAAATTTCCGTTTTTTTCACAAATAAACGCAGGTACTATCAAAGAAATTTTACCACTATCATGAAGTACAATATGTCACGAGAAAACAATGTCAGAATCACCAGGATCCGTTGAAGCGTTTCGGAGTTATAACCTCATAAAGGGACAGTGGTCAGAATTGTAAAAATTGGCCTGGTCATTAACGTGCAAACCACCCTTGGGGGTAAAGGCGTTAAAGATGATTCCTTGCTGCACTGACAATTCATCTCTTATGTGGAAGAATGGTGAGACTTCCCTCGGAGCATGCTGCTTGTATTTTGGCCAGCCCTGCAAGATGACAGTCTTTAAACTCTGGAGACTTTTATCCTTCTCTGTAAAAGTCTGGATTTGCTTGACCTTTTCTTTTGACACTGCGAGGTAGTTACACATATTGATGGTTTCAATGTCTTCCTCCTCATCATTTGTGATAGGAAGGTAAGCTCTGCTTAGCGTATCTGCAATCAGTAAGTCTCTTCCTGGACAGTACCCGATGTCCACATCATATTTCTGAAGTCGCAACAGCATGCGCTGTAGTCTCTTTGGGGCATTTAGTAATGGTTTCTTTGTAATGCTCTACAATGGTTTGTGATCCGACTGCACTGTTACCCGTCGACTGTAGGTGTACTGGTGAAACTTCTCCATCCCAAATACCACAGCCAGTAGTTCCTTCTCAATCTGCGCATATCCCTGCTCTGTTGTTGTAAGGGCTCTGCTTGCAAATGTAAATGGCTGTTTGTTCTGCATTAATGTGGCTCAAAGGCCTTTTTCCGAAGCATCACATTGTACCACCACTTCTCGATCTGGATCGAAATACTTTAGGGTTGCTGTATCTGCAATGGCATTCTTTACTGCTCGGAAAGAGGTCTCCTGGCTTTCTGTCCATTCCCAGCGTACATCTTTGTGGGTTAGCTGTCTCAGTGGCTCACACATGTCTGACAGATGTCTGCAAAATTTTGAGAGATAATTCACCATGCCCAAAAATCGTTGTGCTCCAGAAACATCAGTAGGGGTAGGCAAATCTTGTATTGCTCTCACCTTTTCAGGATCCACTTTGACCCCAGTTGAAGTCAGTCGATGACCAATATAGGCCACTTCTGTCATTTTCAATTTGAATATGTCCAAATTCAGCTTTATGTTTTTTTCTCTGCATCTGTCCAAAAATTGTATCATCTTCTGATCGTGATCCTTGATTGCAGATTCCATATTTTCACCTTCTCCCACTACTAGGATATCATCCGCTATTGTCTTCACTCCAGTAAGTCCTTCCAAAGCCTGCATCAATTTCTGCTGAAATATCTCTGGAGCAGGTTTTAGTCCCATGGGCATTTTCAGCCATTTAAAGCGTCCAAATGGTGAAGAAAATGTTGTCAATAAACTTGAATCTTCAGTCAGGGCCACATGCCAGAATCCATTTTTTACATCACATACAGAAAATATTTTAGCCTTTGATAAATCTGGTAGAACATCATCTAATGTTGGCATTGGGTAATGATTTCGTTTCAGCGCCTTGTTGAGTGGCTTAGGATCAATACATATTCTTAACTTGCCCGATGGTTTCTGCACTATGACCAAACTGCTGATCCAATCTGTGCTTTTATGGACTGGTGCTATCATGCCTCTTCTCTGTAGATCTTGCAGTTCTACTTTCAGCAGTTGCATTAACGCTACAGGCACTCTTCTTGTACGTAATCTGGTGGGCTGCACTGTGTTGTCAATTTCTAGCCTATATTTACCTTCAAAGCATCCATCACCTTCAAATACATCAGCATATTCTGCTTTTATTTTCTGCATGTCCAAGTTGTGCTCTGCATTTAGTTTTGGATTTTGTATATCCTGGGCAACTTCAACAGACATAATGTTCTGAGACTGTACTTTTATTAAGTCCATTGCCTGAACTGCTTTTACTCCCAGTAATGGTACATGGTTACCACCCCGTAACACGGTAAATTCAACTCTATAACTCTTTCTGTTACATGGGTTTCGTATTTTTAGCTTACATGTCCCCATTGGTTTCAGAACACTTTTGTTGTACATCACCAGTACCTTGTCAGTTGGCTCAATAGAAACCTGTTTGTTTAGCAGATCAAATGAAATTACATTGCAGTTTGCTCCACAATCCAGCTGAAATCTAATGGGCTTCTCATCCAACAAGAATGTTGCATAAAGCTGCTTGGCATCCTTCACTACCGACTGCCCGACTACATTGACTTTCTCTGTTGTAGACTGCATTTGTAGCCATGTAATGTCCTCTGCACTGTCAGTGTCTGGTGTCACAGTGTGGAGCTGTCTGTACTGTTTGCCTCTTCCTTGCCTGCAGACAGCAGAGGAATGATTCTTCTTGCCACATGACCTGCAGGTTTCCCCATATGCTGGACACTTGGTTTTGTCTCTCTCATGTCTTTTCCCACAATACTTGCAGTGGACAGTGTTTATAGGGTAGTCTGGTCCTTTCTTTCCTTTCATAGATACTGCATGTACCTTGTCATCATCATTCTCACTGGTGCCTGCCATCATCTTCAGGCTGTGCTTTGTGAGCTCAGCAGCCCTGCAGATTTGCATACATTTCTCTAAAGTCATGCCTTCCTCTCTCAGTAATCTTTCTTTGAGATGACTGTCCTTTATGCCACACACCATTCTGTCCTTGATTAGACTGTCCCTGATCTCTCCAAAGCCACATGTTTTTGCAAGTCTCCTCAGCTCTGTCAGATATCTGTCCACATTTTCACCATCCTCCTGATGTCTTGTGAAAAACTTATATCTTTCCACTGTCTCATTCTTCTTTGGGTCACAGTGTTTATCAAATGCCTGCACAATGTCTGCTAGGAGGAGGTTGTCTGTGTCTGGGAGCAAGGTGTGGGCTAATTCTCTGCCATTTTCCCCAATTAGGTAATAAAACAGCTTTACTTTCCGTTTGTCATCAGTGGGGCCCACAGTCAGATCCACATACAGTGTAAACTCTTCCTTCCAATGTCTCCAAGTCTGGGACAGATTACATGAAGTGACATCCAGTCTCTGAGGGGGCTTCAGACCAGTCTCCATATTTCTGTACTCTCAGGGAATCTGTACTTACAGTTGCAGTGATCTGTGCAGTTCCAGCCTCATATAAGCTCTAAGAATTGGCAGGTTCTGTGCCCGGCTGCCACCATGTTCTGTTTGATGAATCCTGTCATAAATCACACTCTGTGAGTATCTCCAGGCTCTTTATTCACATCATGTCTCAACCTCCATTACATGAATTCCTAGTACAACAACATCCAACAAGTTCCAAACAAAGAATATAGAACACACATAAAAGTAGTGAGACCTCTAGAGGCCACATGAACATATAACATATTGCTACAAACCTGTCTGCGCCAGAACATGCCGCCATACGGAGCTATATTAAGGAGTCTTTGGAGAAGGGGCATATTCGGCCATCTTCTTCACCATTGGGAGCAGGTTTTTGTTTTGTTGCTAAGAAGGATGGCTCCTTGAGACCCTGTATAGATTATCGCCTCTTGAATAAGATCACGGTCAAATTTCAATTTCCTTTGCCTTTGCTTACTGATTTGTTTGCTAGGATTAAGGGGGCTAGTTGGTTTACTAAGATTGACCTTCGAGGGGCATATAATCTTGTTCGTATTAAGCAGGGTGACGAATGGAAAACTGCATTTAATACGCCCGAAGGCCATTTTGAATACCTTGTGATGCCATTCGGACTCTCTAACGCCCCATCTGTGTTCCAGTCCTTCATGCATGATATCTTTCGGAGTTATCTTGATAAATTCATGATTGTATATTTGGATGATATTTTGATTTTTTCCGATGATTGGGAGTCTCATGTGAAACAGGTCAGGATGGTATTTCAGATCCTCCGTGAGAATGCTTTATTTGTGAAGGGGTCTAAGTGCCTCTTTGGAGTGCAGAAGGTTTCTTTTTTGGGCTTCATTTTTTCTCCCTCATCTATAGAAATGGATCCTGTTAAGGTTCAGGCCATTCATGATTGGATTCAGCCCACATCTGTGAAGAGCCTTCAGAAATTCTTGGGCTTTGCTAATTTTTATCGTCGTTTCATTGCCAACTTCTCCAGTGTGGTTAAACCTCTGACCGATTTAACGAAGAAAGGCGCTGATGTGACGAATTGGTCCTCCACGGCTGTTTCTGCCTTTCAGGAGCTTAAACGCCGATTTACTCCTGCCACTGTGTTGCGTCAGCCGGATGTTTCTCTTCCATGTCAGGTTGAGGTTGACGCGTCTGAGATTGGGGCAGGGGCCGTTTTGTCTCAGAGGAATTCTGATGGTTCCTTGATGAAACTGTGTGCCTTCTTTTCTCGGAAGTTTTCACCTGCGGAACGCAATTATGATGTCGGTAATCGGGAGTTGTTGGCTATGAAGTGGGCATTTGAGGAGTGGCGACATTGGCTTGAGGGGGCCAAGCAAGGTATTGTGGTCCTGACCGATCATAGAAATCTGATTTACCTCGAGTCTGCCAAACGACTGAACCCTAGACAGGCTCGGTGGTCCCTGTTTTTCTCCCGTTTTGATTTTGTGGTCTTGTATCTTCCGGGTTCTAAGAATGTTAAGGCTGATGCCCTCTCTAGGAGTTTTTTGCCTGATTCTCCTGAGGTCCTTGAGCCGGTCGGCATTCTGAAGGAAGGGGTGATTCTTTCTGCCATCTCCCCTGATTTACGACGGGTTCTTGACCTGACCGCTGTCCAGTGGGGAAACTGTTTGTTCCTGATAGATGGACTAGTAAAGTGATTTCTGAGGTTCATTGTTCTGTGTTGGCTGGCCATCCTGGGATTTTTGGTACCAGAGATTTGGTTGGTAGGTCCTTTTGGTGGCCTTCTTTGTCGCGGGATGTGCGTTCTTTTGTGCAGTCCTGTGGGACTTGTGCACGGGCCAAGCCTTGTTCCCGTGCTAGTGGGTTGCTTCTGCATTTGCCGGTCCCTGAGAGGCCTTGGACACATATTTCTATGGATTTTATTTCAGATCTTCCGGTTTCCCAGAGGATGTCGTTTATCTGGGTGGTTTGTGATCGGTTTTCTAAGATGGTACATTTGGTACCTTTGCCTAAATTGCCTTCCTCTTCTGATTTGGTTCCATTGTTTTTTCAGCATGTGGTTCGTCTGCATGGCATTCTGGAGAATATTGTGTCTGATAGAGGTTCCCAGTTTGTTTCTAGGTTTTGGCGGGCCTTTTGTGCAAGGCTGGGCATTGATTTGTCTTTTTCTTCCGCATTTTATCCTCAGACAAATGGCCAAACCGAGCGAACTAATCAGACTTTGGAAACTTATTTGAGATGCTTTGTGTCTGCTGATCAGGATGATTGGGTGGCTTTCTTGCCATTGGCCGAGTTTGCCCTTAATAATCGGGCTGGTTCTGCTACCTTAGTTTTGCCTTTTTTTTGTAATTTTGGTTTTCATCCTCGTTTTTCTTCAGGGCAGGTTGAGCCTTCTGATTGTCCTGGTGTGGATTCTGTGGTTGACAGGCTGCAGCAAATTTGGGCTCATGTGGTGGACAATTTGGTGTTGTCTCAGGAGGAGGCTCAGCGTTTTGCTAACCGTCGTTGGTGTGTTGGTTCCCGGCTTCGGGTTGGGGATTTAGTCTGGTTGTCTTCCCGTCATGTTCCTATGAAGGTTTCTTCCCCTAAGTTCAAGCCTCGGTTTATTGGTCCTTATAGGATTTCTGAGATTATCAATCCAGTGTCTTTTCGTTTGGCCCTTCCAGCCTCTTTTTCCATCCATAATGTTTTCCATAGATCTTTGTTGCGGAAGTATGTGGTGCCCGTTGTTCCCTCTGTTGATCCTCCGGCTCCGGTGTCGATTGATGGGGAGTTGGAGTATGTGGTTGAGAAGATTTTGGATTCTCATTTTTCGAGGCGGAAGCTTCAGTACCTTGTCAAATGGAAGGGTTATGGCCAGGAGGATAATTCTTGGGTTGTTGCCTCCGATGTTCATGCTGACGATTTGGTTCGTGCCTTTCATTTGGCTCATCCTGATCGGCCTGGGGGCTCTGGTGGGGGTTCGGTGACCCCTCCTCAAGGAGGGGGGGGGGTACTGTTGTGAATTCTGCTCTTGGGCTCCCTCCGGTGGTTATGAGTGGTAGTGCTGCTGTCTTTGGATCGCAGCATTTATCAGGTGTGTCCACTTTTTGCAATTTGGGCTGGGCTATTTAGTCTTTCTTGATCCTTTAGTCAGTGCCAGTTGTCCATTGTTTTTGGAGGATTCACATCCCTGACTGGTCTCTCCTGTTTTGCTGTTCTTTTCAACAAAGATAAGTTCTGACTTTGCTTTTGCTGTCCACATGCTGTGGGCCTTATAGTTCTGTGCATTTTCATGTTTTGTCTTGTCCAGCTTTGTCTGTGTAAGGATTTTTTGCAGCCAAGCTGTATCTCTGGAGATGCAGATATTCCCTCCATGTCTTTGGTCAGATGTGGAGTTTTGTATTTTCTGTGGTGGATATTTTCTAGTGTTTTAATACTGACCGCATAGTTCTCTGTCCTATTCTTTCTTTTTAGCTAGAAAGGCCTCCTTTGCTAAATCCTGATTTCAGTCTGCGCATGTCATTTCCCTCTCCTCTCACAGTCAATATTTGTGGGGGGCTGTCTATCCTTTGGGGATTTTCTCTGAGGCAAGATAGTTATCCCGTTTCTATCTTTAGGGGAAGTTAGTCCTTAGGCTGTGTCGAGGTGTCTAGGGAGTGTTAGGTACATCCCACGGCTACTTCTAGTTGCGGTGCTAAGTTCAGGGTCTGCAGTCAGTACAGGTACCACCTTCTCCAGAGTACGTCTCTTGCTGCTCCTAGGCCACCAGATCATAACAGTTCCCGTACTCTTTTCCTCCTAGAGGAATTCTTTAGTGTGCTGTTCTATCCTGGACTCCATCTCTTATAACGTTGTGGGGCACAGTGACTCCTGGCCAGGAAGCCCACTGAGCTGCATGGGTGCCCAGACACTGACTAACTAAATCCAAGAAGCCCAACTATCTTATGCCACTGTACCCATTCTACTCTAACTATACACTACAGTGCCCCCCTCTAATGGCCAACTATGGACACTATGCCACTATCACTATACTGGGCCCGGGGACAAACTTTCCCTAACCCAAAGTGTGCCAATGTGTAAAGCATGTAAACAATCAAATATACAGAGCAATACACTTGTAATGTGTAGCAGTACTCTTGAACACAGTGGTAGTACACTTTATGTGCAGCAGTACCCCTGTGTATGAACACATTAATAATATACAACATTTTCATTCTTAAAAGGCTTGGGGAGAAGAGGGAACAACAATACTTTCCCATCCCCTACATCCAGACCAGTACCTTATGCATGTGCCATGGCTGAAACAACCACAACAACCATAACATGGAGCGCCAAAGGAGTGAACCCACACAAAGGATGAATATTAAGTAGTCTTTATTAAAGTAAAGTGGCAACAATATTATATAAAATTTTCACTTTTTATGAAATTAATAATAAAAACAACAAGTACGCGATTCTTATGGCAGGACAATTATAAAAATTATATATAGTTTTTGTAATACATATATGTTGGTGACCACCAATATTAGTTGATGCAGATAGGGATTAATTAACCCCTTTACCCCCAAGGGTGGTTTGCACGTTAATGACCGGGCCAATTTTTACAATTCTGACCACTGTCCCTTTATGAGGTTATAACTCTGGAACGCTTCAACGGATCCCAGTGATTCTGACAATGTTTTCTCGTGACATATTGTACTTCATGACAATGGTAAAATTTCTTTGATATTACCTGCGTTTATTTGTGAAAAAAATGGAAATATGGCGAAAATTTTGAAAATTTCGCAATTTTCCAACTTTGAATTTTTATGCAATTAAATCACAGAGATATGTCACACAAAATACTTAATAAGTAACATTTCCCACATGTCTGCTTTACATTAGCACAATTTTGGAACCAAAATTTTTTTTGTTAGGGAGTTATAAGGGTTAAAAGTTGACCAGCAATTTCTCATTTCTACAACACCATTTTATTTTAGGGACCACATCTCATTTGAAGTCATTTTGAGGGGTCTATATGATAGAAAATTCCCAAGTATGACACCATTCTAAAAACTACACCCCTCAAGGTGCTCAAAACCATATTCAAGAAGTTTATTAACCCTTCTGGTGCTTCACAGGAATTTTTTGAATGTTTAAATAAAAATGAACATTTAACTATTTTTCACAAAAAATTTAATTCAGCTCCAATTTGTTTAATTTTACCAAGGGTAACAGGAGAAAATAGACCCCAAACATTGTTGTACAATTTGTCCTGAGCACGACAATACCCCACATGTGGGGGTAAACCACTGTTTGGGCGCATGGCAGAGCTCAGAAGCGAAGGAGCGCCATTTGACTTTTCAATGCAAACTTGACTGGAATTGAGATGGGACGCCATGTTTGGTTTGGAGAGCCCCTGATGTGCCTAAACATTGAAACCCCCCACAAGTGACACCATTTTGGAAAGTAGACCCCTTAAGGAACTTATCTAGATGTGTGGTGAGCACTTTGACCCACCAAGTGCTTCACAGAAGTTTATAATGTAGAACCGTAAAAATAAAAAATCATATTTTTTCACAAAAATTAACTTTCCGCCCCCAATTTTTTATTTTCCCAAGGGTAAGAGAAGAAATTGGACCCCAAAAGTTGTTATACAATTTGTCCTGAGTACGCTGATACCCCATATGTGGGGGTAAACCACTGTTTGGGCGGATGGGAGAGCTCGGAAGGGAAGGAGCGCCGTTTGACTTTTCAATGCAAAATTGACAGGAATTGAGATGGGACACCATGTTGCGTTTGGAGAGCCCCTGATGTGCCTAAACATTGAAACCCCCCACAAGTGACACCATTTTGGAAAGTAGACCCCTTAAGGAACTTATCTAGATGTGTGGTGAGCACTTTGACCCACCAAGTGCTTCACAGAAGTTTATAATGTAGAACCGTAAAAATAAAAAATCATATTTTTTCACAAAAATTAACTTTCCGCCCCCAATTTTTTATTTTCCCAAGGGTAAGAGAAGAAATTGGACACCAAAATTTGTTGTACAATTTGTCCTGAGTACGCTGATACCCCATATGTTGGGGTAAACCACTGTTTGGGCGGATGAGAGAGCTCGGAAGGGAAGGAGCGCCGTTTGACTTTTCAATGCAAAATTGACAGGAATTGAGATGGGACGCCATGTTGCGTTTGGAGAGCCCCTGATGTGCCTAAACATTGAAACCCCCCACAAGTGACACCATTTTGGAAAGTAGACCCCCTAAGGAACTTATCTAGATGTGTGGTGAGCACTTTGACCCACCAAGTGCTTCACAGAAGTTTATAATGCAGAGCCGTAAAAATAAAACAAAAAATTTTTCCCACAAAAATTATTTTTTTTAGCCCCCAGTTTTGTATTTTCCCGAGGGTAACAGGAGAAATTGGACCCCAAAATTTGTTGCCCAATTTGTCCTGAGTGCGATGATACACCATATGTGGGGGGAACCACTGTTTGGGCGCATGGGAGGGCTCGGAAGGGAAGGAGCTCCATTTGGAATGCAGGCTTAGATGGAATGGTCTGCAGGTGTCACATTGCATTTGCAGAGCCCCTAATGTACCGAAACAGTAGAAACCCCCCACAAGTGACACCATTTTGGAAACTAGACCCCCTAAGGAACTCATCTAGATGTGTTGTGAGAGCTTTGAACCCCCAAGTGTTTCACTACAGTTTGTAACGCAGAGCCGTGAAAATTGAAAAAAAAAATCTTTCCCCCAAAAATTATTTTTTAGCCCCCAGTTTTGTATTTTCCCGAGGATAAGAGGAGAAATTTGACCCCAAAAGTTGTTGTCCAATTTGTCCTGAGTACGCTGATACCCCATATGTTGGGGGGAACCACCGTTTGGGCGCATGGGAGGGCTCGGAAGGGAAGGAGTGCCATTTGGAATGCAGACTTAGATGGAATGGTCTGCAGGCGTCACATTGCGTTTGCAGAACCCCTAATGTACCTAAACAGTAGAAATCCCCCACAAGTGACCCCATATTGGAAACTAGACCCCCATGGAACTTATCTAGATGTGTTGTGAGAACTTTGAACCCCCAAGTGTTTCACTACAGTTTATAACGCAGAGCCGTGAAAATAAAAAATCTTTTTTTTTCCCACAAAAATTATTTTTTAGCCCCCAGTTTTGTATTTTCCGAGGGTAACAGGAGAAATTGGACCACAAAAGTTGTTGTCCTATTTGTCCTGAGTGCGCTGATACCCCATATGTTGGGGTAAACCCCTGTTTGGGCACACGGGAGAGCTCGGAAGGGAAGGAGCACTGTTTTACTTTTTCAATGCAGAATTGGCTGGAATTGAGATCGGACGCCATGTCGCGTTTGGAGAGCCCCTGATGTGCCTAAACAGTGGAAACCCCCCAATTATAACTGAAACCCTAATCCAAACACACCCCTATCCCTAATCCCAACAGTAACCCTAACCACACCTCTAACCCTGACACACACCTAACCCTAATCCCAACCCTATTCCCAACTGTAAATGTAATCTAAACCCTAACCGTAACTTTAGCCCCAACCCTAACTGTAGCCTTAACCCTAGCCCCAACCCTAACTTTAGCCCCAACCCAAACTGTAGCCCTAACCCTAGCCCTAACCCTAGCCCTAACCCTAGCCCTAACCCTAGCCCTAATTCTAGCCCTAGCCCTAGCCCTAGCCCTAACCCTAGCCCTAACCCTAGCCCTAACCCTAGCCCTAACCCAAACCCTAACCCTAGCCCTAACCCTAGCCCTAGCCCTAACCCTAATGGAAAAATGGAAATAAATACATTTTTTTAATATTTCCCTAACTAAGGGGGTGATGAAGGGGGGTTTGATTTACTTTTATAGCGGGTTTTTTAGCGGATTTTTATGATTGGCAGCCGTCACACACTGAAAGACGCTTTTTATTGCAAAAAATATTTTTTGCGTTACCACATTTTGAAAGCTATAATTTTTCCATATTTTGGTTCACAGAGTCATGTGAGGTCTTGTTTTTTGCGGGACGAGTTGACGTTTTTATTGGTAACATTTTTGGGCACGTTACATTTTTTGATCGCTTTTTATTCCGATTTTTGCGAGGCAGAATGACCAAAAACCAGCTATTCATGAAATTCTTTTGGGGGAGGCGTTTATACCGTTCCGCGTTTGGTAAAATTGATAAAGCAGTTTTATTCTTCAGGTCAGTACGATTACAGCGATACCTCATTTATATCATTTTTTTATGTTTTGGCGCTTTTATACGATAAAAACTATTTTATAGAAAAAATAATTATTTTTGCATCGCTTTATTCTCAGGACTATAACTTTTTTTTTTTTGCTGATGATGCTGTATGGCGGCTCGTTTTTTGCGGGACAAGATGATGCTTTCAGCGGTATCATGGTTATTTATATCTGTCTTTTTGATCGCGTGTTATTCCGCTTTTTGTTCGGCGGTATGATAATAAAGCGTTGTTTTTTGCCTCGTTTTTTTTTTTTTTTCTTACGGTGTTTACTGAAGGGGTTAACTAGTGGGCCAGTTTTATAGGTCGGGTCGTTACGGACGCGGCGTTACTAAATATGTGTACTTTTATTGTTTTTTTTTATTTAGATAAAGAAATGTATTTAGGGGAATAATTTTTTTTTTTTTTCATTATTTAGGAATATTTTTTTTTATTTTTTTTTACACATTTTGAAAATTTTTTTTTTACTTTTTTACATTGTCCCAGGGGTGGACATCACAGATCAGTGATCTGACAGTGTGCACAGCACTCTGTCAGATCACTGATCTGACATGCAGCGCTGCAGCCTTCACAGTGCCTGCTCTGAGCAGGCTCTGTGAAGCCACCTCCCTCCCTGCAGGATCCGGATCCACGGCCATCTTGGATCCGGGGCTGGAGGAAGCAGGGAGGGAGGTGAGACCCTCGCAGCAACGCGATCACATCGCGTTGCTGCGGGGGGCTCAGGGAAGCCCGCAGGGAGCCCCCTCCCTGCGGGAAGCTTCCCTATACCGCCGGCACATCGCGATCATCTTTGATCGCGGTGTGCCAGGGGTTAATGTGCTGGGGGCGGTCCGTGACCGCTCCTGGCACATAGTGCCGGATGTCAGCTGCGATAAACAGCTGACACCCAGCCGCGATCGGCGACGCTCCCCCCGTGAGCGCCGCCGATCGCGCTGGAAGTACTATCCCGTCCGTGGTCATGGGGGCCCACCCCACCTCGACGGGATAGTACGTCCCATGTCAGAAAGGGGTTAAAAACCAATGTATAAAAAATAATGAAATAACAGATTTTTGTACCAATAAAAATTTGTGTAATAATACAATGTGCAAATCTAAACAAGTACATTAGCAAAATTGCAAAAAATTGCAAAAAATTGCGGGCTCCAGAGAAATAAATAATGTGCACAGTACAAGAGTGTACCCTATGCTGAAATATTAATGTGCAGAGCCACAGCACATAAAAAGGCCAAGCTGTCGGCTCACAAAAACCAAATAAAGTGCATAAGTGCAAAAACTAGCTGGTGCCAAAAGATAAGCAAAACAAAATGCAAAACACAAAATTAATTAATATTATATGTGAACAAAAAATCTGAAAAAAGAGAAACACACACGATAACGAGCTAAAAGTGGCCAAATTATAGTATAAAATATAGGACATATATCCTTGTGCCACATAAATCAATGTGCAGAGCCATAGACAAAAGGCACACAGCTATAAAGTGCCTTTATAGCTTCCCTGCAGACATGGCTCACAAGGAAAAAAACTGAACTAGATATGGACCACTCTATGTTATGGACTTTTTCTTAAATGCGAGGTTACGTCCCCATGTCTGCGCAAGCTGCGATTGCTCAGTTACATTGAACATGGGAGGCGGTGCCAAGGTTACATCGAATCCTAGCCGTGGTGCGCGTGCGCGCGCTTCCGTCGGGGCTCCGCCCTCTCTCCTCCGGCGACTTCCTGCAGCGGGCGCGGGCGGGACCTGTTGGTGCCCGCCGGCTCCTGAAGCCGGATATGTCCGGGCGAGGGGGGGATGGACCCTTGAGGGCAGCGCGCGCATGCGCCGGATGCTGACGGCGGTAATCTGGCACCGGACAGCTGTCTTCAATCTACACACTTTATAAAAGGTTTTATGGGCACGAATAGAGCATACTACCCCCTTGAGAAAGCTAGGCGAAACGCGCGTCGGGGCGTGTACAGCGGCCTATCTGCAGTGAGGTGAGACTCTGGTCCCCCATTATTCCTCTCCCCCGCTTACTTCTATAGTGGCTCATGTTAGGCACTTAGTGTGGGTGAAAGTCTCCAGCTACTTACACATTATAGTCAATATTTATTTCACATGAGATTTGGACTGCTGAGGAGACGTTATTGGGGATCTTTTTCTTGCCAGCACCTTACTATACCCTACTGTGCGGTGTCATGTTTACTAGTTGTATGCAGTAGACCCAACTTTTTCTGGTGTCTTTTACTTGTTGTGTCTGTGTCTGCACTGTCAATATGTGACAGTCGCATGTATTTATGTGTGTTTATTATTGTTAATAAAGTTATACTCATATCTGTTTTAATGAGCTTCCATGCGCCCTCCTTATTTATATATATTTGTCATATGGAAGTATTTATGATGGTTGTGGCTGATGTCGGTCACTAAAATGAAACTGGAAATTTTGAGACTCGTATTGTTGTCTGTGTTTCTCACAGTAGGTTCCAGTACTATATCTATGGATTTCAGAGCCCGCGACGGAGCATGGCTCTCGCAATTGAATGATGTTTGTAAGGACACCAGTATTGCAGGTGTTGAAGTGAATGATAAGGGTCTTGTGGAGATGACTAACAAATTTAAGGATCTTACTCATAAAAGGACTAAAATATGGTGGAATCATGCATTCTTAGACAAATATCTGCAGAAGGGTTTAATACCAAGGGGACTACGGGTACAGGTATTCCCCTCGTTCCCAGTCGAAAGTTCTGATATTCGGGATAGATGGGAGAGTCATGCAAATGTATGTTCATTTGGCTTCATGCAGATATTAAAAGAAATGAATGCTGAATCCCTCCAGAATATTGAACGAGAAATGGAGGAGTTACAAAGTAACATAAAGAGGGATATGCCTGTTGAGGCCCTCGTTAAGTTTAATGTGGAGGTACAGGAGGAGACACAAAAATGGGCGGAGGAAATACAGTTGACGAAATCAAAAAAATTCCAACGGGATATTAATGATAAAAATCAGAACAAGATGTATAAGTGGAGAAATCAAGGTGAAAGGTCACGCCCATTTTATAGAAATGAGTCTCGATCACGGTCCCGGTCAGCCTCAGTCAGATCAACGAGAGAAGAGACACAACAGACTATAACTAAAAATCGATCCGAAGCCTCAAATGACGGAGCCACAGGGAGTGGGACCAGTAGGAAAATGAACACCAGACAAAACGCTAAGAAGGGATCAGAGGGGATATCGGTGGGGAACAAGTCTCAGGGAGGTCTGCAGGTAATTAATTTATCTGATCACATATTAACTGATAGTCAGATTGAGGTACTGAGTAAAGGCCTCTCTTTTTCTCCCACTAATGGTTTCAACTATTTTACAGCACTGAAAGACCTTCATCTCTTCTCACGAAAATTGGTCCTAAAGAAACTGCACTGTAGGGGTATGAATGATCTGGAGGGTTGGAGCCCTGCGGAGAGGGACACCATACGTATTTTGGAGGAACTCCTGGACGAACAGACCCCAGAGGATGAAGGTGTGTTTCCCAGTACTATTCTTCCCAGATCCACGAGGTTCCCTCCCTTATCACTCTGCCCGGCGGTGGAGGTATTTACTAAACTAGTCTCTAATGAATTAAAAACTTTATCCCCACGCCGCCGTTATGATAATTTAACCAATAAACAGAGGGAAGCGATACGCCAACTACAATCGTTGGACGATGTGGTGTTCAAGGCGGCAGATAAGGGGGGGAACATCGTGGTCTGGCCCATTACTAAATATGAACGAGAAGCATTTAGACAACTACGGGACAGCCAGGTATATACGAAATTAGGCTATAACCCGATGGTGTCCTTCTCCGCACGGCTCCAAAAGATCCTAATTAAAGCCTTCGATTCAGGTATTATCAATAAAAAGGTTCTGGAAGGACTCACAGTGCAGTGCCCGAAGGTGCCGACGTTATATTTACTTCCCAAAGTCCACAAGGACGCCGTCAGCCCACCGGGACGTCCGATTGTATCTGGAATAGGTGGTCTGTGTGACCCTATATGTAAATTTATCGATTTCTACTTAAAACCTATTGTAGAGACATTGCCCTCACATGTGAGGGATACAACGGACGTCCTTGCGAGGGTTGACGGCCTCCTTGTGGATAAGGAAACCATCCTCGTGACTGCGGACGTAGAGACGTTGTACACGTGTATCAGTCACGAGGATGGGGTCCGAGCGGTCCGCTTCTTCCTGGAGACCTCCAACCTGGACGGCCCACTGTGTGAACTCATCCTGGAGCTGCTGCACTTTGCCCTCACGCATAATTTTTTTACTTTTAAAAACCAGTTTTATCATCAGAAGCGCGGCGCAGCCATGGGTGCGGCCTGTGCCCCCGCGTACGCCAACCTCTTCCTGGGTTTCTGGGAGAGGTTGGTGTTTGGTGCTTCGGGGGCGGGGGCCGCTGACCATGTGCTGTGCTGGTTACGCTATATCGATGATGTTTTATTTTTATGGCAGGGCACGGTGCAGCAGCTGGATGAGTTCATGGCTATGCTTAATGATAACAACTTTAATATTAAATTGACGTACAGACATGATGCAGTGAAAATTGATTTTTTGGACATTAGTCTGGAGGTGGATTTAGCCTCTACCATCCAGACTGATGTCTTTCGTAAGGAAACATCAGTCAATTCATTAATACATGCTACCACTGCACATAGTCATTCCACAGTTAGGGCCGTCCCGGTTGGACAGTTTCTAAGGGTGAGGCGGATCTGCTCAACGGACCAAAAATTTGAAAATCAAGCACTAGATTTGAAGAGGCGATTTGAGCAGCGCGGTTATAGTAAAAGGTGCATAAAAAATGGCTATAACAGGGCTAAATCGGTGTCTCGGAATTCTCTACTGTACCATAAAAAAAGAAGAAGTGACAAAAAGGAAGAAAATATAAGGTTCATTTCGGTATTCAACCACGAGTGGGATAATATGCGCCATATTTTAACTAAATATTGGCCTGTTCTCAGTGCGGAGCCCTCTCTGAGACCCTTCCTCACCGATAGACCTCTCATGACTCCCCGTCGCTCTAAAAATTTGAGCGACTTACTCATTAAAAGTCATTATGTTGCTCCGACCCCAAACTTTTTTGGTAGTACACACCCCAAAAAAGGTTTCTTTAAATGTGGTCACTGTGTGGCATGCGTGAATATGTACCAAACTTCTACCTTTAGTTCTGTTGACCAAAAAATATTCAATATTAGAGAATACATTTCATGTGGCACTAAGAATGTAGTTTACTACGCTACATGTGCCTGTTCCCTTATATATGTGGGACTAACATCACGGGAATTGAGAATACGGACCAGAGAGCACGTTAGGGACATCTGTGCAGCTAGAACAGTAGATGATGTATCAACCCTCAAAACGATTCCTAGGCATTTCCGATTGGCACACAACTGTGATCCCAAAGAATTTAAGGTTAGAGGGATTGATGCCGTACACACTGGTATTAGAGGTGGCAATATAAAAAAATTGCTGGCACAACGGGAAGTTATGTGGATTGTCACTCTTGGCACCGTTAGGCCCGCTGGGCTTAATGAGGCCCTCAATTTTGGTCCTTATTTATAAATATGTATATGCGTTTAAGGTTCAGTTACCTTTTGACGTCATCACCCCTTTGTTTCCCTTTTCTTCCCTCTCCCTGCATTTTATTATGTTTTTAATGCTCATTTGTTTTATATGTTTTTTGTTTCATGTTTTAAATTTAGGTTGTTCATTGCTCTCCGGTGTTTGATATGTTCCACTAGACTGGCGATACGTATTCGACTTATGGCATTTATCTAGTCACTAATGGAATGTGGAAATGGAATTGCCTGTGGTCGTCTATGGGAGCCGTGGTATCCAACTATGCACCTGGCATTTACGCAAAGATGTCTCCCTGCTCGCTTCCCTGCAGACATGGCTCACAAGGAAAAAAACTGAACTAGATATGGACCACTCTATGTTATGGACTTTTTCTTAAATGCGAGGTTACGTCCCCATGTCTGCGCAAGCTGCGATTGCTCAGTTACATTGAACATGGGAGGCGGTGCCAAGGTTACATCGAATCCTAGCCGCGGTGCGCGTGCGCGCGCTTCCGTCGGGGCTCCGCCCTCTCTCCTCCGGCGACTTCCTGCAGCGGGCGCGGGCGGGACCTGTTGGTGCCCGCCGGCTCCTGAAGCCGGATATGTCCGGGCGAGGGGGGGATGGACCCTTGAGGGCAGCGCGCGCATGCGCCGGATGCTGACGGCGGTAATCTGGTACCGGACAGCTGTCTTCAATCTACACACTTTATAAAAGGTTTTATGGGCACGAATAGAGCATACTACCCCCTTGAGAAAGCTAGGCGAAACGCGCGTCGGGGCGTGTACAGCGGCCTATCTGCAGTGAGGTGAGACTCTGGTCCCCCATTATTCCTCTCCCCCCCTTACTTCTATAGTGGCTCATGTTAGGCACTTAGTGTGGGTGAAAGTCTCCAGCTACTTACACATTATAGTCAATATTTATTTCACATGAGATTTGGACTGCTGAGGAGACGTTATTGGGGATCTTTTTCTTGCCAGCACCTTACTATACCCTACTGTGCGGTGTCATGTTTACTAGTTGTATGCAGTAGACCCAACTTTTTCTGGTGTCTTTTACTTGTTGTGTCTGTGTCTGCACTGTCAATATGTGACAGTCGCATGTATTTATGTGTGTTTATTATTGTTAATAAAGTTATACTCATATCTGTTTTAATGAGCTTCCATGCGCCCTCCTTATTTATATATATTTGTCATATGGAAGTATTTATGATGGTTGTGGCTGATGTCGGTCACTAAAATGAAACTGGAAATTTTGAGACTCACATAAATCAATGTGCAGAGCCACAGACAAAAGGCACACAGCTAGAAAGTGCAGTGTGCGAAGGATATAAATCGCTCAAAGGCACTCAATGAGTGCAATGCCACAGATGAAAGCAGCACACCGCTGCAAGCTCAGATGAAGTGCGAAGTGCAAAAGCCGTCGAAAAGGATTACTATCTGCAAGGTACCTGTAAGGGGAGTCACCAAGTCCTGATACCGCGCACCCCGATGCGGGTGCGAGCGGCGCATGCACCATCAGGAGGACCCGGAAGTCCAAGCGTCCTAGTCACGTGCCAGCCCGCACAGGGACGGAGTACCCGGCGTTGCTAAGACACAGCGACGCGGATGCCAGGACTCCAGGACACAGACAGCGCAGGCACACTCCCAGGAACGCCACAAGAGAAACAGAACTACACGCCGGCGGTAATGTGATCACGAGATTAACCCGTAGGAAAGAATAGACTGGGGCAGACAAAGAAAATTAAAATAGCCAAACAACGTCTCCATAGTAACAGTACATACTTGATCCAAAATAGATTATATCTCTCTACTTATACATGGGCTGCACAAATAATAAAAAAAGGGGGGTAAAAAATAAGGAAAATAATATAAAAAGAAAAAGAAAAAAATATATATGAAAAGACAAAAACGGGATAATTAAGTAACTATAAATCTATGTATGTACCTTAGTTACGTACATTATAACAAAGAGAAATATAATAATTATAAAGAAATATGGGATATAGAATTATACATAGGAAACAAAAAGATAACAAAGATTAAGAATTAGAAAATAAAAAATGAAAAATGAAAAAATATATAAAGACAAACAGTCTATTCTTTCCTACGGGTTAATCTCGTGATCACATTACCGCCGGCGTGTAGTTCTGTTTCTCTTGTGGCGTTCCTGGGAGTGCGCCTGCGCTGTCTGTGTCCTGGAGTCCTGGCGTCCGCGTCGCTGTGTCTTAGCAACGTCGGGTACTCCGTCCCTGTGCGGGCTGGCACGTGACTAGGACGCTTGGACTTCCGGGTCCTCCTGATGGCGCATGCGCCGCTCGCACCCGGGTCGTCCCAATGGAAGATGGTATTATAAAAAGGCCTCTAAATATACAAACGCCACCCCCTGACGAAGGAACGTGTTTCCGAAACGCGCGTCGGGGTGCGCGGTATCAGGACTTGGTGACTCCCCTTACAGGTACTTTGCAGATAGTAATCCTTTTCCACGGCTTTTGCACTTCGCACTTCATCTGAGCTTGCAGCGGTGTGCTGCTTTCATCTGTGGCATTGCACTCATTGAGTGCCTTTGAGCGATTTATATCCTTCACACACTGCACTTTATAGCTGAGTGCCTTTTGTCTGTGGCTCTGCACATTGATTTATGTGGCACAAGGATATATGTCCTATATTTTATACTATAATTTGGCCACTTTTAGCTCGTTATCGTGTGTGTTTCTCTTTTTTCAGATTTTTTGTACACATATAATATTAATTAATTTTGTGTTTTGCATTTTGTTTTGCTTATCTTTTGGCACCAGCTAGTTTTTGCACTTATGCACTTTATTTGGTTTTTGTGAGCCGACAGCTTGGCCTTTTTATGTGCTGTGGCTCTGCACATTAATATTTCAGCATAGGGTACACTCTTGTACTGTGCACATTATTTATTTCTCTGGAGCCCGCAATTTTTTGCAATTTTTTTGCAATTTTGCTATTGTACTTGTTTAGATTTGCACATTGTATTATTACACGGATTTTTATTGGTACAAAAATCCGTTATTTCATTATTTTTTATACATTGGTTTTTAATTAATCCCTATCTGCATCAACTAATATTGGTGGTCACCAACATATATGTATTACAAAAACTATATAATAATAATAATAATTTTTATTTATATAGCGCCAACATATTCCGCAGCGCTTTACAAATTATAGAGGGGACTTGTACATACAATAGACATTACAGCATAACAGAAATACAGTTCAAAACAGATACCAAGAGGAGTGAGGGCCCTGCTCGTAAGCTTACAAACTATGAGGAAAAGGGGAGACACGAGAGGTGGATGGTAACAATTGCTATAGTTATTCGGACCAGCCATAGTGTAAGGCTTGGGTGTTCATGTAAAGCTGCATGAACCAGTTAATTAATTTTTTTTTTTTTTTTAATATAGGCCACACAGGGATCGTTAGGTTAATGCATTGAGGCGGTAGGCCAGTCTGAACAAATGAGTTTTTAGGGCACGCTTAAAGCTGTGGGGATTGGGGATTAATCGTATTATCCTAGGTAGTGCATTCCAAAGAATCGGCGCAGCACGTGTAAAGTCTTGGAGACGGGAGTGGGAGGTTCTGATTATTGAGGATGCTAACCTGAGGTCATCAGCGGAGCGGAGGGCACGGGTAGGGTGGTAGACTGAGACCAGAGAGGAGATGTAGGGTGGTGCTGAGCCATGGAGTGCTTTGTGGATGAGGGTAGTAGTTTTGTACTGGATTCTTGAGTGGATGGGTAACCAGTGTAATGACTGGCACAAGGTAGAGGCATCGGTGTAACGGTTGGTGAGGAATATGATCCTGGCAGCAGCATTCAGGACAGATTGGAGCGGGGAGAGTTTGGTAAGAGGGAGGCCGATTAGTAGAGAGTTACAATAGTCCAGACGAGAATGAATAAGTGAAACAGTAAGAGTTTTTGCAGAGTCGAAAGTAAGAAAAGGGCGAATTCTAGAAATGTTTTTGAGATGCAGGTAAGAAGAGCGAGCCAGTGATCGGATGTGGGGGGTGAATGAAAGGTCAGAATCAAGGATGACCCCAAGGCAGCGGGCATGTTGCTTTGGAGTAATGGTGGAACTATATATATATATACTATATATAGTTTTTATAATTGTCCTGCCATAAGAATCGCGTACTTGTTGTTTTTATTATTAATTTAATAAAAAGTGAAAATATTGTTGCCACTTTACTTTAATAAAGACTACTTAATATTCATCCTTTGTGTGGGTTCACTCCTTTGGCGCTCCATGTTATGGTTGTTGTGGTTGTTTCATACTTTAGTGTTTAATCACTATCCCTTCACAGAGCACTGATATTATTCACTTTAGATCTATATTTATAATTCTCCTTATATATTATCTTATATTGGTTTTAGTGCATCTTTGTTTCCTAACGTATAATGGGCCATGGCTGACTGCTTCTCTGCAATTATAAAAGGTGATGCTGTGGGTCAATTGATCAGTTAACCATCTGTGTTACTTTCCTTACATTTTTATACTAAGAGTACTGTATGAAACTGATGTTTGTGCCATCTGACTGTGGCTGGAATAAAAAAAAAGGTTTTACATGAGGTATCAGGTCTCCCAGCTAAGAAGGCTTACACCACTACCTTAACCACCAGGCCCTCATTTAAACTTAAATTCCAATCTGTAAATGCTGGCTCAGACCCTGTCTCATGCGTGACCCATGCCTGGCTGCTGCGCCGTTATAAAATTTCTACTGTGGGACAATTGATGCCACTTTTCATGGTGTCTGCCCATAATTTGAGCTTTTTGGGCAGCTTTATGACCCCCTTGAAGGAGTTGTCAATGCATCTGATTTTGCTTCTCATTGAATTCAATGAGGTTCAGATATGTTCGATGAACCGTTCAGTGAACTGTTCCAGTAACTGTTCGGTGAACATCAGTCCATTCAGCAAATCCAAACCGAACCTTGAAAGGTTCGCTCATCTCTAATCATCAGTTCTTAATTGTGGGCCCAAGAAACATGCGTTCAATCACCCAATTACATGAAAATTGTTCTCTCATATGTCCAAATTCACCACAATTTATGCCAAACTGAATTGTTTTGCCTTTTGTGAAATAATTACCTACTTTCAGGCCCTTTGGAACATTTTTAGCCACCACTATTAATTATAACAAAAAGCCATCTCTGCCAAGTTTGGGGACAAAATGCAAAATTTGTTTAACCCCTTCATGACATGAGGAATTTTTGTTTTTGAGTTTTTGTTTTTTGCTCCCCTTCTTCCCAGAGCCATAACTTTTTTATTTTTCTGTCAAAATGGCCATGTGAGGGCATGATTTTTGCTGGACAAGTTGTACCTTTGAACCTCACCATTGGTTGTAACATATCATTCACTGGAAAACAGGAAAAAAGTGCGATGAAATTGCAAAAAAAGTCCAATTCCACAGTGTTCTTTTTGTTTGTTTTTTTATCATGTTCACTTAATGCTAAAACTGACCATCCATTATGATTCTCCAGGTCATTACGAGTTCATAGGCATCAAACATGTCTAGTTTCTTTTTTTATGTAAGTGGTGAAAAAAAATGCAAACTTTGAATGAAAGAAATATTCCGAGATCTGTAATATCTCCATTTTTTATGATTTGGGGCTGGGTGAGGGCTTATTTTTTGCAGGTCGAGCTAACGTTTATATTGATACCATTGTGATGTGGATACGATCTTTTGATCATCTGTTATTGCATTTTATTGCAGTGTAGCAGCAACCAAAAAACTGTAATTCTGGCATTTTGAATCTTTTTCTCGTTTACCAATTGGATCAATTTTTTTTGTATTGATAGATCGGGCGATTCTGAATGTGGCGATACCAAATATGTGAATGTTTGATTTTTTTGTTGCTTTATTTTGAATGGGGTGAAATGGAGGTAATTTGAACTTTTATATCTTTAATTTATTTTATATTTTTAAAACCTTTTTTTTACTTTTTCCATGCTTTAATAGTTTCAATGGGAGACTAGAAGCTGCAGTTGTCTGATCGGCTCTGCTACATACAGGCGATGATCAGATCGCCTGTATGTAGCAGAAATGCTCACTTGTTGTGAGCGCCGAACCAATCTGCTGGAGACCTCTGGTTGTTATGCTGACCCATCGGTGACCTGCGATCAAGTGATGGGGTCACCGATGGGTGGGATTTCCGGCGTGCTTCCCGAAGGCACAAGTTAAATTCAGCTGTCAGAGATTGACAGCAGCATTTAACAGGTTTGTGATTCCACCCGTGGCTGTTAGAGGCGCATGTCAGCTGTTCAAAACAGCTGACATGTGCCGGGAAAGATGTGGACTCAGCGCCGGAGCCCACATTAAATGGAGGGATTCCGACATGGACGTACTATTACGCCAAACTTCGGAAAGGGGTTAACCAAAAATGTATCATATTATGTGCATCAAGGGTTTGATACAACAAACTCACCTTTTTTAAGGTCTCAGTCAGATGTTCATTTTTCTCATGGTCATCAAAAAAAGACCAATTACTTTCATCTTTTTTTCTCATATGTGGAGGAAAAAAAAGCTTCACCCCATTCTCTAATGTGACACTTGTGAAAATTAGACCCCACTTAAATGGCACTCGGAGTGTGGTCCGATATTTTCACAGACCAATAGAGTTGAATTGCCCATTTTGATCAATCCTCGGATCAAAATTGGACATGTCTTCACGATTATCTTAAACATCATGGACATGTGACTGGCCCCAAAGAGTGGTACCTGTGAAAGCTTTGGGTTGCACTCCTAAACGAGTTTGCACTACAGAGCTCAAAACACGTTCAATTAAATCCAAGTGGAACTTACAGTGTAATGCATGCATTTTCTAGGCAATTAGAGGTTTTTATATTATGTTATTTGTGCAAATTAATTCTCCACAAATCAAATTTCTTTGGAAAATTTGGTGAGGCCTGTGAATTTGAATTTCAAACAATCCACTCATCTCTAATGACAACATTGTATATATATATATATATATATATATATATATATATATATATATATATATATATGTTGGTTATGATAGCTATAAAGAACGTAAACTATTTATTTGTACAGTGGGTAAGGTTCCTGCAGATAAATTATTTCTCTATTTAATAGCTCATTTCTTTATTGATACTTTACACTTCAACATGTGACAGGTGGGCTATGTGTCCCCCTGGAGTTAGGGCCAGGTCATGATTTCAACCTCTGCATGCTATTACACAAGCATTTTTTATACTGGTTCACTTATCCCAGCTTGTCACACACCCCATTCTTGGTTTTCTATACAGTGTTGTTATTGTTGCCTCTTCTTCTGCTGCCTATCTTTACTGTATGACTGACATGCACTGCTAATTCAATCTCGTCACTCTGTCCCGTCATCACTGATACATGGCCAGATAGATGTGGCATCTCACAGCTATGAATAAATGTGTTTCCAATATCTTGTTTCTTTGAGGAAAATAGCATCAAAATACAGCTGGTTTAAAGTCCATCAATGCTTTGGGAGTCTATGAATAATTGAATAAGCAACCTGCTTACCGAGAGTCTCAGCAGTGCAGTGAGCGGAGGGAATGGATGGTTTCCCTGAATATCTTGTTTAACCAAGTCTGTAAGACTACAATTAGCTACATCTCCCAGGAGATCCTATTCAGGCAATCTTTACAAATTGGTATATTAGGCCTGTAGTAGAATTCATCAAAGATATTACTGATATGTAGTAACGTAGTTGGTAAGGTGGCATATTTGCTCATAAATCTGATATTTCTGGCAACAGGGGAGTGTTCAGCAGAAAAAAGAACCTTTTCTGTATTAGGTTTGGTAAAAAACCAGACTAGGGGCTGGTTGCTGGAGTAGGGAGAGAAGAGGAGGCTCACAAGCCATCTAAACTGTTTTGGTCTTGGACTGTCTAATGAACTTAGGAATCAGATGAGAAAGCTTCTTAAACTGTTGTCCAGCTTATGTGACAGCAGACGTGTGAATCCTCACTCCCATTAAAATGTGTATCCTCTGGATATATTGCAGGCATCATATTATATAAAGCTTAGAAGGATTCATCTAGTCAGTTTTTAATCATGTGATGTCATAGACCTAATGGAAAAAAAAGAATCAGCTGGGTAGAAAGGCAAAATGAGCAATAGTATACACAGAGTGCTATATATATATATATATATATATATATATATATATATATATACATATATATATGTACCGTATATACTCGAGTATAAGCCGAGATTTTCAGCCCAAATTTTTGGGCTGAAAGTGCCCCTCTCGGCTTATACTCGAGTCAAGGTGGGTGGCAGGGTCGGCGGGTGAGGGGGTGAGGGCGCTGAGGCATACTTACCTGTTTCCAGCGATCCTGGCGCTCCCCCTGCCGTCCCACGGTCTTCGGTGCTGCAGTTCTTCCTCTATCAGCGGTCACGTGGGACCGCTCATTAGAGAAATGAATAAGCGGCTCCACCTCCCATAGGGGTGGAGCCGCCTATTCATTTCTCTAATCAGCGGTGTCGGTGACCGCTGATAGAGGAAGAAGCTGCGGCACCGAAGACAGCTGTCCGGGAGAAGGAGCCGGACGCCAGGACCAGGTAAGTATGTCATAGTTACATGGCCACGTTCCAGCCGCCGGGCGCCGCTCCATCTTCCCGGCGTCTCTGCGCTCTGACTGTGCAGGTCAGAGGGCGCGATGACGCATATAGTGTGCACGGCGCCCTCTGCCTGATCAGTCAGAGCAGAGAGACGCCGGGACCGGACGCCGGGAGCTGCAAGCAAGAGAGGTGAGTATGTGTTTTTTTTACTGCAGCAGCAGCAGTGACAACGGCAGAGCTTTCTATGGGGCAATATGAACGGTGCAGAGCACTATTTTGGGCACAGCTATAGGGCAATAATGAACGGTGCAGAGCACTATATGGGGCAGAGCTATAGGGCAATAATGAACGGTGCAGAGCACTATATGGGGCAGAGCTTTAGGGCAATAATGAACGGTGCAAGAGCACTATATGGGGCACAGCTATAGGGCAATAATGAACAGCGCAGAGCACTATATGGGGCAGAGCTATAGGGCAATAATGAACGGCGCAGAGCACTATATGGCACAGCTATGGGGAAATAATGATCTATTTTTATTATTGAAATTCACCGGTAAATGCTGCATTTCCACCCTAGGCTTATACTCGAGTCAATAAGTTTTCCCAGTTTTTTGTGGCAAAATTAGGGGGGTCGGCTTATACTCGGGTCGGCTTATACTCGAGTATATACGGTGTATATATATATATATATATATATATATATATTATGATGATTGCAATATATTAAGAGGATAAAAATTTTGATGGGAGTGCCTCTTTAAGGCTACGTTCACACTAGCGTTGTGCGCCGCTGCGTCGGCGACGCAACGCACAACGCACGCAAAAACGCGGCAAAACGCACGCAAAAACGCTGCGTTTTGCGACGCATGCGTCGTTTTTTGCCGAAAATCGGACGCAAGAAAAATGCAACTTGTTGCGTTTTCTTGGTCCGACGCTTGCGGCAAAAAAGACGCATGCGTCGCACAACGCAACAAACAAAAACGCATGCGTCCCCCATGTTAAATATAGGGGCGCATGATGCGTGCGTCGCCGCTGCGTCGCCCGACGCTAACCCGACGCACACTAGCATAACGCTAGTGTGAACGTAGCCTAATACCCTTCAGTGGGCCATCATACATTTCCAGCTATATAAGCTGATTGACAGGGGGTGCAGGAGCTTGTCTTGTTGTGACACCCTAATTAGTGAAACAAAAAAATGTTTTTTGCAACTTTTAGCTTAATATTCTCTATGAAGTTGGATTAGTAGAATTGGTCTGAGCAAGGTAATATTGGGATGAAGGGTCCTGGAAAGGTCGGATGACTTTGAAACCCGTTGACAATAAACCACTGTGAATTATCTTCTGACTCGTGAATCCTTTATCGGAATTTCAGCAGTGCAGAGAAAACCCATCATTCCCATACTGCCACTGTTTCTCATTATAGACACTGTAGCACCAGATTATAAAGCGAAAATTGTGGTTGTGTTGCACGCAACCCCATCAGGTGTGCACCTCCTCCATTTTTTAATTTCATATATCTTGGATAACACTCTATTGCACTTGATGGTTTTTTTTAGTATACTGCACAGCTTTGACATACATTAAACACCAGCTGTATTCATATTTCTTTACTATATTTTCCTAGTAGTCAACAATTACCTGGATACTACAGATGAGGTGCAGTGGACATTTCCAGCTGACGTGATCCCCGATGCAGCCAAAATTGCCACTCATGAAACAATACCTAACTAAATCTTGCTTCTGATGCTAAATTTCGATTGTCCTTGAATTGCATGGCTTAATGTAAAATCAAGAAAGAGTGAAAATTGCTTATAAAAATCAGATGATGATAATCCTGCCATTCAGATTCTCAGTGTCTTAGTTACAGAAGACGTGATGTGCTTTCTACTAAGCATTTGGTTTTACCTATGATGATCTTTGGTAATCTGCAATATGAAACCTTTTTTTAGACATTGCTGGACAACAATAGATGTCTTGTCCACAGTTTCATACTGTAGGTGATCTGAATATAGCCCTATGATGCTCATAAAAAACTGCACAAAACATTTCAAAGAGATATTTCAGAAATTTTGTGGGATCCGGATGTAATTGTAGTTCAAACAAGGAATCAACAACAAATCATCAAAAAGCTGGAACTAATACCCAGTTTATTAATATAACAACACTGTATACAAACAAGCACATAAAACACACTGTCCTACAAATATAGCGATCAAACGATCACATAATAAATTGTGAAAAAAAAAGTAGAAATGTATATTAAAAAATAATAGTGAGAAATCAATGGATAAAAAACACACAAGGTTTTACAATCAAAAATGTTTTATTACAGGAAAAAAAAAAGAAAACAAATGACTGCATTTGTAATGACCCATATTATAAAATGATAATGTAAGTGATTCTGCTAAGTGATTGTAGTAAAAAGAAAAAAGGAAGAAAACAAGCACTAATACTACAAATGAAAAATAAAAATGTTATGGGTTCTTGAACATTGACACTAAAATATTTTTCAAATATTTTTATTATTTAAAAATAGTAATAGAAAACACACTCGGCACTAACATATTTTGTAAAGTATTTTTATTATGCAAAAGTAGTAATAGAAAATAAACTCGATTCAGCATTTGTGTGTTTTTTAGGTCACTTTTATTTTTTGTTTTGTGGTTTTTGCTTTGCTGTTTTTTGCACCAAATTCCTTAAAATGGCACACAAGGTTCATGATTGTGCAATGTAAAAAAGGTCTTTATTTTTGTCTTTGACCTGTTTTACATCTTTTTAACCTAAAAAGTTGCACAGTTCTCAAAATGGCTCAGAAATTGCTTGAAAATAATTGTTGCACATAAAATCACTCCATGAGGGGACTAGAGAACATTCACACTCAATTTTACGACTTTTTAAATCCCTCCAAATGAATGAATCAACACAAAAATCTTGAAACCCCAAACTCCGTCCATAATGGTAAACTTAAAATCAAAAACATGCGACCGCATCAAGTAAACCTTAAAAAGGTGCCAACTAAAATAAGATTTAGAAGCAAATGAAAAACAGGCGTAAAATACCAAAAAATAGACAAAAAAAATGCAAATTCAATAATGAATGGGCCCCAAAGTTAATATGCTTGTTACTGACCTTCAGAAAAGTTAAGATGTAATTTTCACTGCACAATACTTTAAAAACAAAACATGAAAAAGAATGGTAAAATTGCTATATTTCCACCTCCATCAAAAAAAGTAAGTGAAAAGTCATGCAATATATTTGTTACTCACCTTTTCTGACTCCAACGGTGAACATTACATCCCTTCCTGCAGTGGACAGTTTCTGTTCTGCTGCGAGCCAAGTTTTCAGGGCGACCTAACGTGCTCCTGCACATCTTAGTTTTAGGCGCTCGCTCAAAACACATTTGTTCAGAGCGGCCTATCACGTTCACTAATCAAAGTTATGTTATGTTTGTGTGTGTGTAGCCCATTCACTATCCCCATCTATTCCCCAACCCCTGAAGATGGCTGGACCATCATTGTAAATACATCATTGTAAATACACACCTGTACTTTGCATCTCCCCCACCTCATTGTAGATTGTAAGCTCTCACGAGCAGGGTCGTCTTATTTTGCTTTAATTATTGTATTGTTAACGTTGTTACTTATGACTTTTGTGTTTGAAACTGTTAAACTGTAAAGCGCTGCGGAATATGTTGGCGCTATATAAATAAAGATTATTATTATTATTATTATTATTATCTGCCTGGGTTATTTAAAACCGGTTTGCTGCCTGAGTATTCAGGGAATGAACAACCCTGCTACTATGATAAACATCCCAGCTCTGAATACTGAAACAGTGTGGCAAACATGACTCTAGTTATTATTGGTCCAGCACTGTTATGTCACACACCACTGCTACAACACTCCCACTACAGTGAATACTGTTCCAGCTAGTTAGTGCTGTTCCAGTTTCACTCTATTGATCATCATTATTTGAGCCCTGCTACATGAGTTGTCCCAGTTTTGCTACATCTGTCATCACTAGGGTTGAGCGAAACGGGTTGGCCATTTTCAGAAGTCGACGACTTTTGGCAAAGTCGGGTTTCATGAAACCCGACCCGACCCCTGTGTGGAATTCCGATACCGAGTTCCGATATGTTTAAGATATCGGGAATCGGTATTGGAATTCATATTTAAGTGTAAAATAAAGAATAAAAATAAAAAAATATTGATATACTCACCCGTGGACGCGCCCTGGTTCTCACTGGCAGCCTTCCTTCCTAAGAATGAGCACCTGAAGGGCCTTCAATGACGTCGCGGCTTGTGATTGGTCGCGTGAGCGGTCACATGGGCGGTCACGCGACCAATCACAAGCCGCGACGTCATCTAAGGTCCTTCAGGCGCTAATTCTTAGGAAGGAAGCGTCCGAGGGCGCATCCTAATAGGTATATACTCACCCTCGGACGCGCCCTGGTTCTAACCCGCAGCCTTCCTCCCTAAGAATCAGCGCCTGAAGGACCTTAGATGACGTAGCGGCTTGTGATTGGTCGCGTGACCGCCCATGTGACCGCTCACGCGACCAATCACAAGCCGTGACGTCATCGAAGGTCCTTCAGGCGCTCATTCTTAGGAAGGAAGGCTGCCGGTGAGAACCAGGGCGCGTCCGAGGGTAAGTATATCAATATTTTTTATTTTGATTCTTTATTTTACACTTAAATATGGATCCCAGGGCCTGAAGGAGAGTTTCCTCTCCTTCAGACCCTGGGAACCATTAGAAACCCAATGCACTGCATTGGGTTTCGTGTTTCGGCCGACCCCGACTTTTCTATAGGATCGGCTGATTTCACTCGACCCGACTTTTGAGAAAGTTGGGTTTTGTGAAACCTGACCCGATCCTATAAAAAGAAAAGTCGCTCAACCCTAGTCATCACTGATCTGCTACACCAGTTCAGCGTCTACTCTACAGCTTGTTAGTTTTTTGGCACCACTTCACTCCAACTTGACCATCTTGCTACATAAACACAATCTGTCCATATTGCTTCAAAACTGCTAATCTGGCCCAGAGGACTTGAGGATCCGCCTCACCAGGTGAATGTTATGATTGTGTAACAACGGGAAAATAGGTAAAACACTGAAAAACATCAACTGACCCAGCCTGTTCCTGTGCAAACTGGAGATTCTGACCCTGCAGTCCTTTGCGGTTCCTATGTGGGCTGGACTAGCAATATCAAATGCCTAAACTATGGAAGATTGGACTTATGCTGCCTGAAAGGCCATCGAGTGTTTCACATTCCTGCTAAGAAACTGGAGGGCAAAGCAGGATGCAATTTACCTACAGAAGGGATAACGTGTTCATATAGAAAAAGATCACAAAGTGAGGTAAAACAAACCTCAAAATGCAAATTAAGACGTTAAGATACATAGTTCAAATGAGTATGCTGCCTACTTCCTAAACAAGAAACAGAAGTTTGGTGCAAGGTGAAATGCATAATCAGCATAAAGATGAGCCGCACCCGAAAGGTGCTTGTGTAGACAAATGAATAAACAAAAACACCTGTCAACCTAAAAAGACTAAAGCAAGGTTCCCAGATGATAAACACCTAGAGAAAAGGTGTAACTGCTGTGGCTCAGTGGATATAGACAAAGCACAGGCTCAAAGGTTTTAACCCGGACACATGACAGTGAGACATAAGAATATGAAATGTAGGAGTCATAGCTTTTGATATGTAACTATGAAAAAAAGGTGCCTCTTCCTTCAGGGTACAACAATCACACTACTCCATTTAGGAGTTACAGTGGGGGAAAAAAGTATTTTGTCAGCCACCAATTGTGCAAGTTTCCACTTAAAAATATGAGAGAGGCTTGTAATTGATATCATAGGTAGACCACAACTATGAGAGTCAAAATGAGAAATCAAATCCAAAAAATCACCATTTTCAATCTAATATATAAAGTTGAGTGTATGTATGTGTGTGTGTCTGTGTGTGTGGTGTGTGTGTGTGTGTGTGTGTGTGTGTGTGTGTGTGTGTGTGTGTGTGTGTGTGTGTGTGAATTGAGAGTCCTCAGTGGTTGATACCTTTTAATGGCTAACTGAAAAGATGGTAACAAATTGCAAGCTTTCGAGACTACTCAGGCCTCTTCATCAGGCAAAGACTAAAAGAAATTCTGGAGAATGTGTGTGTGTGTATGTATCGAGCCACGCCCACTCCACATATCCACGCCCACTCCACATAGCAGGCACAGGCCACATCTAGCTCCGCCATGTCTAGGATGGAGTTGCTCCTCTGAGGTATGACGTCAAGGGAAAGGGAAGAGCCTCATGGATAGAGATGTGAAGGGCAAAATGAGAGATGTCAGTGGGAAAATGAGAAAAGTGAGGTGCTGCTGCAGTATGACGCTGTGTATGGAGAAGAGTGCAGCGCTGAAGGTGGAGGTTGTATAAGGCCACATTCACACGTTCAGTATTTGGTCAGTATTTGACCTCAGTATTTATAAGCCAAAACCACGAGTGGGAGAAAAATGCAGAAGTGGTGATGACATGTTTCTAATAAACTTTTCCTCTGATTGTTTTACTCCAAGTTTTACCTTACAAATACTGAGGAACAAATACTGACCATATAATGAGTGAACGAGGTCTAATACAGGAGATGACACACAGATATATACCATATACAGCGGAGATTACATACAGGTCTATACTGTATACAGAAGGAGATGACACACAGGTATATACTATATACAGGAGGAGATGACACACAGGTATATACTATATACAGGGGGAGATGACATACAGGTACATACTATGCACAGGAGGAGATGACATACAGGTATATACTATATACAACGGAGATGACATACAGATATTTACAATATACAGGAGGAGATGACACAGGTATATACTATATACAGGGGGAGATGACATACAGGTACATACTATGCACAGGAGGAGATGACATACAGGTATATACTATATACAGCGGAGATGACATACAGATATATACAATATACAGGAGGAGATGACATACCGGTATATACTATATACAGGAGCAGATGACATACAGGTATATGCTATATACAGAAGCAGATGACACACAGGTACATATTATATACAGGAGGAGATGACATACAGGTATATACTATATACAGGGGGATATGACACACAGGTATATACTATATACAGGAGGAGAAGACACAGGTATATACTATATACAGGGGAGATTACATATTTTACCTCAGTATTTATAAGCCAAAACAACGAGCTGGATAAAAATACAGAAATGGTGACATGTTTCTTATAAACTTTTCCTCTGATTGTTTTACTCCAAGTTTTAGCTTACAAATACTGGGGTAAAAATACTGACCAAATAACGTGTAAATGAGGTCTAATACAGGAGGAGATGACACACAGGTATATACTACATACAGCGGAGATGACATACAGCAGGTATATACTATATATAGGAGATGACATACAGGTATATACTTTATACAGGAGGAGATGACACACGTATATACTACATACAGGAGGAGATGACATACAGGTATATACTATATATAGGAAGAGATGACATACAGGTATATACTATATACAGAAGATGGCATACAGGTATATACTATATATAGGAGGAGATGACATACAGGTATATACTATATACAGAAGAGATGACATACAGGTATATACTATATACAGGAGGAGATGACACATAGGTATATACAATATACAGGAGGAGATGACATACAGCAGGTATATACTATTTACATGGGAGATGACATACAGGTATATACTATATACAGGGGAGATGACATACAGGTATATACTATATACAGGAGATGACATTCAGGTGTATACTATATATAAGGGAGATGACAAACATGTATATACTGAGGGGAAAATGAGAGGTGTGAGGTGAAAATGAGAGGTGTGAGGTGAAAATGAGAGGTGTGAGGTGAAAATGAAAAGGTGTGAGTGCAAAATGAGAGGAGTGAGGGAAAATAGTGGAGTGACCGGAAAATGGCAGATGTGAGGTCGAAATGACAAGTGTTAGGGGGGAATGAGGTTAGTGAGGGGGGAATGAGAGGAGTAAGGGGGAAAATAAGAGGAGTGAGGGGAAAATGAGAGGTGTGATTGAGAAAATAAGAGATGTGAGGGGGAAAATGAAAGATGTGAGGGGGAAAACGAGAGGCGTGATGGGAAAATAAGAGAAGTGAGGTGCTATAACTAACCACAGACATTTACTATGCCCAGGCAACACCGGGCTCTTTAGCTAGTACTATATACAGAAGGAGATGACATACAGGTATATACTATATAGAGGAGGAGATGACATACAGGTATATACTATATACAGGAGGAGATGACATACAGGTATATACTATATACAGGAGGAGATGACATACAGGTACACACTATATACAGGAGGAGATGACATACAGGTACACACTATATACAGGGGAGATGACATACAGGTATATACTATATACAGGGGAGATGACATACAGGTATATACTATATACAGAAGCAGGTGACATACAGGTATATACTATATACAGGAGGAGATGACATACAGGTATATATTATATGCAGGAGAGATGATATACAGGTATATACTATATACAGGAGGAGATGACATACAGGTATATATTATATACAGGGGAGATAGTATACTGGTATATACTATATACAGGGGAGATGACATACAGGTATATACTATATACAGGGGAGATCACATACAGGTATATACTATATACAGGAGCAGCTGACAAACAGAAACAGTACAGACCAAAAGTTTGAACACACCATCTCATTTAAAGATTTTTCTGTATTTTCAGGACTATGAAAATTGTACATTCACACTGAAGGCATCAAAACTATGAATTAACACATGTGAAATTATATACTTAACAAAAAAGTGTGAAACAACTGAAATTATGTCTTATATTCTAGGATCTTCAAAGTAGCCACCCTTTGCTTTGATGACTGCTTTGCACACTCTTGGCATTCTCTTGATGAGCTTCAAGAGGTAGTCACCAGGAATGGTCTTCCAACAATCTTGAAGGAGTTCAAAGAGATGTTTAGCACTTGTTGGCCCTTTTGCCTTCACTCTGCGATCCAGCTCACCCCAAACTATCTCGATTGGGTTCAGGTCTGGTGACTGTGGAGGCCAGGTCATCTGGCGTAGCACCCCATCACTCTCCTTCTTGGTCAAGTAGCCCTTACACAGCCTGGAGATGTGTTTATGGTCATGCAATCCCCAACATTGTCACCAGCAAAGCACCCCCACACCATCACACCTCCTCCCACATGCTTCACGGTGGGAACCAGGAATGTAGAGTCCATCCGTTTCCCTTTTCTGCGTCGCACAAAGACACTGTGGTTGGAGCCAAAGTTCTCAAATTTGGACTCATCAGACCAAATCACAGATTTTCACTGGTCTAATGTCCATTCCTTGTGTTCTTTAGCCTAAACAAGACTCTTTTGCTTGTATCCTGTCCTTAGCAGTGGTTTCCTAGCAGCTATTTTACCATGAAGGCTTGCTGCACAAAATCTCCTCTTAACAGTTGTTGTAGAGATGTGTCTGCTGCTAGAACTCTGTGTGGCATTGACCTGGTCTCTAATCTGAGCTGCTGTTAACCTGCGATTTCTGAGGCTGGTGACTCGGATGATCTTATCCTCAGAAGCAGAGGTGACTCTTGGTCTTCCTTTCCTGGGGCGGTCCTCATATGAGCCAGTTTCTTTGTAGCGCTTGATGGTTTTTGGAACTGCACTTGGGGACACTTTCAAAGCTTTCCCAATTTTTCGGACTGACTGACCTTAAAGGGAACCTGTCACCCCCAAAATCGATGGTGAGGTAAGCTCACCATCATCAGGGGCTTATCTACAGCATTCTGTAATGCTGTAGATAAGCCCCCGATGTAACCTGATAGAGGAGAAAAAGAGGTTAGATTATACTCACCCAGGGGCGGTCCCGCTCCGATGGGTGTCTCAGGTCTGCTCTGGCGCCTTTCATCTTCATTCCATGACGTCCTCTTCTAGTCTTCATGCCACCGCTCCGGCGCAGGCGTACTTTGTCTGCCCTGTTGAGGGCAGAGCAAAGTACTGCAGTGCACAGGCGCTGGGCCTCTCTGACCTTTCCAGCGCCTGCGCACTGCAGTACTTTCCTCTGCCCTCAACAGGGCAGACAAAGTATGCCTGCGTCGGAGCCATGGCGTGAAGACCAGAAGAGGATGTCATGGAATGAAGATGGGAGGCGCCGGAGCGGACCTGAGACACCCATTTGACCAGACCGCAGCGGGACCGCCCCTGGGTGAGTATAATCTAAGGTCTTTTTCTCCTCTTTCAGGTAACATTGGAGGCTTATCTACAGCATTACAGAATGCTGTAGATAAGCCCCTGATGACAGTGAGCTTACCTCACCATCGATTTTGGGGGTGACAGGTTCCCTTTAATTTCTTAAAGTAATGATAGCCACTCGTTATTCTTTACTTAGCTGCTTTTTTTTGGCCGTAATACAAATTCTAACTGTCTATTCAGTAGGACTATCAGCTGTGTATCCACCAGACTTCTGTACAACACAACTGATGGTCCCAACCCCATTTATAAGGCAAGAAATCCTACTTATTAAACTTGACAGGGCAGACCTGTGAAGTGAAAACCATTCCCGGTGACTACCTCTTGAAGCTCGCCAAGAGTGTGCAAAGCACTCATCAAAGCAAAAGGTGGCTACTTTGACGAACCTAGAATATAAGACATAATTTCAGTTGTTTCACACTTTTTTGTTAAGTATATAATTCCACATGTGTTAATTCATAGTTTTGGTGCTTTCAGTGTGAATGTACAATTTTCATAGTCCTGAAAATACAGAAAAATCTTTAAATGAGATGGTGTATCCAAACTTTTGGTCTGTACTGTATATACTATATACAGGAGGAGATGACATACAGGTATGCACTATATACAGGAGGAGATGACATACAGGTATATACTATATACAGGAGGAGATTACATACAGGTATATACTATATACAGGGGAGATGACACAGGTGTATACTGAGGGGAAGATGACAGGTTTCAGGGCAAAATGACAGGTGTTGGGGGGGAATGAGAGATGTGAGGGGGAAAATGAGAGGTGTGACAGGGAAATTGAGAGAAGTGAGGTGCTATAACTAACCACAGTTAGTTACTATGCCCGGGCAACGCTGGGCTCTTCAGCTAGTATTAATATATACAGGGTGGTCGAAAAGTAGGTGGACAGTATGTGTCATAGAGTTATGAAGGGGGAGATTTATCAAACATGGTGTAAAGTGAAACTGACTCAGTTGCCCTTAGCAACCAATCAGATTCCACTTTTCATTCTTCACAGACTCTTTGGAAAAGTCAGTTTCACTTTACACCATGTATGATAAATCTCCCCCTTCATAACCCTATTGCAAAATACTGTCCACCTACTTTTCGACCACCCTGTATTTAATAAGGTAATGAGGGATTCATTGGGAAAAGCTTACAACATGCTGTAGCTGGACATTGTGCTCATCTGCTGTTTTCCATATCTATGTCTCTGCTCATTACCACTTCTCCATAACTGTATTATACAACACTTGTCTCTTTATTATCACCTTTCTGTGGTTTTTCTATTCCCTTTTCCTCCAGTTCTATATCCTGCTATCAATTTATATAACTCCTTCCTGCTGAGCATTCTTAGTCCATTTTATTTTCCAGAATATCTTCTCACCTATATCGCATCCATGTTTTATTATTTTCCTTTTTTTCCTTTGTCCTTTCTGCAGGCAGCAATAAACAGGCTGTCCAGCATTTCTTTATGTGTTGACTAGGTGTTACACAACTTCTAACTCTGGCTTCATGTTCCAGTGTACGAAGACTATAGAGAATTAGCAATGTCTTATTAACACATAATAACAGCAATAATATTCATACAATATCGCCAACGCTTCACCATTCTCAATTAGAAATAATTTCTGCCAATACAATGAAACTTGTACCCACTCCCACACAAGTCGATTAATTAGTAGGGACACTGCTGGGGGTCAGTAGACTAACAGTTCTTTTACCATTCATTAACCAGATCATTGGGGATGATGTGAGTATGAGGCAGTGGAACATTTTTCAGTCAAAACTTATTAAGGACCATACTCTGAAGATAAGAAAAAGCTAATTATGCTGTTAAGGAAGCAATTAAATGAGAGGGAGCAAGTTGGAATGGGTAGCAAGGTTTTCTAGATTAAAACAATGGGGATATTTTAAATAAGGCAATTAAAAAGCGGGCCAGTGGTATTATGATAAGCTCCTACCCACAGGGATCATTTCATTGACGATAACCCAACTCTTAAGTTCCAGCTACACAGTTAGGAACCAAAGTAATTTATCTTATGTTTTATTCTGAAGACGAAATAATGAAGACGGTGTAGGGCAGTTTGGTTATTTTAATCAATTATTTTATACATGCAAAAGTTATTCTGCGAATTAAAAATGAAGAAAATAATTGACTTTTCATTTAAATTATATGATAAAATCTTTATACTAAAGCCTGAACCCTTGACATCTTCACACCATTACAATGATGATGCTGTGCTGAACTTGGTATATAGCTTTTTCAATGCCCCGATGACCCAATCAATTGAGTCACAATCACATTGAACATAATGGATAATGCATTGTGTGACCATTGTGTTTATGACTATTAGCAATTAGGAGAATTATGACTATTGGGACATTATTTTGCAATATCTTTCTCTATCTCTCCCTGTCTTACTCTGTTACTCCCTAAATTAATTTAAACCTTTCTTTTTTTCTTAATCAGTCCTGTATGGCAAATTTTGGTGAGAACATCATATTGTAAAATTTCCATATAACTCTTTAATGCATTGGTTGACTGCAACCCATTCTTTACCAGGGAACTTTTTGCTTTTGCGCTTCAATTTTTTCCTCACCTTCTTCAAATATCCAGAACTATTTTATTGCTCCATCAATAAAAGGAGGGTTTTTTTGTTTGGGAGGGGGAGGGGGGCAGGAAAAGTTGTTGTTTTGATTAACACCATTCATTTTGTCATATAATTTACTGATAAAAGGGATAAAAATTCCAAGAGGCACTTAATAGTAAAAAAAATGCAATTACACAATTTTTGTTAATTGTTTTTGTTCATGATAACGTACCTAGCCAGTATATCATCTGCTACTGCCCACTGTGCCAACAAACTGAACACACCAAAGCCAGCTCAAAGGAGCGCCCTGGTGTGGCATTTCTTTAGGCAATGTAATGATGACAAGAGATGTGTGGTTTGCATGCAGTGAAGTCAGAGCCTAAAGTGAGGCATAAATATCCTGAACCTGAGCATCAGCTGCATGACGAGGCTTCTGAATTCAAAGCATGAGCTGCAGTGGAGTACATACCTGAAAACAAGGGAAGATCTGAGGCTCCTCTTGCTGCCTTTTCTACTGTGGTCTTGGCCTCTTCCTCCCACTTCCAATCAAAAGAGCCATCTGGCTCTCCGCAAAGAGAGGATGTGACAGCACCACCACCAGCAGCAGTGTCACTGACCATCTCCACAAAGTCCCATGGAAGCGTCCAGCTGTCCATCCCCCAAACATTGGAGAAAAAGTGAAAGTACTCCTCTACCCTCCGACGAGCGCTGGTCCTGAATGACAGCATTTCCAAATTACTGCCCTTTGAAATTTTGCAATTCCAGCTGGTGGAGACGGACAGTTTTAAGAAAATGATTCTGGTGACTGTCCCACAGTACATGCTTCCCAGCTGCTATTACTTTTCCATGTAGACCAACACTGTCCTGCACGCACATGTTGCCGACAAAATCATGTGCACACTGCACAACTCCATCAGTGGCAAGATCCACATAACCACCAATACAGTTGTGCTCAAAAGTTTACATACTCCGGCAGAGTTTTAGCTTTCTTGGCCTTTTTTCTCAGAGAATATGAATGCTAACACCAAAACTTTTTCTCCACTTATGGTTAGTGGTTGGGTGAAGCCATTTATTGTCAAACTACTGTGTTTTCTCTTTTTAAATCATAATGACAACCCAAAACATCCAAATGACCCTGATAAAAGTACACATATTCCATTTCTTAATACCGTGTATTGCCTCCTCTAACATCAATGACAGCGTGAAGTCTTTTGTGGCAGGTGTGGATGAGGTACTTTATTTTTTCAGATGGTAAAGCAGCTCACTTTTCTTGGCAATAGGCCTCCAATTCCGGTAAATTCCTGGACTGTCTAGCATGAACTACACGCTTTAGATCTCCCCAGAGTGACTCAATGATATTGAGGTTAGGAGACTGAGATGGCCACTCCAGAACCTTCACTTTATTCTGCTGTAGCCAATGACAGTTCGACATGGCCTTGTGTTTTGGATCGTTGTCATGTTCAATCGTCCAAGTACGTCCCATGCACAGCTTCCAGGCTTATAATTGCAAATTTGCCTCCAGTATTTGCTGATAATGTGCTGCCTTCATCTTTCCTTCAACTTTTACCAAGTTTCCTGTGCCTTTCTAGCTCACACATCCCCAAAACATCAAAATTCGCAGAGAAAATCTTCTCCATGAACTGAATCTCATAGATAAATTCACACAAACATGAGAATTTGAATTTTTCCTGATCCACTCATCACCCTGGGAGGTACTAGGAGGTACAGTGGCTTTAAAAAGTATTTACCCCTTTGGCTTTTTACCTATTTTTTTACATTACAACCTGTGTTTAAATATTTTTTTAATCCGACTTGTGTGTGATGAATCATCGCTAAATAGACTTAGTTGAAGTGAAATTAGAAAAATATAGGGATAAATAAAATTTATGGGATGAAATAACTTAAAATTGGCATGTGCATATGTATTCGCCCCTTTTACTGTGAGGCTACGTGCACACGTTCAGGATTTCTCGCAGAAAATTCCTGAGAAAAACCGGACATTTTCTGCAAGAAATCCGCAAGAAAACTTCATGCGTTTTTACCGCTATTTTGCCGCGGTTTTGACGCGGTTTTGATGCGTTTTGCTGCGGTTTTTTCTGGACACTTCCCAATGCATTTTGTAGTGGGAAATCCGCAAAAAAACGCAAAATTAATGAACATGCTGTGGTTTTTACCGCGATGCGTTTTTTTTGCGGAAAAAAACGCATCATGTGCACAAAACATGTGGAATTCATTCTAAATGATGGGATGCTAATTGTATGTGGTTTTTTTGCGGTTTTATAGCGTTTTTATCGGGAAAAAACGTGAAAAAAACGCGAAAAAAACGCAACGTGTGCACACAGCCAGAACCTCCTAAAAATTTCTGGTGCAAGCAATTACCTTCATAAGTAACATTCTTAGTGAAAGGAAGTCCACATGTGCGCATTCTAAGTGTCACATGGTCTGTCAGTATACACAAACCTTCTCTAATATGTCGCAGAGGCTGCAACATCATTAAGCAAGAGACATCATTAACTAAACAACACCATTAAGACCAAGGAGATCTCCAACAAGTCAGGGACCAAATTGCTGAGAAATACAAGTCAGGGTTGGGTTATAAAAAAAATATCTCAATCTCTGAAAATCCCCCAAAGTACCATCAAATCCATTATCATCAAATGGAAAAATCATTGTACCACCTGAATTCTCACAAGACAGGGCTGCCCACCAAAACTCTCAGCCCAGGCAAGGAGGGAATCAATCAGAGAGGCAGCACAGAGACCACAGGTCTGAAGGAGCTACAGAATTACCAAGCAGAGACTGGAGTAGCTGTCTGTACGACCACAATAAGCTGCACACTCCATAGAGGTGGCCTTAGTGTAAGTGTGGGCAGAAGAAAAACCTTTATTTACACACAAAAATTGCAAGACTCATTTTTAGTTTGCTAAAAGACATGTCAGAGACTCTGCAATGTATGGTGGAAGATGCTGTGGTCAAATGAGACCAAATTTGAACTTTTTAGCCACCAAGTAAACACTATGTCTGATGCTAAGCCAGCAAAGTTCATCACCCCAAGAACACGATCCTCACAGTGATACATGGTGGTGGTAACATCATGATTTTCGGCAGCGGGGGCAAGGAAAATGGTCCAAGCCAACAGTAAGATTGCTGCTCACCAGAGGAAACCATCTAACTTGAAGGAGCTGGAGCAGTTTTGTATTGAGGAATGGGCAAAAATCCTAGTGGCAAGATGTGGAAAGCTCATAGAGACTTATCCAAAGAGATTTGCAGCTGTAATTGCTGTAAATTGAGGCTCTACAAAGTACTGACTTTAGGGGGGAAAATACTTATGCACATTTAAATTTTTAGTTATCTTTTCCTATTTGTTGTTTGCTTTACAATAGAAAGAAAACTAAATGTTCACAGTTGTACACATGTTCTTTACATGAACTGATGCTAACCCTAAAATAAAACATTGATCTTTAAGGTTGTGAGGTAGCAAAACATGATAAATGCCAAGGTGTGTGTGTGTGTGTGTGTGTGTGTGTGTGTGTGTGTGTGTGTGTGTGTGTGTGTGTGTGTGTGTGATGGGGGGGCGGGATACTTTTGCAAGCCACTGTATATTGTACATTGTGGCAATTTCTTATAATTGTGTTTAGTGTGTGTAAATGGGGGATCCAGTAATGACAGATAAGGTGTATTTGTAATCAAATCTCTTAGAAAGCTTCCCTCCATCTGATGCATTGTTGTCAAGGGCTCTTTATAGGACAGGTGTTAGAAAATGCTGCAGCTTAAGCTGTTTGTAAGTCTGTGTGGGTTGGGGGGAATGGCAAGCAGGGGGTATGAATAATGTTGATCATGCAGTTTTGCATCTGTTATCTAAGGGCTGTGAAATGATATAATGATGATGAGGATTTAACCTTTTCATACAGGATCTACTTAGTAGTACATATTTGAAAGACTCAAAGCACCTGCTCGTGGGTCAGCAGAGCTGAAGAGTTAAAATGTAAAGTATTTGAGCATTGCATTTGACAGCAAGCCTCAAATCCAGATCTTCCACTTCAAACGCCTTTATTGAGGCAAAAAAGTCATATCTAAAAATACAGCATCATCAGTACACGACATTGTGCTGAACCTGGAAGGCTCCCCTTCCATAAACAGACGCATTCTTTACTTCAACACCTCAAGCATAATTGTTTCCTGGATCCATGTGTTCAACTACTGGATAAAGAGATTACTTATATTAATATTTAACTACAGAAAAAGTTTTGTCCGGTTGTTTCAGATATGCCACACTGAATGGTTTGTTAATTTTAAACATATAATATGTCAAACTTATAAACATTAAATATGTAAGTATAAAAATATATTAAAAAAGCACTCCCAACTTTTTTTTATGTATTAAATGCGTGTGTGTGCCTGCATTGTAGTGTGAGTGTAGTAATATATTCCCCTATTGAACTGTCTTCGGTATCCAGTGCTGTTCTTCTCAGCTGCTCACTCACATCACTGCAATACTGACTAGCCGGCTCCATCTATGCCCTATGCAGGAGGCGGAAGTCAAATTTACAATGAAAGCGCTTAGATCCTCGTTCTGACACTACATAGGCTTTCATTGTAAAAGAGAGCTCAGGGTCATGCAGAGTGCAGCCTGACCCCGACCAGACTGCAGAGTGGTGACATCAGTAAGTAGCTGAGAAAAATGGCGCAAGATACCGGAGACAGCGGAGAAAGGATAGTAGCTTACTGCACTCACACTATACAACATGTGGAATGCCCGCCATGGTCGTGGAGTACTCGGTACCGGGTCCGGTACTTAAAGGGATGTGTCACGGCGGCGGCGACCCGGTCGGTGGCCCTGGGTGCCCATGTTAAATGGATTTGTAGAAATAAGGAAAGTTTGTGACACCACCTGTGGTACTCGGTCAGTACAGACCGACGCTGCTTAAATAGGTCCTCTGGGGTCATGTTATGGCAGCTAGATGGTATAACTTCCCACAGGTGAAGTAGGTCCCCAGGGCTCCCATGTGTAGATGAAGATGGTATAATAAGAAACAGAGGACACAAGGTTACAGTCTCTTTACTGCTTTACTGAATCAATTCAGGCAGCCACAGTCCAGGGTACCGGATAACAGGTGCTGATGGTGGATCGGCTGGCTTGGAAGCAAGTTGGGATTTCCCCCTTACCAGGTGGGTTTAAAAGCCTTCCCCTTAGTGCTGTGTTGTTGTAGTCCCTTACTGCCTATGGTTTCTTAGCAAGGTCCTCTCAGTTATCTCTGTCCTTTAGTGAAGTGGGACACAAACCTGTATGACAGGTGACTCGAGCCTTTTTACAGCATCTCTATCATGACCTGAGCCTTATATGCCACTGTGTCTGTGTTAGGGCGGGCAAGTGACCTGTAGTTCAGTTGTCCTGCCGGTTTCTGCTGTGAGTCTTAGAGCCCCCCACAACCTTGGTTTTCCGGCCACCGGTGTATGCGCTCTGTCAAGAGGTAGCTAAATTGCAGCTATTCTCCTCTGGCCTTAACTTCACCTTTGCCTCTTTTCCTTTTCAGTCTCTTTATCAGTTGCTCTGTTCTGTCTTTCCTTCCCAGGAGCTGCAGAATCACTCGTCTGCATAGCTCCAGCTTTCCTTCCTCACTCGTTGCTCTCCTCTCACCAACTAACTAACTCTTCCTAACTGCCTAGCAACTGCCTAGCAACTGACTCCTCCTCCTGACAAGAGAGAGCAGCTCACTTAAAGTCGGGTGCAGAGCTCCCCCTTCTGGCCTGAAGTCAGAATGGTGTTGTATGTGCTGATTACCTGTTAAATGGATCCTTCCCTGCTTCCAAGCGTGACATCGCTTTCCCCGTGAGTAAAGCAAAGCCACTGTAACAACCGGTTACCTGAGGTGTTACATATGCACATACACATTTGTTCTACAGGGTGGGCCATTTATGTGGATACACCTAAATAAAATGGTAATGGTTGGGGATTTAAACTTCCTGTTTGTGGCACATTAGTACGTGGGAGGGACCATGGGTGGTGACCATGGTGGCCATTTTGAAGTCGGCCATTTTGGATCCAACTTTATTTTTTTCAATGGGAAGAGGGTCATGTGGCATCAAACATATTGAGAATTTCACAAGAAAAACAATGGTTTGCTTCGTTTTAACATAACTTTATTCTTTCATGAGTTATTTACAAGTTTCTCTTTGTTTACAGCCATCGCAGTGGTTTACACGTGAGGAGCGGATAGGAATTGTGTTGATGTCTGGTGAATGCAGTACCAAGGTAATTTCAGCAGATTTCAATGCAAAACACCCTACGCAAGAAAACTGTCACCATTCCCATTTTAATTAGGTGTATCCATATAAATGGCCCACCCAAAAAAGTTTGCCTCATCACTGAACATAATGTTCTGTGTAAACTGAGGGTCCTGTTCCAATTTTTGTTTTGCCCATTCTGCAATTCAGCACGCCGATCTGGGTCACCAACCATTCCCATTTCATTTAAGTGTATCCATATAAATGGCCCACCCTGTATAAACATTTTGTGGGAGTGCTTCTCTAATGCAGAAAAAAAATGATTTTCTGCACAGTGTTCTGTGAGCTGAGCATACTTATACATTATATTTAATTCAAAGGTTATTTTAGAAGCCTCAAATTCTGTTTCAGTTTAAAAATATTACTGATGCAAACCAGAGGCGTAGCTATGGTTTTGGCTCAGGGGGGGGGTGAAGCTTCTGAGTGGGCCCCTAACCACTTAACCTTCATTAAAATTCGGTGACGCGCCCTAATAGTGGAGGAGAACCTCAGCAGATGACCGCGCTGTTACTGAAGATAATCTCTATATAAAGACTAACATGGATATTACCGCCATATGGTCAGTGGTAGATACCAGTCCTACAGAACATAGATCACAGCACAGTTACAGATAATGACTTACCGCTGATGTTCTCTGATGGAATCGTTCACTTTTCCCATCTTTTCCATCTGGCCCAGCTTGACATGACAACTTCTTCCAGCCAGGACTCGTCTGCAGAGAATACAACGAAGACACATTTCACTTCTCATATTCCAGCCCCATCACCATCTATTCCCAACCTGCACAAACTCCTCATCCTGCTGATATCCCAATACTGAGCCATTGCTGCCGTATGTGTCCCTATTACTGCACCTGCTGAGCGGTTCTCTGTACCTTCTAAATTCTAAAGCAACTCTCTAAAATATAGTAGTGCCGGGTGCAAGTGCCCTAGAAAACAGTGCCCACATTTTGCTCCCTAGAAAGTAATATTGCCATGTGTGCCCCTTTGATAGTCACAGTAACCTGAGATCCCCTATAACAAGAAGTGCCCACTTTACATTTAATAATGTCCCGAGTCTGCCCCCTGTACAGCTCCCCTATACAGTATTATGCCCCCTCACTATATAGTACCATCCACACAGTATACTGACCCCTTAGTAGCCCCCAAACTGTTTGATGGCTCCAACACTGTATGATGGCCCCTTCACTGTAATCTCCACACTGTATGAAGGCCCACTAGATTGCACCCATATAGTATAATGCACCAGATCATCCTAAATATAGTATAATGCAGTCCCCATAGGTCTCCATATAGTATAATGCACTCCACATAGGACTCCATATAGTATAGCGCACTCCACAAAGGACTCCATATAGTATAATGCACTCCCCATAGGCCTACTCTATAGAACAAGGCAGTACCGATAGGCAGACTCTATAGCACAAGACAGCACCTCCATAGGTAGACCCTGTAGTATAAGCACCCCATATGCAGACCCTGTAGTATAAGGCAGCACCCCATAGGCAGATTCTGAAGTATAAGGTAGCACCCCATAGGCAGATTCTGAAGTATAAGGCAGCACCCATATAGGCATAACCTGTACTATAAGGCAGCCCCCATAGGCAGACTCTAGTGAAAAGTAGCCCCCCATAGGCAGACCCTGTAGTATAAGGCAGCACCCATAGGCAGACCTTGTAGTGTAAGAAAGCATCCAATAGGCAGATCCTGAAGTATAAGGCAGCCCCCCTATAGGCAGATCCTGAAGTATAAGGCAGCCCCCCTATAGGCAGATCCTGAAGTATAAGGCAGCCCCCCTCTAGGCAGATCCTGAAGTATAAGGCAGCCCCCTATAGGCAGATCCTGAAGTATAAGGCAGCCCCCTAAAGGCAGATCCTGAAGTACAAGGCAGCACCCCAATAAGCAGATCTTGAAGTATAAGGCAGCCCCCCTATAGGCAGATTCTGAAGTATAAGGCAGCCCCCTATAGGCAGATACTGAAGTATAAAGCAGCCCCCTACAGGCAGATCCTGAAGTATAAAGCAGCCCCCCTATAGGCAGACCCTGTAGTATAAGGCAGCCCCCCTAAAGGCAGATTCTGAAGTATAAGGCAGCCCCCCTATAGGCAGATCCTGAAGTATAAGGCAGCCCCCTATAGGCAGATCCTGAAGTATAAGGCAGCCCCCTATAGGCAGATCCTGAAGTATAAAGCAGCCCCCTATAGGCAGATCCTGAAGTATAAGGCAGCCCCCCTAAAGGCAGATCCTGAAGTATAAAGCAGCCCCTAAGGAGGGCAACAAAATTAATAAAGGGGATGGGAGAACTACAATACCCAGATAGATTAGCGAAATTAGGATTATTTAGTCTAGAAAAAAGACGACTGAGGGGCGATCTAATAACCATGTATAAGTATATAAGGGGACAATACAAATATCTCGCTGAGGATCTGTTTATACCAAGGAAGGTGACGGGCACAAGGGGGCATTCTTTGCGTCTGGAGGAGAGAAGGTTTTTCCACCAACATAGAAGAGGATTCTTTACTGTTAGGGCAGTGAGAATCTGGAATTGCTTGCCTGAGGAGGTGGTGATGGCGAACTCAGTCGAGGGGTTCAAGAGAGGCCTGGATGTCTTCCTGGAGCAGAACAATATTGTATCATACAATTATTAGGTTCTGTAGAAGGACGTAGATCTGGGTATTTATTATGATGGAATATAGGCTGAACTGGATGGACAAATGTCTTTTTTCGGCCTTACTAACTATGTTACTATGTTACTATGTTTATATAGGCATATCCTGAAGTATAAGGCAGCCCCCCTATAGGCAGATCCTGAAGTATAAGGCAGCCCCCCTATAGGCAGATCCTGAAGTATAAGGCAGCCCCCCTATAGGCAGATCCTGACGTATAAGGCAGCCCCCTATAGGCAGATCCTGAAGTATAAGGCAGCCCCCTATAGGCAGATCCTGAAGTATAAAGCAGCCCCCTATAGGCAGACACTGTAGTATAAGGCAGCCCCCCTAAAGGCAGATTCTGAGGTATAAGGCAGTCCCCCTATAGGTAGATCCTGAAGTATAAGGCAGCCCTCTATAGGCAGATCCTGAAGTATAAGGCAGCCCCTTAAAGGCAGATCCTGAAGTATAAAGCAGCCCCCCTAAAGGCAGATTCTGAAGTATAAGCCAGCCCCCCTATAGGCAGATCCTGAAGTATAAGGCAGCCCCCTATAGGCAGATCCTGAAGTATAAAGCAGCCCCCCTATAGGCAGATTCTGAAGTATAAGGCAGCCCCCTTATAGGCAGATCCTGAAGTATAAGGCAGCCCCCCTAAAGGCAGATCCTGAAGTATAAGGCAGCCCCCCTATAGGCAGATCCTGAAGGATAAGGCAGCCCCTCTATAGGCAGATCCTGAAGTATAAGGCAGCCCCCCTATAGGCAGATGCTGAAGTATAAGGCAGCCCCCCTATAGGCAGATCCTGAAGTATAGGGCAGCACCCTATAGTCAGATCCTGAAGTATAAGGCAGCCCCCTATAGGCAGATCCTGAAGTATAAGGCAGCCCCCTAAAGGCAGATTCTGAAGTACAAGGCAGCACCCCAATAAGCAGATCTTGAAGTATAAGGCAGCCCCCCTATAGGCAGATTCTGAAGTATAAGGCAGCCCCCTATAGGCAGATACTGAAGTATAAAGCAGCCCCCTACAGGCAGATCCTGAAGTATAAAGCAGCCCCCCTATAGGCAGACCCTGTAGTATAAGGCAGCCCCCCTAAAGGCAGATTCTGAAGTATAAGGCAGCACCCCAATAAGCAGATCTTGAAGTATAAGGCAGCCCCCCTATAGGCAGATCCTGAAGTATAAGGCAGCCCCCTATAGGCAGATCCTAAAGTATAAGGCAGCCCCCTATAGGCAGATCCTGAAGTATAAAGCAGCCCCCTATAGGCAGATCCTGAAGTATAAGGCAGCCCCCCTAAAGGCAGATCCTGAAGTATAAAGCAGCCCCTATATAGGCATATCCTGAAGTATAAGGCAGCCCCCCTATAGGCAGATCCTGAAGTATAAGGCAGCCCCCCTATAGGCAGATCCTGAAGTATAAGACAGCCCCCCTATAGTCATATCCTGACGTATAAGGCAGCCCCCTATAGGCAGATCCTGAAGTATAAGGCAGCCCCCTATAGGCAGATCCTGAAGTATAAAGCAGCCCCCTATAGGCAGACACTGTAGTATAAGGCAGCCCCCCTAAAGGCAGATTCTGGAGTATAAGGCAGTCCCCCTATAGGCAGATCCTGAAGTATAAGGCAGCCCTCTATAGGCAGATCCTGAAGTATAAGGCAGCCCCTTAAAGGCAGATCCTGAAGTATAAAGCAGCCCCCCTAAAGGCAGATTCTGAAGTATAAGCCAGCCCCCCTATAGGCAGATCCTGAAGTATAAGGCAGCCCCCTATAGGCAGATCCTGAAGTATAAAGCAGCCCCCCTATAGGCAGATTCTGAAGTATAAGGCAGCCCCCTTATAGGCAGATCCTGAAGTATAAGGCAGCCCCCCTAAAGGCAGATCCTGAAGTATAAGGCAGCCCCCCTATAGGCAGATCCTGAAGGATAAGGCAGCCCCTCTATAGGCAGATCCTGAAGTATAAGGCAGCGCCCCTATAGGCAGATGCTGAAGTATAAGGCAGCCCCCCTATAGGCAGATGCTGAAGTATAAGGCAGCCCCCCTATAGGCAGATCCTGAAGTATAAGGCAGCACCCTATAGTCAGATCCTGAAGTATAAGGCAGCCCCCTATAGGCAGATCCTGAAGTATAAGGCAGCCCCCTAAAGGCAGATTCTGAAGTACAAGGCAGCACCCCAATAAGCAGATCTTGAAGTATAAGGCAGCCCCCCTATAGGCAGATTCTGAAGTATAAGGCAGCCCCCTATAGGCAGATACTGAAGTATAAAGCAGCCCCCTACAGGCAGATCCTGAAGTATAAAGCAGCCCCCCTATAGGCAGACCCTGTAGTATAAGGCAGCCCCCCTAAAGGCAGATTCTGAAGTATAAGGCAGCACCCCAATAAGCAGATCTTGAAGTATAAGGCAGCCCCCCTATAGGCAGATCCTGAAGTATAAGGCAGCCCCCTATAGGCAGATCCTGAAGTATAAGGCAGCCCCCTATAGGCAGATCCTGAAGTATAAAGCAGCCCCCTATAGGCAGATCCTGAAGTATAAGGCAGCCCCCCTAAAGGCAGATCCTGAAGTATAAAGCAGCCCCTATATAGGCATATCCTGAAGTATAAGGCAGCCCCCCTATAGGCAGATCCTGAAGTATAAGGCAGCCCCCCTATAGGCAGATCCTGAAGTATAAGGCAGCCCCCCTATAGTCATATCCTGACGTATAAGGCAGCCCCCTATAGGCAGATCCTGAAGTATAAGGCAGCCCCCTATAGGCAGATCCTGAAGTATAAAGCAGCCCCCTATAGGCAGACCCTGTAGTTTAAGGCAGCCCCCCTAAAGGCAGATTCTGGAGTATAAGGCAGTCCCCCTATAGGCAGATCCTGAAGTATAAGGCAGCCCTCTATAGGCAGATCCTGAAGTATAAGGCAGCCCCTTAAAGGCAGATCCTGAAGTATAAAGCAGCCCCCCTAAAGGCAGATTCTGAAGTATAAGCCAGCCCCCCTATAGGCAGATCCTGAAGTATAAGGCAGCCCCCTATAGGCAGATCCTGAAGTATAAAGCAGCTCCCCTATAGGCAGATTCTGAAGTATAAGGCAGCCCCCTTATAGGCAGATCCTGAAGTATAAGGCAGCCCCCCTAAAGGCAGATCCTGAAGTATAAGGCAGCCCCCCTATAGGCAGATCCTGAAGGATAAGGCAGCCCCTCTATAGGCAGATCCTGAAGTATAAGGCAGCGCCCCTATAGGCAGATGCTGAAGTATAAGGCAGCCCCCCTATAGGCAGATCCTGAAGTATAAGGCAGCACCCTATAGTCAGATCCTGAAGTATAAGGCAGCCCCTCTATAGGCAGATCCTGAAGTATAAGGCAGTATAGGCAGATCCTGAAGTATAAGGCAGCACCCTATAGTCAGATCCTGAAGTATAAGGCAGCCCCTCTATAGGCAGATCCTGAAGTATAAGGCAGCCCCCCTAAAGGCAGATCCTGAAGTATAAGGCAGCAATCTTAAAAACACAATAAATAAATACTCACCTCTCTTCCTCCTTGTTCCAGCGGTGCTCTGACCTCCTGCTCATCTTTTGACAGCAGGTGTCGGGTGGTGAAGTAATCACGCCCACTGTCAGTGTGCCAGACACTGACAGGGGGATGATGGGAGAAGGAGCGCAGCGCAGTAATCCTTCTCTCATCAGTGTGGTGATGGGCGGGGGGCCCACTACTGGCACCGGGCCCCCCCTGGCCTGCTCAGGGGTCCCATAGAGGGCAGTAGAGCAGGGAGATCGATTCTCCCTGCCCTGCCGCAGAAGGTAACTGTAGCGGCGCGCTGTGCGCGCCGATACAGTTACAGTAGCGTAGTTCCGGGTTGTCCCCCTCTGAGCTCCAGGCCCGAGGCGATGGCCCCCTCTGCTCCCATCGGTAGCTACGCTACTGACGCAAACATATCTTAAACATTAGAGCAAGGACGGACACTGACTGTTAATCAAGAAACAAGCCTGTTTCCCAATTGTTGGATTTTCTACATAGGCCACAAGCAAAACCAGCAAGACTCTCTTTCTTCAATTAAAATGATTTTAAAATTATTGTTCTTGCCAGCAAATTGTCCTGTGTAAACAGAACAATGTTCACAGAACTATTGTTTTATCTATCTGTAAGGAGATGAAAGAGTGAAAAGATGCACACAATAGTGCTTCAGCCAAGTATCTGCAAGTTAGCATCGCCATCTGCTGACTAAAGACGATAGAGAAAGTGAAATCAGAAAGAATTGCAGTAGGAACCCAAAAGTGAAGTGCATGTTCCCTCAGGGAAGAGATTGGAGAAGATATCAGGTCAGGTGATACCTGTGGCACCGTTAGCAATTGCAAAAAGGCCAAGGAGGACATTGAAGGATAGTAGTTGGCACTCCAACCTGTAGTAGGACAGATGAGAAGTACAGTGAGCTGGCTTATAGCCATCTTTATGAGAGCCTAGATGCGAGTGAAGAGCCAACCTGAGTAGTCAGATGTGAGTGAAAAGCTAAGTGACCAGATTCGGGAGTTCCGAGCCATGTGGACCAAGTGAGGGCCAGAGACGAGTGAGCAAAACAGTAACAATGCAGTGACATGACAAGAATCTGCATGACTAATTATATGCAAAATAGTTAGAAGTCAAATTTATGTATGAGATAGCCAAGATAAATGTCTATAATATAGTTATAGTCGCACGTTTGAACCAGTGGTGGATGGTGAGATATAAAGCCTGAAAATCAAAAATTCAAAACATTGTTACACTTTTGCTCGACAGTGTATATATCTCTATACTGTTATCTTGCTTAATTGTATTACTGTGCTTTTGTTGTGCCATATTGTATTATACTATAATTGTTCACTTTTATCCTTCATACCATGCTTATATATCTATAGTGTTAGTTAAATAAATAGTTGCTTGTTCAGTACCATTACCTCCTAATTGTCTGCGCTGTTGCATTGGTGTACCTGTTAACACTTGTGGGCAGGATAACCATGAAAATATGATAATTGACTAAAGGGGTCTAGACCTAATAGATAACATATGAAAACCACCCTAAAGTATAATCTTAAACATTTATTAGATGTGATTTAAAAACTGGACTAACAACATACAGTCATGGCCAAAAGTGTTGGCACCGTTGGAACTGTTCCAGAAAATGAAGTATTTTTCAAAGAAAAATATTGCAATTATATGTTTTTTATATACATCTTTATTTCCTTTGTGTGTATTGGAACAGCAAAAAAATTGAGAAAAAAAGGCAAACTGGGCATAATTTCACACATAACACTGAAAATTTAATTGATTGCAGCTTTCCAAAATTGTAATCAAACAACTTTGTTTCAACCATGTGATGCTCGTTCAAACATACCTGTTGCAAGTAACATGTGTGGGCAATATGAAATTCACACGTGAAACCAGATAAAAAAGGGAGAAGTTGACTCAATCTTTGCATCGTGTGCCAGCCTATGCATGAAGATTAGAAAGAGGAGAAAAGGGGGGGCGTGGTTTGCAGGGGACAGGAGTGGACGTGATCTGTGGAGCTCCTGTAAATCCCCTATTACAGGCTACTTAGGCTTACTAAAACGTGGAATATAAGACTCTACAACTTATTGGAACATGCCAGGAATAAGATTTGAGAAGAAAAAGGCTGGCACACCGAAGAAAACTCCTTTACCGGAGCAGAGAAGTTCCCAGGAGAAATCTAATGGAGACCTGCTTCCCTCTGGGGAGGAGCAAATAGGCCTGTGCCACAAGGAAATCAAGCGCTGGGCCAAAGACAGAAAGATCCGCAGCCCGAAAGAGCACAGCTGACCGACCGGTCTGTAGCTAAAAAGACCCCTGCTCTTACCACAATTCCGGTGCCGGTTATTAAAGATACGGGGGGAAGCCAGGAGATCGCGGGGAACTACTTTGCAGCGACACGGCGGAAGGATACTACTAACAGATCCTCAGTCCTAGCTACTCTAGCGAAGTGAATCCCTGCTCCAGCCAAAACTTCGGTGCCAGAAGGTGAGGATCTGAAGGATCGCCGAAGGACCATCATCATCCCGTATGCCACAAAGCTACAGAGGGATACAGAGGACGACTCACCGGTATCACCGCAGCACAGCCACGGAGGGATCTCCCCGATGGTCCGGATCTTAGGAGGCAGGCTTAGGTATAACGCGCCAGAGTTTGTACTGGGGAGTGAAGGGGGAGAGAGAGACCAGACAACGGGAATGGCGGTGGAGGGAGAGAGAGGCATGATGCAGCGGTGGGTCTTTGTCTGGAGCACTCCACTTTGGTTATACCGAGGGAGAGCCTTCCAAGACCCACTTATTTCAATGGAATGGAGAGGGGAATTCCATCTCAGCTCAGAGGAATGGCAGCAATAGGAGATCTGCAGGGGGGAACGGACTCCCATATGAGGGGGTCAGACTTAGGCCCACAACAGGGACATCTACTTGGGGACGACTCCCTTAATGTACCAATGAATCATATTAAAGAGGGCATAAATAATACGGACTTTAACCCCTTCCTTCACACCACCAAGGGTAACAGTTTAGAGTGGAGTGAAGAGATGCCCGTAAAAACAACATCCGGCTCTTCTGTCTATGCTAAACCAAATAAATTGAACCAATTAAATGGGTCCCTCAATTCTCTGGAGCAATTAGAGTGTTCATTCTGAGGAGTTCACTGAGGAGATGGATTCTTGTGACTACGGTGATTGCTTTTCCTCAGATGGTAGTGAGCCTGATGATGCTTCGTCATCATCATCATTATTAGCACCATCATACATACATAGTTCTGCTCTGGAAGGCACAAGTCATGATGGTTCTGTGGCCACCGAAACGCTTCCACAAAAAGATGTACAAGGGCAACGTACTTTAAAGAACTCACAGATAGACAATATATCTGCTTCTGATGACCACGCATCAGAAAGATTTATTGTTAATTTTTGCCAAGCTCTTTTAACCCCTTAAGCCCCGAGGGTGGTTTGCACTTAATGACTGGGCCAATTTTTACGTTTCTGACCACTGTCCCTTTATGAGGTTATAACTCTGGAACGCTTCAACGGATCCAGGTGATTCTGACACTATTTTCTCGAAACATATTGTACTTCATGATAGTGGTAAAATTTCTTTGATATTACCTCATTTATATGTGAAAAAAATGGAAATTTGGCAAAAATTTAGAAAATTTCGCAATTTTCCAGCTTTGAATTTTTATGCCCTTAAATCATAGAGATATGTCACACAAAATACTTAAAAAGTAACACTTACCACATGTCTACTTTATATCAGCACAATTTTGGAAACAATTTTTTTTTTAGGGAGTTATAAGGGTTAAAATTTCACCAGCAATTTCTAATTTTTCTAATTTTTACAACACCATTTTTTTTAGGGACCACATCATACTTGAAATCATTTTGAGGGGTCTATATGATAGAAAATAATCAATTGTGACACCATTCTAAAAACTGCACGCCTCAAGGTGCTCAAAACCACATTCAAGCAGTTTATTAACCCTTCTGGTACTTCACAGGAATTTTTGGAATGTTTAAAAAAATGAACATTTAATTTTTTTCACAAAAAATTTACTTCAGCTCCAATTTGTTTTATTTCACCAAGGATAACATGAGAAAATGTACAATTTGTCCTGAGTACCCCAATACCCCATATGTGGGGGTAAACCACTGTTTGGGCGCATGGCAGAGCAACCTTATCTACATGTGTGGTGAGCACTTTGACCCAAAAAATGCTTCATAGAAGTTTATAATGAAGAGGCGTAAAAATAAAAAATAATATTTTTTCACAAAAATGAAATTTTTGCCCCCAATTTTTTATTTTCCCAAGGGTACTAGAAGAAATTGTACCCCAAAAGTTGTTGTGCAATTTGTCCTGAGTATGCTGATACCCCATATGTGGGGGTAAACCACTGTTTGGGTGCATGGCAGAGCTCGGAAGGGAAGGAGCGCCATTTAAATTTTCAATGCAAAATTGGTTGGAATTGAGATGGGACGCCATGTTGCTTTTGGAGAGCCACTAATGTGCCTAAAAATTGAAACCCCCCACAAGTGACACCATTTTGGAAATTAGACCCCCTAGGGAACTTATCTAGATGTGTGGTGAGCACTTTGACCCAAACAATGCTTCACAGAAGTTTATAATGTAGAGCCGTAAAAATAAAAAATAATATTTTTTCACAAAAATGAAATTTTTGCCCCCAATTTTTTATTTTCCCAAGGGTACTAGAAGAAATTGTACCCCAAAAGTTGTTGTGCAATTTGGGTGCATGGCAGAGCTCGAAAGGGAAGGAGCGCCGTTTGACTTTTCAATGCAAAATTGGCTGAAATTAAGATGGGACGCCATGTTGCATTTGAGAACCCCTGATGTGCCTAAACATTGAAACCCCCCACAAGTAACACCATTTTGGAAAGTAGACCCCCTACGGACCTTATCTAGATGTGTTGTGAGAGCTTTGAACCCCCAAGCGTTTCACTACAGTTTATGACGCAGAGCCGTGAAAATAACAATTCTTTTTTTTTCCATGAAAATTATTTTTAGCCCCCAGTTTTGTATTTTCCGAAGGGTAACAGGAGAAATTGTACGCCAAAAGTTGTTGTCCAATTTGTCCTGAGTACGCTGATATCCCAAATATGGGGGGAAACTACCGTTTGTGCGCATGGCAGAGCTCGGAAGGGAAGGAACGCCATTTGGAATGCAGACTTAGATGGACAGGCGTCACGTTGCATTTGCTGAGCCCCTGATGTACCTAAACAGTAGAAACCCCCACAAGTGACCCCATATTGGAACCTTGATCCCCCAAGGAACTTATCTAGATGTGTTGTGAGAACTTTGAACCTCAAGTATTTCACTACAGTTTATAACGCAGAGCCGTAAAAAAAAAAAATTATTTTTTTCCTACAAAAATCTTTTTTTAGCCCCCCAAATTTTTATTTTCCCAAGGGTAACAAGAGAATTTGGACCCCAAAAGTTGTTCTACAATTTGTCCTGAGTACGCTGATACCCCATATGTGGGGAAGAACCACCGTTTGGGTGCATGACAGAGCACAGAAGGGAAGGAGCACCATTTGGAATGTAGATTTAGATGGATTGGTCTGCAGGTGTCACGTTGCATTTGCAGAGCCCCTGATGTACCTAAACAGTAGAAACCCCCCACAAGTGACCCCATATTAAAACCTAGACCCCCCAAGGAACTTATCTAGATGTGTTGTGAGAACTTTGAACCCCCAAGTATTTCACTACAGTTTATAACGCAGAGCCGTGAAAATAAAAAAAAACATTTTTTTCCTATAAAAATGTTTTTTTAACCCGCCAAATTTTTATTTTCCCAAGGGTAGAAAGAGAAATTGGACCCCAACAAATGACTCCATATTGGAACCTAGACCCCCCAAGGAACCTATCTAGATGTGTTGTGAGAACTTTGAACCCCCAAGTATTTCACTACAGTTTATAACGTAGAGTCGTGAAAATTAAAAAATCATTTTTTTCCAACAAAAATGGTTTTTAGCCCCCAAATTTTTATATTCCCAAGGGTAACAAGACAAATTGGACCCGAAAAGTTGTTGTCCAAATTGTTCTGAGTACACTGATACCCCATATGTTGGGGTAAACCCCTGTTTGGGTGCACGGGAGAGCTCGGAGGGGAAAGAGCACTGTTTTACTTTTTCAACGCAGAATTGGCTGGAGTTGAGATCGGACGCCATGTCACGTTTGGAGAGCCCTGATGTGCCTAAACAGTGGAAACCCCCAATTCTAACTGAAACCCTAACCCAAACACACCCCTAACCCTAATTCCAACCACACCTCTAACCCCAACACACCCCTAACCCTAATCCCAACCATAACCCTAACCACACCCCTCACCCTGACACACCCCTAACCCTTATCCCAACCGTAAATTTAATCCGAACCCTAGCCCTAACCCTAACCCTAGCCCTAACCCTAGCCCTAACCCTAACCCTAGCCCTAACCCTAGCCCTAACCCTAACCCTAGCCCTAACCCTAACCCTAGCCCTAATGAGAAAATGGAAATAAATACATTTTCTTTTTTTTCCCTAACTAAGGGGGTGATGAAGGGGGGTTTGATTTATAGCGGGATTTTTATTATTGGCAGCCGTCACACACTAAAAGACGCTTTTTATTGCAAAAAAATATTTTTTGGCATTACTACATTATGAGAGCTATAATTTTTCCATATTTTGGTCCACAGAGTCATGTGAGGTCTTGTTTTTTGCGGGACGAGTTGTCATTTTTATTGGTAACATTTTCGGGCACATGACTTTTTTTATCGCTTTTTATTCTGATTTTTGGGAGGCAAAATGACCAAAAACCAGCTATTCATGAATTTCTTTTGGGGGGGGGGGGGGGGCGTTTATATCGTTCCGCGTTTGGTAAAATGGATAAAGCAGTTTTATTCTTCGGGTCAGTATGATTACAGCGGTACCTCATTTATATCATTTTTTATGTTTTGGCGCTTTTATACGATAAAAACTATTTTATAGAAAAAATAATTATTTTTGCATCGCTTTATTCTGAGGACTATAACTTTTTAATTTTTTTGCTGATGATGCTGAATGGTGGCTCGTTTTTTGCGGGACAAGATTATGTTTTCATTGGTACCATGCATATTTATATCCGTCTTTTTGATCGCATGCTATTCCACTTTTTGTTCGGTGGTATGATAATAAAGCGTTGTTTTTTGCCTCGTTTTTTTTTTTATGGTGTTCACCGAAGGGGTTAACAAGTGGGACAGTTTTATCGGTCGAGTCGTTATGGACACGGTGATACTAAATATGTGTACTTTTATTGTTTGTTTTTTTTATTTAGATAAAGGAATGCATTTATTGGAACAATATTTTTTTAATTATTATTATTTATTTAGGAATTTTTTTTTTTTTTGCACATGTAAATTTTTTTTCTTCACTTTTTTACTTTGCCCCAGGGGGGACATCACAGTAAAGTGACTGATCGCTGATCTGACACTTTGCTGTGCACTGTGTCTGATCAGCGATCTGACGTGCACAGTAGGGAGGCTTCCTGAAGCCTGCTCTGAGCAGGCGCTGTGAAGCCACCTTCCTGCAGGACCCGGATGCAGCCCTGTGAGGTTGGTCCGAGGGTCTCAGGGAAGCCCGCAGGGAGCCCCCTCCCTGCGCGATGCTTCCCTATACTGCCAGAACACTGTGATCATGTTTGATCGCATTGTGCCGGGGGTTCATGTGCCGGGAGCGGTCCGATAGTCATCTGACACCCGGCCGCGATCGGCCGCGCTTTCCCCGTGAGCGTGGCCGATCGGTCTGGACGTACTATTCCATCCTTGGGAATTAGGGCCCACCTCACATGGACAGAATAGTGCGTCCAATGTCAGAAAGGGGATAAGGAAAGTCAAGATACAAAAGGAGTCCAGAAGAAAAATGTAAAGAAAGAGGAAAGTAAAGAAAGGAAGATTCGAGAATAATAAAGTGAGGATACAGTAAACAGTCAGCCTTGTATACGTACATGCTGCCGCCTTGCCACCCGACCATGACTCCACTGCTCCTGCCTAGCCTCTGTTCCTAATGCTTAGCGACCAATCACAAGCCGCGACGTCATCGAAGGCCCTTTACGCGCTCATTCTTCGGAACGGAAGCAAGGCGGTTGCAGCGGTGACGACCAGGGCGCGTCAGAGGGTAAGTATATCAATATTTTTTATTTTTATTCTTTATTTTACACATTATTCTTAATCCCGATACCGATTCCCGATATCACAAAAATATCGGAACTCGGTATCGGAATTCCGATACCGCAAATATCGGCCGATACCCGATACTTGTGGTATCGGAATGCTCAACACTAGCAGGGAGTACTTCCGGGTCCAGAGCAGGCTCTGGTAACCTAGCAGCAGGGCACGCCAGATCGCTGATCTGACACAGTGCTCTGCAAAGTGTCAGATCAGCGATCTGTCACTATACAGTGATGTCCCCCCTGGGACAAAGTAAAAAAGTAAAAAAAATTTTTTTTAGATGTGTAAAAAAATTAAAAAAAAAATCCTAAATAAAGAAAAAAAAAATATTGTTCCCATAAATACATTTCTTTATCTAAATTAAAAAAAAACAATAAAAGTACACATATTTAGTATCACCGCGTCCGTAACGACCCAACCTATAAAACTGCCCCACTAGTTAACCCCTTCAGTGAACACCGTAAAAAAAAAAAACGAGGCAATAAACAATGCTTTATTATCATACCGCTAGGGTTAGGGCTAGGGTTAGGGCTAGGGTTAGGGTTAGGGTTGGGGTTAGGGTTAGGGTTTGGGCTAGGGCTAGGGTTGGGGCTAGGGTTGGGGTTAGGGTTGGGGCTATGGTTGGGGCTAGGGTTAGGGTTGGGGCTAAAGTTAGGTTGGGGGCTAAAGTTAGAGTTAGGGTTGGGGCTAAAGTTAGGGTTGGGGCTAAAATTAGGGTTAGGGTTGGGGCTAAAGTTAGGGTTGGGGCTAAAGTTAGGGTTAAGGTTACATTTACGGTTGGGATTAGGGTTAGGGGTGTGTCAGGCTTAGGGGTGTGGTTAGAGTTATGTTTGGGATTAGGGTAATTGGTGTGTTGGGGTTAGGGTTTCAGTTAGAATTGGGGGTTTCCACTGTTTAGGCAGATCAGGGCTCTCCAAACACGACATGGCGTCCGATCTCAATTCCAGCCAATTCTGCGTTGAAAAAGTAAAACAGTGGTCCGTCCCTTCCAAGCTCTCCCGTTTGCCCAAACAGGGGTTTACCCCAACATACTGGGTATCAGCATACTCAGGACAAATTGGACAACAACCATTGGGGTCCAATTTCTCTTGTTACCCTTGGGAAATTAAAAATTTGGGGGTCTAAAAAAACATTTTTGTGTGAAAAAATTAATTTTTATTTTCACGACTCTGCGTTATAAACTGTAGTGAAACACTTGGGGGTTCAAAGCTGTCAAAACACATCTAGATAAGTTCCTTAGGGGGTCTACTTTCCAAAATGGTGTCAATTCTGGGGGGTTTCTACTGTTTAGGTGCATCAGGGGCTCTGCAATTGCAACGTGACGCTTGCAGACCAATCCATCTAAGTCTGCATTCCAAATGGCACTCCTTCCCTTCCGAGCTCTGCCATGCGCCCAAATGGTGGTTCTTCCCCACATATGGGGTATCAGCATACTCAGGACAAATTGGACAATAGCTATTGTGGTCCAATTTCTATTGTTACCCTTGGGAAAATAAAAATTCAGGGGTCTAAAAAACATTTTTGTGGGAAAAAATAAATTTTTATTTTCATGATACTGCGTTATAAACTGTAGTGAAACACTTGGGGTTCAAAGCTGTCAAAACACATCTAGATAAGTTCCTTAGGGGGTCTACTTTCCAAAATGGTGTAACTTCTTGGGGGTTTCAGCGTACTCAGGACAAATTGGACAACTTTTGGGGTCCAATTTCTCTTGTTACCCTTGGAAAAATAAAAATTTGGGGGGCTAAAAAACACTTTTGTGGGAAAAAACTAATTTTTATTTTCACGGCTCTGCGTTAAAAACTGTAGTGAAACATGTGGGGGTTCAAAGTTCTCACAACACATCTAGATAAGTTCCTTGGGGGGTCTAGTTTCCAAAATGGTGTCACTTCTGGGGGTATCTACTGTTTAGGTGCATCAGGGGCTTTGCAAATGCAACGTGACGCCTGCAGACCAATCCATCTAAGTCTGCATTCCAAATGGCGCTCCTTCCCTTCCGAGCTCTGCCATGCGCACAAACGGTGGTTCCCCCCCACATATCGGGTATCAGCGTACTCAGGACAAATTGGATAACAGCTTTTGTGGTTGAATTTCTCCTGCTACACTTGGGAAAATACAAAACTGGGGGCTAAAAAATAATTTTTGTGAAAAAAAAAATTATTTTCACGGCTCTGCATTATAAACTGTAGTGAAAAACTTGGGGGTTCAAAGCTGTCAAAACACTGCTAGATAAGTTCCTTAGGGGGTCTAATTTCCAAAATGGTGTCACTTGTGGGGGGTTTCAATGTTTAGGCCCATCAGGGGCTCTCCAAACGTGACATGGTGTCCCACCTCAATTCTAGTCAATTTTGCAATGAAAAGTCAAATGGCGCTTCTTCCCTTCCGAGGTCTGCCATGTGCCCAAACAGTGGTTTACCCCCACATGTGGGGTATCGGCTTACTCAGAACAAATGGCACAACAACTATTGGGGTCCAATTTCTTCTCTTACCCTTTGGAAAATAAAAAATTGGGGGCAAAAAATCATATTTGTGAAAAAATATGATTTTTTTTTACGCCTCTACATTATAAACTTCTGTGAAGCACTTGGTGGGTTACAATGCTCACCACACATCTAGATAAGTTCCTTAGGGGGTCTACTTTCCAAAATGGTGTCACTTGTTGGGGGTTTCAATGTTTAGGTACATCAGGGGCTCTCCAAACGCAACATGGCGTCCCATCTCAATTCCAGTCAATTTTGCATTGAAAAGTCAAACGGCGCTCCTTCCTTTCCGAGCTCTACCATGCGCCCAAACAGTGGTTTACCCCCACATGTGGGGTATCGGCGTACTCAGAACAAATGGCACAACAACTTTTGGGGTCCAATTTCTTCTCTTACTCTCGGGAAAATAAAACAAATTGGAGCTGAAATAAATTTTTTGTGAAAAAAAGTTAAATGTTAATTTTTTTTAAAAGCATTCCAAAAATTACTGTAAAACAAATGAAGGGTTAATAAACTTCTTGAATGTGGTTTTGAGCACCTTGAGGGGTGCAGTTTTTAGAATGGTGTCACACTTGGTTATTTTCTATCATATAGACCCCTCAAAATGACTTCAAATGTGATGTGGTCCCTAAAAAATATTGGTGTTGTAAAAATGAGAAATTGCGCCCAAACTGTGGTTTACCTCCACTTATGGGGTATCGGCGTACTCAAGACAAATTGTACAACAAGGCTTGCGGTCCATTTTCTCCTGTAACTCTTGGCAAAATAAAACAAATTGGAGCTGAAGTAAATTTTTTGTGAAAAAAAGTTAAATGTTAATTTTTATTTAAACATTCCAAAAATTCCTGTGAAACACCTGAAGGGTTAATCAACTTCTTGAATGTAGTTTTGAGAACCTTGAGGGGTGCAGCTTTTAGAATGGTGTCACACTTGGGTATTTTCTATCATATAGACCCCTCAAAATGACTTCAAATGAGATGTGGTCCCTAAAATAAAATGGTGTTGTAAAAATTAGAAATTGCTGGTCAACTTTTAACCCTTATAACTCCCTAACAAAGAAATTTTTTGGTTCCAAAATTGTGCTGATGTAAAGTAGACATGTGGGAAATGTTACTTATTATTTATTTTACATGACATATCTCTGTTATTTAAGGGCAGAAAGATTCAAAGTTGGAAAATTGCCAAATTTTCAAAATTTTTGCCAAATTTCCATTTTTTTCACAAATAAACGCAAGTTATATCAAAGAAATTTTACCACTATCATGAAGTACAATATGTCACGAGAAAACATTGTCAGAATCGCCAAGATCCGTTGAAGTGTTCCAGAGTTATAACCTCATAAAGGGACAGTGGTCAGAATTGTAAAAATTGGCCCGGTCATTAACGTGCAAACCACCCTTGGGGGAAAGGGGTTGTTCATGCCATTTTCCATCCTCTGTTTTCTTTCTTTTCCTTATGTTAATGTATTCAACATTAATGTCTTTATTTAATTTTTAGGTTCCAGAACGGGATGAAGACCTCATAGAAAATGACCTCCTCATCTCCCTGGTCCAGGAACGAGTCCCGTTGTGGGACACCCGGGTTCCACAACACTCGGACAATGTGACGATCCGGCGCCTATGGAATGAGGTAACATAACATAGTAACATAGTTAGTACGGCTGAAAAAAGACATTTGTCCATCCAGTTCAGCCTATATTCCATCATAATAAATCCCCAGATCTACGTCCTTCTACAGAACCTAATAATTGTATGTTACAATATTGTTCTGCTCCAGGAAGAAATCCAGGCCTCTCTTGAACCCCTCGACTGAGTTCGCCATCACCACCTCCTCAGGCAAGCAATTCCAGATTCTCACTGCCCTAACAGTAAAGAATCCTCTTCTATGTTGGTGGAAAAACCTTCTCTCCTCCAGACGCAAAGAATGCCCCCTTGTGCCCGTCACCTTCCTTGTTATAAACAGATCCTCAGAGAGATATTTGTATTGTCCCCTTATATACTTATACATGCTTATTAGATCGCCCCTCAGTCGTCTTTTTTCTAGACTAAATAATCCTAATTTCGCTAATCTATCTGGGTATTGTAGTTCTCCCATCCCCTTTATTAATTTTGTTGCCCTCCTTTGTACTCTCTCTAGTTCCATTATATCCTTCCTGAGCACCGGTGCCCAAAACTGGACACAGTACTCCATGTGCGGTCTAACTAGGGATTTGTACAGAGGCAGTATAATGCTCTCATCATGTGTATCCAGACCTCTTTAAATGCACCCCATGATCCTGTTTGCCTTGGCAGCTGCTGCCTGGCACTGGCTGCTCCAGGTAAGTTTATCATTAACTAGGATCCCCAAGTCCTTCTCCCTGTCAGATTTACCCAGTGGTTTCCCGTTCAGTGTTTAATGGTGATATTGATTCCTTCTTCCCATGTGTATAACCTTACATTTATCATTGTTAAACCTCATCTGCCACCTTTCAGCTCAAGTTTCCAACTTATCCAGATCCAAAGCGATGTGGGATGGCTGGGACAACGCCCCTACTCGGGTCCGAAATGCATTTTGTAAGTATTGTAATGCAGTGTGAAGCAGCAGAGACCTTGGCCGTGCTCACACAATTGTGTGTGATGAGATAAACTCTCAGAAGTTTCTCTCATCACACACAGTTGTGTGAGCACGGCCAAAAGTACATTGTCTAACCATTATGTTTTGTTTTTTCACCAGTGCTCAAAGTCAAAATATGTTGGCATTCGATGAAGGATCGCTTCAACAAGGACCTGCGTCAAGAGTGCCATGTTCCCAGTGGTTCAGGAGCAAGGATCCGAAAGTACAAATACCATTGCATTCTGGCATTTTTAAGACCGGTCCTTGCCCAGAGAACGTAAGTATTTCTCCTGTGCATTTGGTTGTGTTGTATTGCCATAATATGTATGTTTCTATTCCACAGGATTTGGCATCTGGTTAATTTTTGGTATTAATTTTTTTTTCCTTTTTTCACAGCACATGGAGCAACACTGTTGGCCCAGATTCTGAAGTGGTCCTTCATCAGACAGCCATGGACCCGTCCCAGCCATCCTGCAGCGCTGCAGCAAGTGGGCCTGCCACACTACCTGGAGACCAGGAAGCTGGTCCATCATGTGTTCCTCTTTCCCTTTTTTGGGGGGCTCCTCCCGGCAGTGGCAGAGGGCATCATGCCCGAGTTTTTGCACTTGAGCTCAGTTTTTCACAAAGGACTCAAGGCTTTGGGTAACCGAATGGATATTTCTCTTAGCCACATGAATACATGTATCAATGAGGTCACCAAAAGCCTTGACCAAGTAAAAGTCGTCCTCCAGAGGCCAGCACATCATTTTTTTAACCAAATTGAGCACGGCATGTCGGAACACCTTACTCCTGATCTCCAGCTTAGTGTCATGCAGGCCTGCAATGCTACTTACGTGCAGGCTATGCAGCAGAGTCCGTGTTACAGAACCCCCCAGCACCAAGAATATGTTATGCAGTATATATTATGTATAATAGGTTCCATGTGAAATGCATCAGTCCACAGGCTGCGCCCCTGGGCAGAGAGGACAAGATATCCCCCTTCTGTCCTCCCCCACCTTTGTAATTCCCCCAGTAAATATCAGCAGGCTCCGCCCCCCTGCGGCTATTGTAATGTATGTCTCGCCTGCTTTTTCTATTGGCCTGCCCTGTGTATCTGTGTTATATATTCTGTGTGCTGTGAATAAAGTGGGTTCTTTTAGACTGGAAATACGTGGGAGTCAGCTTTTACATGCTCTCACTTAACCAAGGAATTCCAGCCAGCGTCCTTCATTCAGAATCCAGCAAAAGCAGAGTGGACCTCCTGAAACTTGGGGTGGTACTGAAAGAGGTACCCCAGCTTGTTAGACCCCGTTACAGTCGGTATTTTCAGCAGACAGTGGCGGCATATCCACCTGTGCCTTCACTGTCATGATTAACCTCAATGCCGACCTCTGCTGCATACCACTGCACAGCCACCTCTATTCCTAGCACTGCCGGACACCAGTACAGCACCACCACCATGCCGAGTGCTGTAGGACAGCCCACCGCCACCACCATGACAACCGCTGCTCCTGCTTGGACCTCCTCCACTGACACCACGATGTAGCAGCAGGACCCAGGCATGGCTTTCTGTACCGCCACCACCACGATGCAGCAGGACCCTGGCATGGCCTTCCGTACCACCACCACCACGATGCAGCAGGACCCTGGCATGGCCTTCCGTACCGCCACCACCACGATGCAGCAGGACCCTGGCATGGCCTTTTAACCTCCAACTGCAACCATGCAGCTGCAGCAGCGGGACAAAGAGACTGACAGTTTGGCCACTATGACCAGGCCGCAAGAAATGAGCCAGCCGAGGCTCCCCAGATGGCAGCGCCGATCCCAAAAAGGGAAAAAAAACAGCGGGCTATTTCTCTTACTCCCCCCTCACCTCCCAATGTGTTTGCAATGTCAGGTTTGTCTCACCCTTCCAGTGTGTCTCAGCCCTCTCATGCGTCGAGCCTCATCCCCGATCTGCCAGACCCCAGTAATTTAATTGCCCCTTCTCCTGCCACCCCTGCGTCATCCACAGTGAGTCAAGCTTCACAGCTACATACCCCCTGTCTCCATCACTCTACCCCAAGCAGGCGCAGTTCATTTTTTTTTTAGTTGTTAAAAAAATAAATAATAATGTTTTTTGCCCCAAAAAAGGTTTGGTTAATTGTGTTTTTCGCTGCCGGCAACACACACCGTGCGCCAAATAAAAAACTGTGCCGCACACTTTATTTTTTGCCCACATCATAGCTCAAAAATTAGCAAGTATAACAATGCAGTTTTGTGTGTCTTTAGTATAGAGGTATGAGGTGGGCCAAAAACTTTATACTTGTATTTTATCCATAATCTCTTCCTTCTGCTTAGTCTGTGACTAGTGTTGCAGACTGAAGAGAAAACGGTGGCAATACAATGCAGAACTATACGCAACAGGTCAGGTGTCCAAAAACTCATTAGTTAGGACACCTGACCTGGTGAGTAGAGAACTGCCTTGTATAACCTCCATTTTCTCTTATGTGTACGTAATCTATTTCACACAAAGTGAAGGGACGATGGCGGTCATACAAGCCCTTTATCATGTACAGCACCATGGTATTAATGGTGCTATATAAATGAATAATAATAATAATAATAATACAAGGCATATCTATGCTCACCTGGACATGTGTCAGAAATAGTGAATTCATAAGGCTGTTATGTGCATCATGAATTCATTATTTACGACACCTGACTTGATGAGTATAGATCTGTTTTGTATTAAACAGCCATTGTCTCTTCAGTCTGTGTCCAATGGATACTGCAGAACAGAATAAGGACGCAATGACGTCAACAACCTTACCACTAACAACCTGGCTGCCGTCACACTAGCAGTATGTGGTCAGTATTTTACATCAGTATTTGTAAGCCAAAACCAGGAATGGAACAATTAGAGGAAAAGTATAATAGAAACATATGCACCACTTCTGCATTTATCAACCACTCCTGGTTTTGGATTACAAATACTGATGTAAAACAGTGACCAAATACTGCTTGTGTGACGGCAGCATTGGTTTGTAGAGGAAATACATAGGAGACACGGTCAAGATACCAAAAAATAAAGTTTATTAATGAGAAATATTAGTAACATTTAAGAAAATAACTGGTACAAATAAAATCCCAACAGGACATTTACACAACATTGTCCTGCCATGACACACGTCCAATATTTGAATCAAATAAGGCAGCAAATTGGTACCGCATGTGGCCAACTTCAGCAGTTGACCGAAGCGGGTGATAGCGGTAATCGGGCAGTGGGTGTGCAACTGGTTCATCCAGTTCAATGTTGGGCCGCTCCTTAGCCATTATGTAATTGTGCAGAACCACACAGGCTTTGACCACCTCGTCGACTGTCTCCATTTTTAGATTAATGGCTGATGCAAGAATGCGCCATTTTGAGACTAGAATCCCAAAGGTACACTCTACTGTTCTTCGGGCCCTGGTCAGTCTGTAGTTAAAAATCTTTTTAGTGTGGTTCAAGTCCCGACTGGAATATGGCTTCAGTAGGTTTTCACACATCTGAAAGGCCTCATCACCAACCATAACAAATGGCATTGGTGGACCTTGAGTGTTGGGGAGAGGTCGTGGCCGTGGAAAATTAAAATTTTTGCCATACACACGGCGGCCCTTATCAGAGTTCTTAAAAGTCTGGGAATCGTTGCCACGGCCAAAAGCTCCAATGTCCACGGTGATGAAGCGACAGTCCGCATCGGCTATTGCCATGAGCACAACAGAAAAATATTTTTTATGATTGAAGTACAGTAGATCCTGTTCTGGCCGGTTTTATAATGCGGATGTGCTTTCCATCCATCGCTCCCAAACAGTTGGGGAAATCACACACTCTCCAGAATTTTTCCGCAATTCCAATCCACATGTCCAAGGTGGGTAGGGGTATAAACTCATCCCGGAGTACATTCCACAAAGCCCGGCAGGTGTCCGCAACTATTCTGGTCAGGGTGATATTCCAAGCCGGTATTGGAAGCGGAGGGATAATAAACTCTCTCCGGTTGCCAGAAATCTGGAAGAAAATGAAAAAAAAAAATTACAATCAATTCTATTTATGGTGTTGTTATGCTAAAGACATAAAGGAAAATACCAAAAAAATACAGTACATGTCAGAACAGCCAAAATTAGCACTGCCATTGGTTTAGATTTGTTACGTACCTTAATGTAACCAGCAGACGTTCCTCTGGTGGAATCGCTCTACGGAGCAGGGTGTCCTGTCTCCGTATGGCTCCTTGGACATGAGCAAGAAAATCCCGGAACGAGTCTTGGGACATCCTTGTATATTCCGGGAATTTGTCTGGGTTGGCATTAAGCTCGCCATACAGCGTGTGATAGGCTCCACATCTCTCATGTAATTAAATAATGGGGTGTCTCCAAAACGCCTACGAAGTCTCCTTCTCCATCTTTCGCGATTTCTGTCTTGCTCGCAAGCAAACGCACAGGCAAGAACAGCTTGATGCTTAAATCCAGATTGAAATAAAATCTCTCCATGCGAAGATCCATCATGACACAGGATACAGGAGCAAAATCTGAAGATTTCAGCTCTTCAAGGGTCTATATAAAGATATCCCATAATACACGCCCTCTGTAGTCACATTGGCGGTGTCTGGTTATCTAGATTTTTCTCCTGTAAAATTTGTAACCATGCGCACCAAAAATGCAAACGCAGGAAAAAACGCATAGAAAAGCATGTAAATTCGGCGTTCTTTTTAACCGCATGCGTTAACGCATGCGTCTAAAAAACGCAGCATTTGAACGTGGTTATATGCGTTTTTTCCTGCACTTGCGGATGCGGATTAAACGCTGCGGATTCTAACGCAAATGTGAAACTAGCCTTAGACATAAAGGAGGGCCTCATACACATTCCGTTCAAATTGCTATGTAGTGGTACTCCTAAGCTCATAAAGGATATGCACTAAATGCAAAGGCTGCCAAAAAATAGAAGCAGGGTCTTTCACACACCCTTGAAGGCACCAACTGTAGTACCTTATTCAAATATTGTGAACAAAGTGTAGTTGTGGTTATTCCACACTCATAAAAGGTCTGCAAACAATGCAATCCTGCCAAAAATTCATAGCAGGTCATCCATACTGTTAGGACTGGCGGAACGCACCAAATATAAATAAGAGGCGTTATGAGATGTGTTCGTAGTCCGGGGTCCACCGTGCAGAAAAGACACCTGCTGCTCGGTAATGACAGACTATATGGCGGTAATAAGAGAAGAAACACACAGATTAGCTTCACCCGGTATGAAGGAAGCGAACCCTGTTGCGTCACAGGGCTGTGACACCGCACAGAGAGCGCAAGCAAGGAATCACAGAACATTCGCAAGCATTCATCAACACTAGTGATGGGTATGATTCAGAGCTTTCACCAGAACAGGCATACATCCACACACAATAACTGATTTATACTAGCACATGGCTGTGCGGCCATGTGAACCTTTTATAGCTGTAGATCTCCAGGACCTTCCTAGTGATACAATAGGAGCTGCTACTGGACATGAGCATGTGCCCACGACCTCCAATGAGAGGTCGACCCATGGGCATGCTCAGTAGGGAAAAAGCAGGACATAGTCCCTGAAACGTCTGCTCACCACTGATCAGTGCTGGCTACAAGTGCTGGGCCTGGAAAGGCAGCAGTAACCAAGCACACAGTATCAGCTTGAGCCAGATGCTGGGATCGATGTCTCTGCTGAGCAGGTTTAACTGGAGGAGAATAGGAGACCGCAGCAGACATGGTTCGAGATTCCCCCTGTGTAGCGGTGGGAACTCGACACCTAACATTACCCCCCTCCTTGGGCCTTGCTACGCTTGAAGGCAGCAATGAGCTGCAGAGCCCAAATGTGCTCAACAGGCTCCCAGAGCCTCTCCTCCTGGCCATGACCCTTCCAATCCACCAAATAGAATTTTTTGTCACATACCACCTTCCACCCAATGATAGCATTCACCTCGTAATCGTCTGTGGACGAACCCGATGTCCCAGCAGAAGGCTCAGAAAACCGGGACATGTGAACGGGCTTTAGGAGGGAGACATGAAAGGTGTTGGTGATACCCAGGCGTGGAGGAAGGGCCAGATGATTGACCGCAGGGTTAACCTGTTCCAAAACTTTGAAGTGGCCTAAGTAGCGAGGCTCAAACTTAGTGGACTCAACTCGCAGCTTATGTTACGGAGAGTGTTAGGACTGGTGGAACGCACGAAATAATAGAAATAGGGAATATGAGGGGTGTTCGCAGTTCGGGGTCCACCGTGCAGAGATGACACCTGCAGCTGAGTAATGGCGGACGGACGCTTGCTCACACATGGGTTAGATCCCACCCAGTGTGAATAGAAGCGAACTCAGTTGCTCCACATTATCGCCACAAATATGCTGCGCCCTGTTAGCAGTCACAGGGTGCAGCTAAAAGGCACTAGTGGGATCCCTATGAATCACCCCCACTAAGCTGGTGATTGGACCCGCTCTGACCCTCGGTGGCTTTTGACCCCGCGACTGAGGACGCCCTGAGTCAGATGCTGAGTCCAAGTGGGAATTCCCACCCTACACTGACAAACTGTCAGGAAAGCGCACTGATTGCCTTATAAGCGGGCACTGCAAAAGGACTGTAATGTGTGCTTAGTGTGCAGATGGCACTGTCTGGCGCTAGATAGCAAACATCCATCATACTCGAGCAAACAACAACACTAGGAAGGGGGATGATTAAAGAGCGACTTTCACACATCTACACACACATGTTTTCAAGTATACACTAGCGCATGGCCGAGCGGCCATGCGAACCTTTTATAGCAGTAGTGCTACGGGACCTTCCAGATGGTCTAATAGGAGGTGCAACAGGACCTGAGCATGTGACCCCCGACCTCCAATGGGAGGTTGTCCCATGGGCATGCTCAGTAAGGGAAAAGCAGGACTTAATCCCAGAAAGACCTACTTGCTGCTCATCAGTTCTGACTACAAAGGCAGAGCCTGGAAAGGCAGCAGTAACCAGTCGCACAGTATCAGCTTGAGCCAGACGCTGGGACCGACGTCTCCGCTGAGCAGGCTCCACTGCGGCTGGAGAGGAATAGGAGACCACAGCGGACATGGTTTGAGATTCCCCCTGTGTGGAGGCGGGAGCTTGACACCTAACAGAGAGCCACACTAAGTCACCAGGAGCGAAGGTCGGAGCAGGGCGCTGATGTGCATCGGTGGAGATCCTCATTTTCTCCTTGGAGGCCAGGATTGCATCCTGTGTGCGGTCCCAAATGTCACATGCCTCCACAGCCCAGTTTGCCACCCTGGAGTCGGCGGAAGACACGAGCAAGGGCACTAGAATCTGCGGATGCTGGCCATAGTTAAGTAGGAATGGGATCTGCTCAGTGGAGTTGGCTACGGCATTGTTCAGCTTGAACTCCGCCCACGGTAGCAAGGATATCCAGTCATCCTGCTTTGCTCAAACAAAATGTCGCAGGTATGTGACCAGGGTCTGGTTGGCCCTCTCTACCAACCCATTCGTCTCTGGATGGTATGCTTGAGATTCAGCTCGATGCTGAGTAGATGACAAAGCTCTCTCCAGAACCGAGAAGCAAACTGGGGACCAGACAATTTTGTCTGGCATACCATGTAGGTGGAAAACGTTTTTAATAAACAACACCACCAAGGCCGTGCAGAAGGTAGCCGTAGAAGAGGCACCAAGTGCACCATTTTGCAAAAATGGTCGGTGACTACCCAAATAATGGTGCAGCTACAGGTCTTGGGTAAGCCCACTACGAAGTCCATCCCGACCATTTCCCAGGGCCTGTCCACCACTGGCAGGGGGTAAAGTAACCCAGCAGCCGTTGTCAAAGGGACTTATTCTTGGCGCCCGAATATAGTCTTCGACGTCACGGGCCATATGCAGCCACCAGTATGTCCTTGCTAGGAGCTCAGATGTCCTCTTAGTCCCAAAATGTCCACCCACCCTGGAGGAGTGGGCCCAAGAGAGAACCTCCGGTCACAAATTAGGTGGAACAAAAGCCTTGCCTAGAGTCATAGACTCTAGCGAAACCACGGCCACAATTCTCAGGCTCTCAGAAGGGACAATAAGCTGAGGGTCTGCCTCCTCCTCCTCTGATGACACTAAGGAGCGGGAGAGAGCGTCGGAATGAGTGTTCTTCTTCCCGGAGAGAAAATGGAGGGTGAAGTGGAACTGGGAGAAGAAGAGGGACCATCTGGCCTGGCGAGAGTTTAGCCGCTGGGCAGTTTGTAAATATACCAAATTTTTGTGGTTGATGAATCCTTGGAAGGGATAGCGAGCCCCCTCCAAGAGGTGTCTCCACTATGTAAAGGCCAACTTCATGGCTAGCAACTCCCTGTCCCCGATGGAATAATTCTTCTCTGCCGGTGGGAAGGTCTTGGAGAAGTAGAAGCAAGGGTGTTTCCGAACTTGAGCATCCTTCTGGAAAAGGAATGCTCCAACAACGACAGAAGAGGCATCAACCTCCATGATAAATGGTTTATCAACATCGGGGTGATGTAAAATGGGAGCGCTAGCAAAGTGTGACTTGATAGAGAGGATGGCCTTGGAGACCTCCTCCGACCACAATTTGGTATTAGCTCCCTTCTTGTTGAGGGCAACCAGGGGAGCTACCAAGGTTGAGAAGTGGGGAATGAACTGGCAATAATAGTTGATTAACCCCATAAAGCGCTGCACCGCTTCGATAGAATGGGGTTCCTGCCAGTCCATCACAGGCACCAAACATGCAAGGCGGAGATTCAAGTTTCAAATCGGAGCACAAGCCAGTGATTGCGGAATGCTGAGCACATTCGAGCACCCAGATACTCGAGTGATATCCGAGTATTACCAAGCACATACACTCATCCCTACTAGTCAGTTGTAAAGTTACATGGGCCAAGAGCCCTCATGAATTCATTTACTCAATTATTGGCCCACATAATCACATATTTTAAAGCTGTTCACTGCTAAGGTCTCCATTTTATAAGTATACAGTAACAGTATGCTGTAATGTCCGGCTGTTGTCTCTCCAACCTATGTCTCACTTTGCTATTGTTTACAGTTTGCAACAGGTTGACTTACTGTGCCATAAAACTTTGAGGCTGAAATCTGACATAAAAAGTTGGTGATATCTGGTATGGCACAGAACTCCAACCTTCTTGCAGGAAATGGGCAGGACACTAGTTTCTTCTTTGACTTGCTAATCTAACAGCACAGCTGTTGTATCAAAGGTCTTGGGTTTGTATCTGAATTTTAAATCCCTTTTGGCTACTTCAGAAGTCTCTGTCACTTTCTATTCCCATCTTGTTTTTCACCTCTGTACAGCTGAGCCTTTTCCCTGTATTATATGATGCGGTCACAGACGCCTGCATATTGTGTCAAAGGCTTTCAATTTTTCTACCACTAAATGTATAGATTTCTAGATCACGCTCTTCTTTTGTAGTTAAATAACTTGTGCTATGACTTTAAAATAATTCAAAACAAAAAAATCCATAGAATTCTGTATGGAAATTAAGCATCGTTCTCACTTTTAACATAATATTACATGGCAAATCATCTTTTTCTTTTTTAACTGGACAACATCATTCTTTTTTTTCAAAATCAACTAGATTAACCCCTTAATCCCAAATGATGTACTATCCCGTCGAGGTAACCTGTGACTTAATTCCCAGGGAAGGGATAGTAAGTCATAGGCGATCGGCCACGCTCATGGGGGGAGCGCGGCCGATCGCCGCTGGATGTCAGCTGATTATTACAGCTGACATCTGGCACTATGTTCCAGGAGGGGTCACGGACCGCTCCCGGCACATTAACCCCCGGAACACTGCGATCAAACATGATTGCAAAGTTCTGGCGGCATAGGGAAGCATCGCGGAGGGAGGGGGTTCCCTGCGTTCTTCCCCAAGACCCTCGGAACAACGCGATGTGATTGTGTTGTTCAGAGGGTCTCCTCCGTCCTCCTCCCTGCAGGCCCCGGATCCAAAATGGCCACGGGGCTCCTTCCGGGTCCTGCAGGGAGGTGGGTTGCAAGCACTTGCTGAGAGCAGGCGTCGGCAAGCCTGGAGCACTGCCTGTCAAATCGCTGATCTGACACACATTGTTCCAATAAATACATTTCTTTATCTAAATAAATAAAATAAAAGTACACATATTTAGTATCACTGCGTCTGTAAGGACCCGACCTACAAAACTGGCCCACTAGTTAACCCCTTCAGGGAACACCATAAAAAAAGAGGCAAAAAACAACGCTTTATTATCATACCACCGAACAAAAAGTGGAATAACACGTGATAAAAAAGACACATATAAATAACCATGGTACCGCCATCTTATCCCGCAAAAAACGAGCTACCATACAGAATCATCAGCGAAAAAATAAAAAAGTTATAGTTGTCAGAATAAAGCGATGCAAAAATAATTATTTTTTATATAAAATAGTTTTTATCATATAAAAGCGCCAAAACATAAAAAAAATGATATAAATGAGGTGTAATCACTGTAATCGTACTGACCCGAAGAATAAAACTGCTTTATCAATTTTATCAAACGTGGAACGGTATAAACGCCCCCCAAAAAAATGTCACATGCCCAAAAATGGTACCAATAAAAACGTCAACTCAACCCGCAAAAAACAAGACCTCATATAACTCTGTGGACCAAAATGTGGAAAAATTATAGCTCTCAAAATGTGGAGACGTAAAAACTACTTTTGCAATAAAAAGCATCTTTTAGTGTGTGACAGTTGGCAATTATAAAAATCCGCTAAAAAACCCACTATAAAAGTAAATTAAACCCCCTTCATCATTTGAAAAATGTTTTTATTTCCATTTTCCCATTAGGGTTATGGTTAGGGTTAGGATTGAGCTAAAGTTATGGTTAGAGTTGGGGCTAGAGTTAGGGTTAGGGCTACAGTTAGGGTTGGGGCTAGAGTTAGGGTTAGGGTTGGGGCTAAAGTTAAGGTTAGGGTTGGGGGTCCAATTTCTGTGGTTGCCCTTGGGAAAATAAAAATTTGGGGGGCTAAAAAATCTATTTTGTGGAAAAAGTGATTTTTTATTTTCACGACTCTGCGTTATAAACTGTAGCGAAACACTTGGGGGTTCAAAGTTCTCAAAACACATCTAGATAAGTTCCTTGGTGGGTCTAGTTTCCAGTATGGGGTCACTAGTGGGGATTTCTACTGTTTAGGTACATCAGGGGCTCTGCAAATGCAACATGAGGCCTGCAGACCAATCCATCTAAGTCTGCATTCCAAACGGCACTCCTTCCCTTCCGAGCTCTGCCATGCACCCAAACGGTGGTTCCCCCATATATGGGGTATCAGCGTACTCAGGACAAATTGGATAAAAACTTTTGGGGTCCAATTTCTCCTGTTACCCTTAGGAAAATACAAAACTGGGGGCTGAAAAATAATTTTTGTGGAAAAAAAGGCCACGGTTGCGTCGTGTTGTGGTGGACCGTCCGAACAAGAAAACGTTGCTTGCAACTTTTTTTGAGCATCGTGTTCATATACTTATGCATCTGTCAAATTTTGTTTAAATGCAGATTGCACATTTTCTGTTAGTACAATAAACCTCATTTCAAGGCAGAAACATTACTGTGTCCAACAGTTATTAGATATATGAAACTGAAATAGCTGTTGCAAAAAACCCAATTTTTATAATACATTAAGCTTAAGATTAATAGGGGTGCCCAAACTTTTTCATGTAACTGTATTTGAAACATTTTATCATATTGATATTTAAATTGGACAACCCTTTTGTAACAACTCTGCTGGCATCACGGCATGGCCTCTCATCTCTCACACTATCATACCCACTGCTCCAGGTCATGATGTGGTTTCTGTTTCTTGCCAGCTCCATATTCTGTGCCTCTGCTCTCTGCATGCTTCCTGGCTGTGTGCATAGGGGGGCGGTGCCTGAACTCTCTGGTTCTTATAGGAATCAGGTGCACCTGTCTGGTCTGTTCCTGACCCATTACCAAGAGGCCTCCAGTTTTTAGTGCAGCTCCACCCAGTGGACTGCGCCTGTGCAATGTGTTAGCTCAGTTTGTGTTTAGCTTCTAAGTTGCCAGGCCTTGCTCTGTGTTACTCCCTCTCTAGAGGCTTTTCTCCTTGCCTTGCCTTGATCTTGTTTGTCCACCCTCCAGGAGGCAGAATATCATAGTCCCTGTGTCTTTGTTCTTGTACCTTGTCTTGTTCCATTACCTCCTCTGAACTTTGTCCTACCTCTGTCTCCTTGACTGTGGCTTCCTTCCCTGCTGTGTCTTTCCTTGCGTCCTTTCTGTTTGCTTATGCTCTGCACTCTTGCGGCTCTTGTGACTTTGCCTGTGATCCGCTCTCTTGCAGTTTTACCTCTGCTCCGCACTCCTGCGGTTCTGCTCCGTCCTACTCTGCTCCTGTTGCTGCAGGAATCTCTTGCTGCAGCTCCTCTCCACATTCCTTGTGGCTCCGCTCTCCTTAGCTTCTGCTGCTGCAGTAGTCTCTTGCTGCAGCTCCTCTCCGCATTCCTTGTGGTTCCACTCTGCTTAGCTTCTGCAGTAATCTCTTGCTGCAGCTCCTCTCCGCATTCTCTGCGGTTCCGCTCTGCTTAGCTTCTGTTGCTGCTCCATTTCCTGCAGCTTTTTCGCTCCTATCTGCAGCCTTGCACTTCTCTTCCTGTGTGAACAGGTCCCTACCTGTTTCTTCATATTCCTTTCCTATATACTTCATATCCATACCTGCATCTCCCGTGTGAACAGGTCCCAACCTGTTTCTTCATACTCCTTTCCTTTCAGCTAGCATCCATACCTGCTCCTCTTGTGTGAACAGGCCCAAACCTGTTCCTTCCTACACCACACCAGCCAGTCCTGTGTCTCTGCCGTTCCTGCAAGTCCTGTCTCTGCCAGCTTTGTGTCTCAGCCGTGCCAGAATACTCATCTGAGTTTCATCCGTGCTCACCTGCCAGTCCTGCCTGATGTCCGCACCTGTCCTAGTGTTCCTGTTCTCCAAGTGGGATCAGCAGCCACAGCCAGACACCACCCTGGAGTAGCACCTGGCAGCTGCCTGCCCCACAAGTCTGACCTCACCATCAGAGGCTCCAGCTAAGACCAAGGCAGCTGTCATAGTTACGCCCCTTCCAGGGTAGTCTAGTTCGTGGCACAGTGGGGCCACAAACCCCCCGAGCTCACGCCCACCAGTCAGGGCGTGAGCGTGACACCTCTTAAATACTATGAAATTTTGAAACATCGTAAAAAATATACACTGCTCAAAAAAAGAAAGGGGATACTAAAATCCTGCATCCTATATATCACTGAGTGAAATATTCCCGTTGTAAATCTTTATTCATTACATAGTGGAATGTGTTGAGAGCAATAAAACCTAAAAATTATCAACATAAATCACAACTAATATCCCACGGAGGTCTGGAGTTGGAATGATGCTTAAAATCAAAGTGGAAAATGAAGTTACAGGCTGATCCAACTTCAGTATAAATGCCTCAAGACAAGGAAATGATGCTCAGTAGCGTGTGTGGCCTCCACGTGCCCGTATGACCTCCCTACAATGTCTGGGCATGCTCCTGATGAGGCGGCAGATGGTTTCCTGATGGATCTCCTCCCAGACCTGGACTAAAGCTTCTGCCAACTTCTGGACAGTCTGTAATGCAACATAACGCTGGTGGATGGTGCGAGATATGATGTCCCAGATGTGTTCAATCAGATTCAGGTCTGGGGAATGGGCGGGCCAGTCCATAGCTTCAATGCCTTCATCTTGCAGGAACTGCTGACACACTCCAGCCACATGAGGTCTGGCATTGTCCTGCATTAGGAGGAACCCATGGCCAAACGCACCAGGGGTCTGAGAATCTCATCTCGGTACCTAATGGCAGTCAGGCTACCTCTGGCGAGCACATGGAATGCTGTGTGGCCCTCCAAAGAAATGCCACCCCACACATTACTGACCCACTGCCAAACCGGTCATGCTGAGGGATGTTGCAGGCAGCAGATCGCTCTCCACGGCGTCTCCAGACTCTGTCACGTCTGTCACATGTGAACCTCCTTTCATCTGTGAAGAACACAGGGTGCAAGTGGCGAATTTGCCAATCCTGGTGTCCTGTGGCAAATGCCAAGCATCCTGCACTGTGCTGGGCTGTGAGCACAACCCCCATCGGTGGACGTCAGGCACTCAGACTATCTTCATGGAGTCGGTTTCTAACCGTTTGTGAAGACGCATGCACATTTGTGGCCTGCTGGGGTTCATTTTGCAGGGCTCTGGCAGTGCTCCTCCTGTTCCTCCTTGTACAAAGGCTGAGGTAGCGGTCCTGCTGCTGGGTTGTTGCTCTCCTACGGCCCCCTCCACATCTCTTCGTGTACTGGCCTGTCTTTTGGTAGCACCTCCAGCCTCTGGACACTATACTGACAGCCACAGCAAACCTTCTTGCCACAGCTCACATTGATGTGCCATCCTGGATGAGTGGCACTACCTGAGCCACTTGTGTGGGTTGTAGAGTCCGTCTCATGCCACTACGAGTGTGAAGGCACAACCAAGATTAGAAATTGACCAAAACATCAGCCAGAAAGCATTAGTACTGAGATGAGGTCTGTGGTCTCCACCTGCAGAACCACTCCTTTTCTTGATAATTGCCAATAATTTCCATCTGTTGTCTATTCCATTTGCACAACAGCATGGAAAATTGATTGTCAAACAGTGTTGCTTCCTAAGTGGACAGTTTGATTACACAGAAGTTTGATTTTCTTAGAATTACATTCTGTTGTTTAAGTGTTCCCTTTATTTTTTTGAGCAGTCTATATATATATATATATTTATACTGTCTTGTCATTTCTTTGTTCTAACAATTGTTTCTATCAATTTTAAATTAGTTCATGCATACCTACTGTATATGTTTTGAGGTAGAAGTGGCATTAAGTGAATATGAGCCAAACTAAACCAATTGGACATCATATGGAAACACTGGTATTTCCACATTACACACACACAACTATTACTGCACCAGATGGTGGCCCGATTCTAACGTATCAGGTATTCTAGAATACAGTCATGGCCAGAAGTTTTGAGAATGACACCAAAATTATATTTTCACATGATCTGCTGCCCTCTGGGTTTTATTAGTGTTTGTCTGATGTTTATATCACATACAGAAATATAATTGCAATCATATTATGAGTACCAATAGGTTATATTGACAGTTAGAATGAGTTAATGCAGCAAGTCAATATTTGCAGTGTTGACCCTTCTTCTTCAAGACCTCTGCAATTCTCCCTGGCATGCTCTCAATCAACTTCTGGACCAAATCCTGACTGATAGCAGTCCATTCTTGCATAATCAATGCTTGCATTTTGCCAGAATTTGTTGGTTTTTGTTTGTCCACCCGTCTCTTGATGATTGACCACAAGTTCTCAATGGGATTAATATCTGGGGAGTTTCCAGGCCATGGACCCAAAATCTCTATGATTTGTTCCATGAGCCATTTAGTTATCACCTTTGCTTTATGGCAAGGTGCTCCATCATGCTGGAAAAGGCATTGTTGGGTGCCAAACTGCTCTTGGACGGTTGGGAGAAGTTGCTCTTGGAGGACATTCTGGTACCATTCTTTATTCATGGCTGTGTTTTTAGGCAAGACTGTGAGTGAGCCGATTCCCTTGGCTGAGAAGCAACCCCACGCATGAATGGTTTCAGGATGCTTTACAGTTGGCATGAGACAAGACTGGTGGTAGCGCTCACCTCTTCTTCTCCGAATAAGCTGTTTTCCAGATGTCCCAAACAATCGAAAAGGGGATTCATCAGAGAAAATTACTTTGCCCCAGTCCTCAGCAGTCCACTCCCTGTACCTTTTGCAGAATATCAGTCGGTCCCTGATGTTTTTTCTGGAGAGAAGTGGCTTCTTTGCTGCCCTCCTTGAAACCAGGTCTTGCTCAAAGTGTCTCCGCCTCACAGTGCGTGCAGAAGCACTCACACCAGCCTGCTGCCATTCCTGAGCAAGCTCGGCACTGCTGGTAGTCCGATCCCGCAGCTGAAACAATTTTAAGATACGGTCCTGGCGCTTGCTGGTCTTTCTTGGGCGCCCTGGAGCCATTTTGATAACAATGGAAGCTCTCTCCTTGAAGTTCTTGATGATGTGATAGAATGTTGACTGAGGTGCAATCTTTGTAGCTGCGATACTCTTCCCTGTTAGACCATTTTTGTGCAGTGCAATGATGGCTGCACGTGTTTCTTTAGAGATAACCATGGTTAACTGAAGAGAAACAATGATACCAAGCACCAGCCTCCTTTTAAAGTGTCCAGTGATGTCATTCTTACTTAATCATGACTGATTGATCGCCAGCCCTGTCCTCATCAACACTCACACCTGTGTTAATGGATCAATCACTAAAATCATGTTAGCTGCTCCTTTTAAGGCAGGACTGCAATGATGTTGAAATGTGTTTTGGGGGTTAAAGTTCATTTTCTGGGCAAATATTGACTTTGCAAGTACAGTAATTGCTGTTAAGCTGATCACTCTGAAATTCAGGAGTATATGCAAATTGCCTTTAGAAAAAATGAAGCAGTAGACTTTGGAAAAATTAATATTTGTCTCATTCTCAAAACTTTTGGCCATGACTGTATGTAGGTAGTATCTAGCACAGGCTACGTACTATATTGCACAGTGACGTAGTATATAACACAACCGACGTAGTATATAACATAGTTACATAGTATATAAGAGAACTAAGTAGTATGTAACACAGCGTACATAGTGTATAGCAGAGGTACGTAGTATATAACACAGCCACATAGTATGTAACATAGCCACGTAGTGTATTGCACAGGTATGTAGTATACATTGGTCAGCCACGTAGTATATAGCAGAGCCACGTAGCATATAACACAGCCACGTAGTATATTGTAGAGGCACGTAATATATTGCATAGCTACGTAGTATATTGCACAGCCACGTAGTATATAACAGAGCCACATAGTATATTGCACATTCGTCATAGTATATAACACAGAGCACGTAGTATATTGCACAGCCCCGTAGTATATTGGACAGTCACGTTGTATATTGCACAGTCACGTTGTATTTTGCCCAGTTACATAGTCTATAGCACAGAGATGTAGTCTATAACAGAGCCCACGTAGTATGTAACAGAGCCCACGTAGTATATAGCAATGTGGGCACTATATGAATGGTTAAAAAAAGACTTAAAATAAAAAATAAACATATACTCACCTTCCGAAGGCCCCTTGAAGTCCTAGCGCCTGTGTGCGGTGCACGCGGCAGCTTCCGGTCCCAGGGTTGGTATGAGTGCAGGACCTGTGATGACGTCGCGGTCACATGACTGTGATGTCATGGCAGGTCCTTCTCGCATAGCATCCTTGGCACCGGAACCTGCCGCTTGCACTGCCGAGGGTGAGAATAACCTTTTTTTATTATTATTATTATTTGTAACATTAGATCTTTTTACTATTGATGTTGCATACGCAGCATCAATATTAAAAAGTTGGTCACACGGGGTTAATAGCTGCAGTAACGGAGTGTGTTACACCGTGGTCCATTAACGCTGGCATTAACCATGTGTAAGTGCTCAGTGCTGACTGCAGGGCACTAAAGCAGTGGCCATTTCCCTGCCAGACTATGGCCGTCGCTGATTGGTCGTGCCAATGGTCGTGGGCGTTTTGCCATGACTAATCAGCGACTTGGATTTCCATGACAGACAGAGGCCGCGACCAATGAATATTCGTGACAGACAGACAGAAAGACAGACAGACAGAAAGACGGAAGTGACCCTTAGACAATTATATAGTAGACTAGATGGTGGCCCGATTCTAACACATCAGGTATTCTAGAATATGCATGTCCACGTAGTATATTGCCCAGCCCATGTAGTATATTGCCCAGCCACGTAGTATATTGTCCAGCCACGTAGTATATTGCCCAGTCACGTAGTATATTGCCCAGCTACGTAGTATATTGCCCAGTCACGTACTATATTGCCCAGCTACGTAGTATATTGCACAACGACGTAGTATACAGCACAGAGCCACGTAGTATATTGCCCAGCCACGTAGTATATTGCTCAGTCACGTAGTATATTGCCCAGTCACATAGTATACAGCACAGACACGTAGTATATTGCTCAGCTATGTAGTATATTGCCAAGTCACGTAGTATATTGCCCAGCCACGTAGTATATTGCCAAGTCACGTAGTATATTGCCCAGTCACATAGTATATTGCCCAGTCATGTAGTATAGAGCACAGAGCCACATAGTATATTGCCCAGCCACGTAGTATATTGCACAGTCATGTAGTATATTGTCCAGCGACGTAGTATATTGCACAGCGACGTAGTATACAGCACAGAGCCACATAGTATACAGCACAGCCACGTAGTATACTGCCTAGCTACGTAGTATATTGCCCAGTCACGTAGTATTTTGCCCATCCATGTGATATATTGCCCAGACATGTATGTAACAGGTTAAAAAAGAGTTAAAATAAAAAATAAACATATACTCACCTTCCGAGGGAGCCCTTGTACAGTCATGGCCAAAAGTTTTGAGAATGAGACAAATATTAATTTTTCCAAAGTCTACTGCTTCATTTTTTCTAATGGCAATTTGCATATACTCCTGAATTTCAGAGTGATCAGCTTAACAGCAATTACTGTACTTGCAAAGTCAATATTTGCCCAGAAAATGAACTTTAACCCCCAAAACACATTTCAACATCATTGCAGTCCTGCCTTAAAAGGAGCAGCTAACATGATTTTAGTGATTGATTCATTAACACAGGTGTGGGTGTTGATGAGGACAGGGCTGGCGATCAATCAGTCATGAGTAAGAATGACATCACTGGACACTTTAAAAGGAGGCTGGTGCTTGGTATCATTGTTTCTCTTCAGTTAACCATGGTTATCTCTAAAGAAACACGTGCAGCCATCATTGCACTGCACAAAAATGGTCTAACAGGGAAGAGTATCGCAGCTACAAAGATTGCACCTCAGTCAACATTCTATCACATCATCAAGAACTTCAAGGAGAGAGCTTCCATTGTTGTCAAAATGGCTCCAGGGCGCCCAAGAAAGATCAGCAAGCGCCAGGACCGTATCTTAAAACTGTTTCAGCTGCGGGATCGGACTACCAGCAGTGCCGAGCTTGCTCAGGAATGGCAGCAGGCTGGTGTGAGTGCTTCTGCACGCACTGTGAGGCGGAGACTCTTTGAGCAAGACCTGGTTTCAAGGAGGGCAGCAAAGAAGCCACTTCTCTCCAGAAAAAACATCAGGGACCGACTGATATTCTGCAAAAGGTACAGGGAGTGGACTGCTGAGGACTGGGGCAAAGTAATTTTCTCTGATGAATCCCCTTTTCGATTGTTTGGGACATCTGGAAAACAGCTTATTCGGAGAAGAAGAGGTGAGCGCTACCACCAGTCTTGTCTCATGCCAACTGTAAAGCATCCTGAAACCATTCATGTGTGGGGTTGCTTCTCAGCCAAGGGAATCGGCTCACTCACAGTCTTGCCTAAAAACACAGCCATGAATAAAGAATGGTACCAGAATGTCCTCCAAGAGCAACTTCTCCCAACCGTCCAAGAGCAGTTTGGCACCCAACAATGCCTTTTCCAGCATGATGGAGCACCTTGCCATAAAGCAAAGGTGATAACTAAATGGCTCATGGAACAAAACATAGAGATTTTGGGTCCATGGCCTGGAAACTCCCCAGATCTTAATCCCATTGAGAACTTGTGGTCAATCATCAAGAGACGGGTGGACAAACAAAAACCAACAAATTCTGGCAAAATGCAAGCATTGATTATGCAAGAATGGACTGCTATCAGTCAGGATTTGGTCCAGAAGTTGATTGAGAGCATGCCAGGGAGAATTGCAGAGGTCTTGAAGAAGAAGGGTCAACACTGCAAATATTGACTTGCTGCATTAACTCATTCTAACTGTCAATATAACCTATTGGTACTCATAATATGATTGCAATTATATTTCTGTATGTGATATAAACATCAGACAAACACTAATAAAAACCAGAGGGCAGCAGATCATGTGAAAATATAATTTTGGTGTCATTCTCAAAACTTCTGGCCATGACTGTAGTCCTGTCGCCTGTGTGCAGTGCAAGTGGCAGCTTCTGGTCCCAGGGTTGGTATGAGCGCAGGACCTGTGATGACGTCGCGGTCACATGACCGTGACGTCATGGAAGGTCCTTCTCGCATACCATCCTTGGCCCCAGAACCTGCCGCTTGCAATACCGAGGACAGGACGCGACGACGGAGGTTGAGAATAGCAGGTTTTTTGTTTTTTTAATTATTTTTAACATTGCATTTTTTTACTATTGATGCCGCATAGGCAGCATCAATAGTAAAAAGTTGGGGACACACAGGGTTAATAGCAGCGGTTACGGAGTGCGTTACCCGTGGCATAACGTGGTCCATTACCGCCGGCATTAACCCTGTGTGAGCGGTGACCAGAGGGGAGAATGCGGGCGTCGGGCACTGACTGCGGGGAGTAAGGAGCGGCCATTTTCTTCCGGACTGTGCCCGTTGCTGATTGGTCGTGGCTGTTTTGCCGCGACCAATCAGCAACTTGGATTTCCATGACAGACAGAGGCCGCAACCAATGAATATCCGTGACAGAAAGACAGACAGAAAGACAGACAGACGGAAGTGACCCTTAGACAATTATATAGTAGATATGCTCTAGATGAATCCTACTGTATGTCGATACGTATAATATGTATGTATAATATTTATTTAGCTTGGATGACTATGCTTTTCAATTCAATTGCTAATAAGATATACTGCTTGAGTATCAGTAAATGTATATATCCAGTCAATAGAAGTCTTTGCAGACATTTACCTGGAGAACTAACTTTTATACATGTTAAAATTAGAGACCAAATAGTGTAAACCTGGCTTATCAAGAATACAGAAAAATATGACTGCTAGTTGACATGTTTACTGATAGCAGCCAAGAAATTACTTTGTATAAATGGATAATAAATAAACAAGCTGTCACCAGAAAGATGACATGTCAATAAATCAAAACTGATCAAAATGTACCCAATAAAAACTCTCTTGAGAGAAAGATACATTGCACTAATAACAACCAACTTTATAAACTGCCACCGGAATTCTAAAAATAAAAAAAGAAATAACTTATAACAATTAAAACAAACCAATTCTATTAAAATAAAACTTATCTCTGCTCCAACCTTACTAACGATGTTATACACATATAGACAAACACAAAAACATGCAATTTATAGTATCTGCAAACATGTCATTTTAATTATTTGAAAATGCATTACTGCTATATTTACTATCAATTTGAGGTTCATAGCACTAATTTATTTTACATTGTGCGCCTACCCGTCATGGAAAGGAAACCTTGTTTACTTAGAAAGGATCCATTTTTATGCTTTTGCAGTGCAGTCACAGAACATTTGGACCTATATATTTATTTCACAGTATTTAGGAGTTGCTCACATTTTTAACTTTAGTCTCCAATGTTCTGTTTTTTGATGATAATTATAACCAATACTTATAGGTCTGAACCAGCCCCTGCTGAATGAGGTCAGTGGCATCTGACTGTAGAGTTATGAAGAGACACATATTTTGCTAATCAGACAAAGATTTCTGTCCTGGAAAATGATAGAAGGTTGACTTTCAACAGAGATCTTCCAGCTGGTGAGATATGGGGACAATTGCCTGAAATATTACCCCCCCCCCCCAGTCTGTCTGAAACTAAACTATAAAGTGGTTCTGTCAGCAGTCTCTTAGCAGCTCTAAAATGACTTACCAGTGAAGGAAATAATTATTTGATCCCTTGCTGATTTTGTAAGTTTGCCCACTGGCAAAGACATGAACAGTCTATAATTTTAAGGGTAGTTTCATTTTAAAATTGAGAGATAGAATGCCAAAAATAAAATCCAGAAAATCACATTGTATAAATTATATAAATGTGTTTGCATTTTGCAGTGAGAAATAACAACTTGATCCCCTACCAATCATTAGAGTTCTGGCTCCTGCAGAATAGTTAAATGCTCCTAATCAACTCGTTACCTGGCTAAGACGATGGTGCAGACAACAAGGATTCGGATTCCTAGACCACGGTGTGAATTACTTGTACGATGGACTCCTCGCCAGAGACGGACTACACCTCAACAAACCTGGGAAACACACATTCGCCAGAAGACTCGCTACACTCATCAGGAGGGCGTTAAACTAGAAGAAGAGGGGACGGGAAGAAAAACATTAGACTCGAACAAAGAACCAGGAAAACATACTCAGAAGGGAGGTAAGAACATTTCTAAAACAATCCACAGCAAGGAGATTGGAACAAAACAAAATCCTCTAAACTGCATGCTCGCAAACGCCAGAAGCCTGACAAACAAGATGGAAGAACTAGAAGCAGAAATATCTACAGGTAACTTTGACATAGTGGGAATAACCGAGACATGGTTAGATGAAAGCTATGACTGGGCAGTTAACTTACAGGGTTACAGTCTGTTTAGAAAGGATCGTAAAAATCGGAGAGGAGGAGGGGTTTGTCTCTATGTAAAGTCTTGTCTAAAGTCCACTTTAAGGGAGGATATTAGCGAAGGGAATGAGGATGTCGAGTCCATATGGGTCGAAATTCATGGAGGGAAAAATGGTAACAAAATTCTCATTGGGGTCTGTTACAAACCCCCAAATATAACAGAAATCATGGAAAGTCTACTTCTAAAGCAGATAGATGAAGCTGCAACCCATAATGAGGTCCTGGTTATGGGGGACTTTAACTACCCGGATATTAACTGGGAAACAGAAACCTGTGAAACCCATAAAGGCAACAGGTTTCTGCTAATAACCAAGAAAAATTATCTTTCACAATTGGTGCAGAATCCAACCAGAGGAGTAGCACTTTTAGACCTAATACTATCTAATAGACCTGACAGAATAACAAATCTGCAGGTGGTCGGGCATCTAGGAAATAGCGACCACAATATTGTACAGTTTCACCTGTCTTTCACTAGGGGGACTTGTCAGGGAGTCACAAAAACACTGAACTTTAGGAAGGCAAAGTTTGACCAGCTTAGAGATGCCCTTAATCTGGTAGACTGGGACAATATCCTCAGAAATAAGAATACAGATAATAAATGGGAAATGTTTAAGAACATCCTAAATAGGCACTGTAAGTGGTTTATACCTTGTGGGAATAAAAGGACTAGAAATAGGAAAAACTCAATGTGGCTAAACAAAGAAGTAAGACAGGCAATTAACAGTAAAAAGAAAGCATTTGCACTACTAAAGCAGGATGGCACCATTGAAGCTCTAAAAACTATAGGGAGAAAAATACTTTATCTAAAAAACTAATTAAAGCTGCCAAAAAGGAAACAGAGAAGCACATTGCTAAGGAGAGTAAAACTAATCCCAAACTGTTCTTCAACTATATCAATAGTAAAAGAATAAAAACTGAAAATGTAGGCCCCTTAAAAAATAGTGAGGAAAGAATGGTTGTAGATGACGAGGAAAAAGCTAACATATTTTCACGGTGGAAAATGAAATGCTAGGTGAAATCCCAAGAAACAATGAAAACCCTGTATTAAGGGTCACCAATCTAACCCAAGAAGAGGTGCGAAACCGGCTAAATAAGATTAAAATAGATAAATCTCCGGGTCCGGATGGCATACACCCACAAGTACTAAGAGAACTAAGTAATGTAATAGATAAACCATTATTTCTTATTTTTAGGGACTCTATAGCGACGGGGTCTGTTCCTCAGGACTGGCGCATAGCAAATGTGGTGCCAATATTCAAAAAGGGCTCTAAAAGTGAACCTGGAAATTATAGGCCAGTAAGTCTAACCTCTATTGTTGGTAAAATATTTGAAGGGTTTCTGAGGGATGCTATTCTTGATTATCTCAATGAGAATAACTGTTTAACTCCATATCAGCATGGGTTTATGAGAAATCGCTCCTGTCAAACCAATCTAATCAGTTTTTATGAAGAGGTAAGCTATAGGCTGGACCACGGTGAGTCATTGGACGTGGTATATCTCGATTTTTCCAAAGCGTTTGATACCGTGCCGCACAAGAGGTTGGTACACAAAATGAGAATGCTTGGTCTGGGGGAAAATGTGTGTAAATGAGTTAGTAACTGGCTTAGTGATAGAAAGCAGAGGGTGGTTATAAATGGTATAGTCTCTAACTGGGTCGCTGTGACCAGTGGGGTACCGCAGGGGTCGGTATTGGGACCTGTTCTCTTCAACATATTCATTAATGATCTGGTAGAAGGTTTACACAGTAAAATGTCGATATTTGCAGATGATACAAAACTATGTAAAGCAGTTAATACAAGAGAAGATAGTATTCTGCTACAGATGGATCTGGATAAGTTGGAAACTTGGGCTGAAAGGTGGCAGATGGAATATAGGCTGAACTGGATGGACAAATGTCTTTTTTCGGCCTTACTAACTATGTTACTATGTTACCTGCATTAAAGACAGCTGTCCTACAATCACCTTTATAAAAGACTCCTGTTCACATACTCAATTTATCATAGTAACATAGTAACATAGTAACATAGTTAGTAAGGCCGAAAAAAGACATTTGTCCATCCAGTTCAGCCTATATTCCATCATAATAAATACCCAGATCTACGTCCTTCTACAGAACCTAATAATTGTATGATACAATATTGTTCTGCTCCAGGAAGACATCCAGGCCTCTCTTGAACCCCTCGACTGAGTTTGCCATCACCACCTCCTCAGGCAAGCAATTCCAGATTCTCACTGCCCTAACAGTAAAGAATCCTCTTCTATGTTGGTGGAAAAACCTTCTCTCCTCCAGACGCAAAGAATGCCCCCTTGTGCCCGTCACCTTCCTTGGTATAAACAGATCCTCAGCGAGATATTTGTATTGTCCCCTTATATACTTATACATGGTTATTAGATCGCCCCTCAGTCGTCTTTTTTCTAGACTAAATAATCCTAATTTCGCTAATCTATCTGGGTATTGTAGTTCTCCCATCCCCTTTATTAATTTTGTTGCCCTCCTTTGTACTCTCTCTAGTTCCATTATATCCTTCCTGAGCACCGGTGCCCAAAACTGGACACAGTACTCCATGTGCGGTCTAACTAGGGATTTGTACAGAGGCAGTATAATGCTCTCATCATGTGTATCCAGACCTCTTTAAATGCACCCCATGATCCTGTTTGCCTTGGCAGCTGCTGCCTGGCACTGGCTGCTCCAGGTAAGTTTATCATTAACTAGGATCCCCAAGTCCTTCTCCCTGTCAGATTTACCCAGTGGTTTCCCGTTCAGTGTGTAATGGTGATATTGATTCCCTCTTCCCATGTGTATAACCTTACATTTATCATTGTTAAACCTCATCTGCCACCTTTCAGCCCAAGTTTCCAACTTATCCAGATCCATCTGTAGCAGAATACTATCTTCTCTTGTATTAACTGCTTTACATAGTTTTGTATCATCTGCAAATATCGATATTTTACTGTGTAAACCTTCTACCAGATCATTAATGAATATGTTGAAGAGAACAGGTCCCAATACTGACCCCTGCGGTACCCCACTGGTCACAGCGACCCAGTTAGAGACTATACCATTTATAACCACCCTCTGCTTTCTATCACTAAGCCAGTTACTAACCCATTTACACACATTTTCCCCCAGACCAAGCATTCTCATTTTGTGTACCAACCTCTTGTGCGGCACGGTATCAAACGCTTTGGAAAAATCGAGATATACCACGTCCAATGACTCACCGTGGTCCAGCCTATAGCTTACCTCTTCATAAAAACTGATTAGATTGGTTTGACAGGAGCGATTTCTCATAAACCCATGCTGATATGGAGTTAAACAGTTATTCTCATTGAGATAATCCAGAATAACATCCCTCAGAAACCCTTCAAATATTTTACCAACAATAGAGGTTAGACTTACTGGCCTATAATTTCCAGGTTCACTTTTAGAGCCCTTTTTGAATATTGGCACCACATTTGCTATGCGCCAGTCCTGCGGAACAGACCCTGTCGCTATAGAGTCACTAAAAATAAGAAATAATGGTTTATCTATTACATTACTTAGTTCTCTTAGTACTCGTGGGTGTATGCCATCCGGACCCGGAGATTTATCTATTTTAATCTTATTTAGCCGGTTTCGCACCTCTTCTTGGGTTAGATTGGTGACCCTTAATATAGGGTTTTCATTGTTTCTTGGGATTTCACCTAGCATTTCATTTTCCACCGTGAATACCGTGGAGAAGAAGGTGTTTAATATGTTAGCTTTTTCCTCGTCATCTACAACCATTCTTTCCTCACTATTTTTTAAGGGGCCTACATTTTCAGTTTTTATTCTTTTACTATTGATATAGTTGAAGAACAGTTTGGGATTAGTTTTACTCTCCTTAGCAATGTGCTTCTCTGTTTCCTTTTTGGCAGCTTTAATTAGTTTTTTAGATAAAGTATTTTTCTCCCTATAGTTTTTTAGAGCTTCAATGGTGCCATCCTGCTTTAGTAGTGCAAATGCTTTCTTTTTACTGTTAATTGCCTGTCTTACTTCTTTGTTTAGCCACATTGGGTTTTTCCTATTTCTAGTCCTTTTATTCCCACAAGGTATAAACCGCTTACACTGCCTATTTAGGATGTTCTTAAACATTTTCCATTTTTTATCTGTATTCTTATTTCTGAGGATATTGTCCCAGTCTACCAGATTAAGGGCATCTCTAAGCTGGTCAAACTTTGCCTTCCTAAAGTTCAGTGTTTTTGTGACTCCCTGACAAGTCCACTTAGTGAAAGACAGGTGAAACTGCACAATATTGTGGTCGCTATTTCCTAAATGCCCAACCACCTGCAGATTTGTTATTCTGTCAGGTCTATTAGATAGTATTAGGTCTAAAAGTGCTGCTCCTCTGGTTGGATTCTGCACCAATTGTGAAAGATAATTTTTCTTGGTTATTAGCAGAAACCTGTTGCCTTTATGGGTTTCACAGGTTTCTGTTTCCCAGTTAATATCCGGGTAGTTAAAGTCCCCCATAACCAGGACCTCATTATGGGTTGCAGCTTCATCTATCTGCTTTAGAAGTAGACTTTCCATGCTTTCTGTTATATTTGGGGGTTTGTAACAGACCCCAATGAGAATTTTGTTACCATTTTTCCCTCCATGAATTTCAACCCATATGGACTCGACATCCTCATTCCCTTCGCTAATATCCTCCCTTAAAGTGGACTTTAGACAAGACTTTACATAGAGACAAACCCCTCCTCCTCTCCGATTTTTACGATCCTTTCTAAACAGACTGTAACCCTGTAAGTTAACTGCCCAGTCATAGCTTTCATCTAACCATGTCTCGGTTATTCCCACTATGTCAAAGTTACCTGTAGATATTTCTGCTTCTAGTTCTTCCATCTTGTTTGTCAGGCTTCTGGCGTTTGCGAGCATGCAGTTTAGAGGATTTTGTTTTGTTCCAATCTCCTCACTGTGGATTGTTTTAGAAATGTTCTTACCTCCTTTCTGAGTATGTTTTCCTGGGTCGTCTTTGTTCGAGTCTAATGTTTTTCTTCCCGTCCCCTCCTCTTCTAGTTTAACGCCCTCCTGATGAGTGTAGCGAGTCTTCTGGCGAATGTGTGTTTCCCAGGTTTGTTGAGGTGTAGTCCGTCTCTGGCGAGGAGTCCATCATACCAGTAATTCACACCGTGGTCCAGGAATCCAAATCCTTGTTGTCTGCACCATCGTCTTAGCCAGTTGTTTGCATCAAGGATCCTGTTCCATCTCCTGGTGCCATGCCCGTCTACTGGAAGGATAGAAGAAAAAACTACCTGTGCATCCAGTTCCTTTACTTTCTTCCCCAACTCTTCAAAGTCCTTGCAGATTGTCGGTAGGTCCTTCCTTGCCGTGTCATTGGTGCCAACATGTATCAGAAGAAATGGGTGGACGTCCTTGGAGCTGAAGAGCTTTGGTATCCTATCGGTCACATCCTTGATCATCGCACCTGGAAGGCAGCATACTTCTCTTGCAGTTATGTCCGGTCTGCAGATGGCTGCTTCTGTGCCTCTCAGTAGTGAGTCTCCCACCACCACCACTCTTCGTTGCTTCTTGGCTGTACTTTTTGCTGTCAGTTGTTGCTGTGTGCCCTTTTCTTTTTTGCTTGCTGGTATTGCTTCATTCTTAGGTGTGCCATCTTCATCCTCTACAAAGATTTGATATCGGTTCTTCAGTTGTGTGGTTGGTGATTTCTCCATGGTCTTCTTGCTTCTTTTGGTCACATGCTTCCACTCATCTGCTTTTGGAGGTTCTCTGACACTTTTTTCACCTTCTGTGACCAGTAGAGATGCTTCTGTTCTGTCTAGAAAGTCTTCATTCTCTTTGATGAGTTTCAAAGTTGCTATTCTTTCTTCCAGACCCCGCACCTTTTCTTCTAAAAGGGCCACTAGTCTACACTTCTGACAGGTGAAATTGGATTCTTCTTCTGGTCGATCTGTGAACATGTAGCACATGCTGCAGCTCACCATGTAGGTTGTCACATCTGCCATGTTGCTCCTAGATCCTGCTGACTTGCTGTGTGTTTTCCTTCTTGTGTAATCTACTCAGCCAAGCTCTCTTGCAATAATGTCCTACAGGCAAAAATTTGCGCGCCGTAAGGCGCGCGGTTTGGTGATGCTTTCGAAGCAGCTGGTCCCGGCTGTACCCAACGATCTTCTAGCTTAGGGAGACTTCGCTTCTCCCAGAAGGCACCTGGAATATGCAAATTAGCCTCCTGAAGCTTGAATCCCTGGTTTGGTGATGCTTTCGAAGCAGCTGGTCCCGGCTGTACCCAACGATCTTCTAGCTTAGGGAGACTTCGCTTCTCCCAGAAGGCACCTGGAATATGCAAATTAGCCTCCTGAAGCTTGAATCCCTGGTTTGGTGATGCTTTCGAAGCAGCTGGTCCCGGCTGTACCCAACGATCTTCTAGCTTAGGGAGACTTCGCTTCTCCCAGAAGGCACCTGGAATATGCAAATTAGCCTCCTGAAGCTTGAATCCCTGGTTTGGTGATGCTTTCGAAGCAGCTGGTCCCGGCTGTACCCAACGATCTTCTAGCTTAGGGAGACTTCGCTTCTCCCAGAAGGCACCTGGAATATGCAAATTAGCCTCCTGAAGCTTGAATCCCTGGTTTGGTGATGCTTTCGAAGCAGCTGGTCCCGGCTGTACCCAACGATCTTCTAGCTTAGGGAGACTTCGCTTCTCCCAGAAGGCACCTGGAATATGCAAATTAGCCTCCTGAAGCTTGAATCCCTGGTTTGGTGATGCTTTCGAAGCAGCTGGTCCCGGCTGTACCCAACGATCTTCTAGCTTAGGGAGACTTCGCTTCTCCCAGAAGGCACCTGGAATATGCAAATTAGCCTCCTGAAGCTTGAATCCCTGGTTTGGTGATGCTTTCGAAGCAGCTGGTCCCGGCTGTACCCAACGATCTTCTAGCTTAGGGAGACTTCGCTTCTCCCAGAAGGCACCTGGAATATGCAAATTAGCCTCCTGAAGCTTGAATCCCTGGTTTGGTGATGCTTTCGAAGCAGCTGGTCCCGGCTGTACCCAACGATCTTCTAGCTTAGGGAGACTTCGCTTCTCCCAGAAGGCACCTGGAATATGCAAATTAGCCTCCTGAAGCTTGAATCCCTGGTTTGGTGATGCTTTCGAAGCAGCTGGTCCCGGCTGTACCCAACGATCTTCTAGCTTAGGGAGACTTCGCTTCTCCCAGAAGGCACCTGGAATATGCAAATTAGCCTCCTGAAGCTTGAATCCCTGGTTTGGTGATGCTTTCGAAGCAGCTGGTCCCGGCTGTACCCAACGATCTTCTAGCTTAGGGAGACTTCGCTTCTCCCAGAAGGCACCTGGAATATGCAAATTAGCCTCCTGAAGCTTGAATCCCTGGTTTGGTGATGCTTTCGAAGCAGCTGGTCCCGGCTGTACCCAACGATCTTCTAGCTTAGGGAGACTTCGCTTCTCCCAGAAGGCACCTGGAATATGCAAATTAGCCTCCTGAAGCTTGAATCCCTGGTTTGGTGATGCTTTCGAAGCAGCTGGTCCCGGCTGTACCCAACGATCTTCTAGCTTAGGGAGACTTCGCTTCTCCCAGAAGGCACCTGGAATATGCAAATTAGCCTCCTGAAGCTTGAATCCCTGGTTTGGTGATGCTTTCGAAGCAGCTGGTCCCGGCTGTACCCAACGATCTTCTAGCTTAGGGAGACTTCGCTTCTCCCAGAAGGCACCTGGAATATGCAAATTAGCCTCCTGAAGCTTGAATCCCTGGTTTGGTGATGCTTTCGAAGCAGCTGGTCCCGGCTGTACCCAACGATCTTCTAGCTTAGGGAGACTTCGCTTCTCCCAGAAGGCACCTGGAATATGCAAATTAGCCTCCTGAAGCTTGAATCCCTGGTTTGGTGATGCTTTCGAAGCAGCTGGTCCCGGCTGTACCCAACGATCTTCTAGCTTAGGGAGACTTCGCTTCTCCCAGAAGGCACCTGGAATATGCAAATTAGCCTCCTGAAGCTTGAATCCCTGGTTTGGTGATGCTTTCGAAGCAGCTGGTCCCGGCTGTACCCAACGATCTTCTAGCTTAGGGAGACTTCGCTTCTCCCAGAAGGCACCTGGAATATGCAAATTAGCCTCCTGAAGCTTGAATCCCTGGTTTGGTGATGCTTTCGAAGCAGCTGGTCCCGGCTGTACCCAACGATCTTCTAGCTTAGGGAGACTTCGCTTCTCCCAGAAGGCACCTGGAATATGCAAATTAGCCTCCTGAAGCTTGAATCCCTGGTTTGGTGATGCTTTCGAAGCAGCTGGTCCCGGCTGTACCCAACGATCTTCTAGCTTAGGGAGACTTCGCTTCTCCCAGAAGGCACCTGGAATATGCAAATTAGCCTCCTGAAGCTTGAATCCCTGGTTTGGTGATGCTTTCGAAGCAGCTGGTCCCGGCTGTACCCAACGATCTTCTAGCTTAGGGAGACTTCGCTTCTCCCAGAAGGCACCTGGAATATGCAAATTAGCCTCCTGAAGCTTGAATCCCTGGTTTGGTGATGCTTTCGAAGCAGCTGGTCCCGGCTGTACCCAACGATCTTCTAGCTTAGGGAGACTTCGCTTCTCCCAGAAGGCACCTGGAATATGCAAATTAGCCTCCTGAAGCTTGAATCCCTGGTTTGGTGATGCTTTCGAAGCAGCTGGTCCCGGCTGTACCCAACGATCTTCTAGCTTAGGGAGACTTCGCTTCTCCCAGAAGGCACCTGGAATATGCAAATTAGCCTCCTGAAGCTTGAATCCCTGGTTTGGTGATGCTTTCGAAGCAGCTGGTCCCGGCTGTACCCAACGATCTTCTAGCTTAGGGAGACTTCGCTTCTCCCAGAAGGCACCTGGAATATGCAAATTAGCCTCCTGAAGCTTGAATCCCTGGTTTGGTGATGCTTTCGAAGCAGCTGGTCCCGGCTGTACCCAACGATCTTCTAGCTTAGGGAGACTTCGCTTCTCCCAGAAGGCACCTGGAATATGCAAATTAGCCTCCTGAAGCTTGAATCCCTGGTTTGGTGATGCTTTCGAAGCAGCTGGTCCCGGCTGTACCCAACGATCTTCTAGCTTAGGGAGACTTCGCTTCTCCCAGAAGGCACCTGGAATATGCAAATTAGCCTCCTGAAGCTTGAATCCCTGGTTTGGTGATGCTTTCGAAGCAGCTGGTCCCGGCTGTACCCAACGATCTTCTAGCTTAGGGAGACTTCGCTTCTCCCAGAAGGCACCTGGAATATGCAAATTAGCCTCCTGAAGCTTGAATCCCTGGTTTGGTGATGCTTTCGAAGCAGCTGGTCCCGGCTGTACCCAACGATCTTCTAGCTTAGGGAGACTTCGCTTCTCCCAGAAGGCACCTGGAATATGCAAATTAGCCTCCTGAAGCTTGAATCCCTGGTTTGGTGATGCTTTCGAAGCAGCTGGTCCCGGCTGTACCCAACGATCTTCTAGCTTAGGGAGACTTCGCTTCTCCCAGAAGGCACCTGGAATATGCAAATTAGCCTCCTGAAGCTTGAATCCCTGGTTTGGTGATGCTTTCGAAGCAGCTGGTCCCGGCTGTACCCAACGATCTTCTAGCTTAGGGAGACTTCGCTTCTCCCAGAAGGCACCTGGAATATGCAAATTAGCCTCCTGAAGCTTGAATCCCTGGTTTGGTGATGCTTTCGAAGCAGCTGGTCCCGGCTGTACCCAACGATCTTCTAGCTTAGGGAGACTTCGCTTCTCCCAGAAGGCACCTGGAATATGCAAATTAGCCTCCTGAAGCTTGAATCCCTGGTTTGGTGATGCTTTCGAAGCAGCTGGTCCCGGCTGTACCCAACGATCTTCTAGCTTAGGGAGACTTCGCTTCTCCCAGAAGGCACCTGGAATATGCAAATTAGCCTCCTGAAGCTTGAATCCCTGGTTTGGTGATGCTTTCGAAGCAGCTGGTCCCGGCTGTACCCAACGATCTTCTAGCTTAGGGAGACTTCGCTTCTCCCAGAAGGCACCTGGAATATGCAAATTAGCCTCCTGAAGCTTGAATCCCTGGTTTGGTGATGCTTTCGAAGCAGCTGGTCCCGGCTGTACCCAACGATCTTCTAGCTTAGGGAGACTTCGCTTCTCCCAGAAGGCACCTGGAATATGCAAATTAGCCTCCTGAAGCTTGAATCCCTGGTTTGGTGATGCTTTCGAAGCAGCTGGTCCCGGCTGTACCCAACGATCTTCTAGCTTAGGGAGACTTCGCTTCTCCCAGAAGGCACCTGGAATATGCAAATTAGCCTCCTGAAGCTTGAATCCCTGGTTTGGTGATGCTTTCGAAGCAGCTGGTCCCGGCTGTACCCAACGATCTTCTAGCTTAGGGAGACTTCGCTTCTCCCAGAAGGCACCTGGAATATGCAAATTAGCCTCCTGAAGCTTGAATCCCTGGTTTGGTGATGCTTTCGAAGCAGCTGGTCCCGGCTGTACCCAACGATCTTCTAGCTTAGGGAGACTTCGCTTCTCCCAGAAGGCACCTGGAATATGCAAATTAGCCTCCTGAAGCTTGAATCCCTGGTTTGGTGATGCTTTCGAAGCAGCTGGTCCCGGCTGTACCCAACGATCTTCTAGCTTAGGGAGACTTCGCTTCTCCCAGAAGGCACCTGGAATATGCAAATTAGCCTCCTGAAGCTTGAATCCCTGGTTTGGTGATGCTTTCGAAGCAGCTGGTCCCGGCTGTACCCAACGATCTTCTAGCTTAGGGAGACTTCGCTTCTCCCAGAAGGCACCTGGAATATGCAAATTAGCCTCCTGAAGCTTGAATCCCTGGTTTGGTGATGCTTTCGAAGCAGCTGGTCCCGGCTGTACCCAACGATCTTCTAGCTTAGGGAGACTTCGCTTCTCCCAGAAGGCACCTGGAATATGCAAATTAGCCTCCTGAAGCTTGAATCCCTGGTTTGGTGATGCTTTCGAAGCAGCTGGTCCCGGCTGTACCCAACGATCTTCTAGCTTAGGGAGACTTCGCTTCTCCCAGAAGGCACCTGGAATATGCAAATTAGCCTCCTGAAGCTTGAATCCCTGGTTTGGTGATGCTTTCGAAGCAGCTGGTCCCGGCTGTACCCAACGATCTTCTAGCTTAGGGAGACTTCGCTTCTCCCAGAAGGCACCTGGAATATGCAAATTAGCCTCCTGAAGCTTGAATCCCTGGTTTGGTGATGCTTTCGAAGCAGCTGGTCCCGGCTGTACCCAACGATCTTCTAGCTTAGGGAGACTTCGCTTCTCCCAGAAGGCACCTGGAATATGCAAATTAGCCTCCTGAAGCTTGAATCCCTGGTTTGGTGATGCTTTCGAAGCAGCTGGTCCCGGCTGTACCCAACGATCTTCTAGCTTAGGGAGACTTCGCTTCTCCCAGAAGGCACCTGGAATATGCAAATTAGCCTCCTGAAGCTTGAATCCCTGGTTTGGTGATGCTTTCGAAGCAGCTGGTCCCGGCTGTACCCAACGATCTTCTAGCTTAGGGAGACTTCGCTTCTCCCAGAAGGCACCTGGAATATGCAAATTAGCCTCCTGAAGCTTGAATCCCTGGTTTGGTGATGCTTTCGAAGCAGCTGGTCCCGGCTGTACCCAACGATCTTCTAGCTTAGGGAGACTTCGCTTCTCCCAGAAGGCACCTGGAATATGCAAATTAGCCTCCTGAAGCTTGAATCCCTGGTTTGGTGATGCTTTCGAAGCAGCTGGTCCCGGCTGTACCCAACGATCTTCTAGCTTAGGGAGACTTCGCTTCTCCCAGAAGGCACCTGGAATATGCAAATTAGCCTCCTGAAGCTTGAATCCCTGGTTTGGTGATGCTTTCGAAGCAGCTGGTCCCGGCTGTACCCAACGATCTTCTAGCTTAGGGAGACTTCGCTTCTCCCAGAAGGCACCTGGAATATGCAAATTAGCCTCCTGAAGCTTGAATCCCTGGTTTGGTGATGCTTTCGAAGCAGCTGGTCCCGGCTGTACCCAACGATCTTCTAGCTTAGGGAGACTTCGCTTCTCCCAGAAGGCACCTGGAATATGCAAATTAGCCTCCTGAAGCTTGAATCCCTGGTTTGGTGATGCTTTCGAAGCAGCTGGTCCCGGCTGTACCCAACGATCTTCTAGCTTAGGGAGACTTCGCTTCTCCCAGAAGGCACCTGGAATATGCAAATTAGCCTCCTGAAGCTTGAATCCCTGGTTTGGTGATGCTTTCGAAGCAGCTGGTCCCGGCTGTACCCAACGATCTTCTAGCTTAGGGAGACTTCGCTTCTCCCAGAAGGCACCTGGAATATGCAAATTAGCCTCCTGAAGCTTGAATCCCTGGTTTGGTGATGCTTTCGAAGCAGCTGGTCCCGGCTGTACCCAACGATCTTCTAGCTTAGGGAGACTTCGCTTCTCCCAGAAGGCACCTGGAATATGCAAATTAGCCTCCTGAAGCTTGAATCCCTGGTTTGGTGATGCTTTCGAAGCAGCTGGTCCCGGCTGTACCCAACGATCTTCTAGCTTAGGGAGACTTCGCTTCTCCCAGAAGGCACCTGGAATATGCAAATTAGCCTCCTGAAGCTTGAATCCCTGGTTTGGTGATGCTTTCGAAGCAGCTGGTCCCGGCTGTACCCAACGATCTTCTAGCTTAGGGAGACTTCGCTTCTCCCAGAAGGCACCTGGAATATGCAAATTAGCCTCCTGAAGCTTGAATCCCTGGTTTGGTGATGCTTTCGAAGCAGCTGGTCCCGGCTGTACCCAACGATCTTCTAGCTTAGGGAGACTTCGCTTCTCCCAGAAGGCACCTGGAATATGCAAATTAGCCTCCTGAAGCTTGAATCCCTGGTTTGGTGATGCTTTCGAAGCAGCTGGTCCCGGCTGTACCCAACGATCTTCTAGCTTAGGGAGACTTCGCTTCTCCCAGAAGGCACCTGGAATATGCAAATTAGCCTCCTGAAGCTTGAATCCCTGGTTTGGTGATGCTTTCGAAGCAGCTGGTCCCGGCTGTACCCAACGATCTTCTAGCTTAGGGAGACTTCGCTTCTCCCAGAAGGCACCTGGAATATGCAAATTAGCCTCCTGAAGCTTGAATCCCTGGTTTGGTGATGCTTTCGAAGCAGCTGGTCCCGGCTGTACCCAACGATCTTCTAGCTTAGGGAGACTTCGCTTCTCCCAGAAGGCACCTGGAATATGCAAATTAGCCTCCTGAAGCTTGAATCCCTGGTTTGGTGATGCTTTCGAAGCAGCTGGTCCCGGCTGTACCCAACGATCTTCTAGCTTAGGGAGACTTCGCTTCTCCCAGAAGGCACCTGGAATATGCAAATTAGCCTCCTGAAGCTTGAATCCCTGGTTTGGTGATGCTTTCGAAGCAGCTGGTCCCGGCTGTACCCAACGATCTTCTAGCTTAGGGAGACTTCGCTTCTCCCAGAAGGCACCTGGAATATGCAAATTAGCCTCCTGAAGCTTGAATCCCTGGTTTGGTGATGCTTTCGAAGCAGCTGGTCCCGGCTGTACCCAACGATCTTCTAGCTTAGGGAGACTTCGCTTCTCCCAGAAGGCACCTGGAATATGCAAATTAGCCTCCTGAAGCTTGAATCCCTGGTTTGGTGATGCTTTCGAAGCAGCTGGTCCCGGCTGTACCCAACGATCTTCTAGCTTAGGGAGACTTCGCTTCTCCCAGAAGGCACCTGGAATATGCAAATTAGCCTCCTGAAGCTTGAATCCCTGGTTTGGTGATGCTTTCGAAGCAGCTGGTCCCGGCTGTACCCAACGATCTTCTAGCTTAGGGAGACTTCGCTTCTCCCAGAAGGCACCTGGAATATGCAAATTAGCCTCCTGAAGCTTGAATCCCTGGTTTGGTGATGCTTTCGAAGCAGCTGGTCCCGGCTGTACCCAACGATCTTCTAGCTTAGGGAGACTTCGCTTCTCCCAGAAGGCACCTGGAATATGCAAATTAGCCTCCTGAAGCTTGAATCCCTGGTTTGGTGATGCTTTCGAAGCAGCTGGTCCCGGCTGTACCCAACGATCTTCTAGCTTAGGGAGACTTCGCTTCTCCCAGAAGGCACCTGGAATATGCAAATTAGCCTCCTGAAGCTTGAATCCCTGGTTTGGTGATGCTTTCGAAGCAGCTGGTCCCGGCTGTACCCAACGATCTTCTAGCTTAGGGAGACTTCGCTTCTCCCAGAAGGCACCTGGAATATGCAAATTAGCCTCCTGAAGCTTGAATCCCTGGTTTGGTGATGCTTTCGAAGCAGCTGGTCCCGGCTGTACCCAACGATCTTCTAGCTTAGGGAGACTTCGCTTCTCCCAGAAGGCACCTGGAATATGCAAATTAGCCTCCTGAAGCTTGAATCCCTGGTTTGGTGATGCTTTCGAAGCAGCTGGTCCCGGCTGTACCCAACGATCTTCTAGCTTAGGGAGACTTCGCTTCTCCCAGAAGGCACCTGGAATATGCAAATTAGCCTCCTGAAGCTTGAATCCCTGGTTTGGTGATGCTTTCGAAGCAGCTGGTCCCGGCTGTACCCAACGATCTTCTAGCTTAGGGAGACTTCGCTTCTCCCAGAAGGCACCTGGAATATGCAAATTAGCCTCCTGAAGCTTGAATCCCTGGTTTGGTGATGCTTTCGAAGCAGCTGGTCCCGGCTGTACCCAACGATCTTCTAGCTTAGGGAGACTTCGCTTCTCCCAGAAGGCACCTGGAATATGCAAATTAGCCTCCTGAAGCTTGAATCCCTGGTTTGGTGATGCTTTCGAAGCAGCTGGTCCCGGCTGTACCCAACGATCTTCTAGCTTAGGGAGACTTCGCTTCTCCCAGAAGGCACCTGGAATATGCAAATTAGCCTCCTGAAGCTTGAATCCCTGGTTTGGTGATGCTTTCGAAGCAGCTGGTCCCGGCTGTACCCAACGATCTTCTAGCTTAGGGAGACTTCGCTTCTCCCAGAAGGCACCTGGAATATGCAAATTAGCCTCCTGAAGCTTGAATCCCTGGTTTGGTGATGCTTTCGAAGCAGCTGGTCCCGGCTGTACCCAACGATCTTCTAGCTTAGGGAGACTTCGCTTCTCCCAGAAGGCACCTGGAATATGCAAATTAGCCTCCTGAAGCTTGAATCCCTGGTTTGGTGATGCTTTCGAAGCAGCTGGTCCCGGCTGTACCCAACGATCTTCTAGCTTAGGGAGACTTCGCTTCTCCCAGAAGGCACCTGGAATATGCAAATTAGCCTCCTGAAGCTTGAATCCCTGGTTTGGTGATGCTTTCGAAGCAGCTGGTCCCGGCTGTACCCAACGATCTTCTAGCTTAGGGAGACTTCGCTTCTCCCAGAAGGCACCTGGAATATGCAAATTAGCCTCCTGAAGCTTGAATCCCTGGTTTGGTGATGCTTTCGAAGCAGCTGGTCCCGGCTGTACCCAACGATCTTCTAGCTTAGGGAGACTTCGCTTCTCCCAGAAGGCACCTGGAATATGCAAATTAGCCTCCTGAAGCTTGAATCCCTGGTTTGGTGATGCTTTCGAAGCAGCTGGTCCCGGCTGTACCCAACGATCTTCTAGCTTAGGGAGACTTCGCTTCTCCCAGAAGGCACCTGGAATATGCAAATTAGCCTCCTGAAGCTTGAATCCCTGGTTTGGTGATGCTTTCGAAGCAGCTGGTCCCGGCTGTACCCAACGATCTTCTAGCTTAGGGAGACTTCGCTTCTCCCAGAAGGCACCTGGAATATGCAAATTAGCCTCCTGAAGCTTGAATCCCTGGTTTGGTGATGCTTTCGAAGCAGCTGGTCCCGGCTGTACCCAACGATCTTCTAGCTTAGGGAGACTTCGCTTCTCCCAGAAGGCACCTGGAATATGCAAATTAGCCTCCTGAAGCTTGAATCCCTGGTTTGGTGATGCTTTCGAAGCAGCTGGTCCCGGCTGTACCCAACGATCTTCTAGCTTAGGGAGACTTCGCTTCTCCCAGAAGGCACCTGGAATATGCAAATTAGCCTCCTGAAGCTTGAATCCCTGGTTTGGTGATGCTTTCGAAGCAGCTGGTCCCGGCTGTACCCAACGATCTTCTAGCTTAGGGAGACTTCGCTTCTCCCAGAAGGCACCTGGAATATGCAAATTAGCCTCCTGAAGCTTGAATCCCTGGTTTGGTGATGCTTTCGAAGCAGCTGGTCCCGGCTGTACCCAACGATCTTCTAGCTTAGGGAGACTTCGCTTCTCCCAGAAGGCACCTGGAATATGCAAATTAGCCTCCTGAAGCTTGAATCCCTGGTTTGGTGATGCTTTCGAAGCAGCTGGTCCCGGCTGTACCCAACGATCTTCTAGCTTAGGGAGACTTCGCTTCTCCCAGAAGGCACCTGGAATATGCAAATTAGCCTCCTGAAGCTTGAATCCCTGGTTTGGTGATGCTTTCGAAGCAGCTGGTCCCGGCTGTACCCAACGATCTTCTAGCTTAGGGAGACTTCGCTTCTCCCAGAAGGCACCTGGAATATGCAAATTAGCCTCCTGAAGCTTGAATCCCTGGTTTGGTGATGCTTTCGAAGCAGCTGGTCCCGGCTGTACCCAACGATCTTCTAGCTTAGGGAGACTTCGCTTCTCCCAGAAGGCACCTGGAATATGCAAATTAGCCTCCTGAAGCTTGAATCCCTGGTTTGGTGATGCTTTCGAAGCAGCTGGTCCCGGCTGTACCCAACGATCTTCTAGCTTAGGGAGACTTCGCTTCTCCCAGAAGGCACCTGGAATATGCAAATTAGCCTCCTGAAGCTTGAATCCCTGGTTTGGTGATGCTTTCGAAGCAGCTGGTCCCGGCTGTACCCAACGATCTTCTAGCTTAGGGAGACTTCGCTTCTCCCAGAAGGCACCTGGAATATGCAAATTAGCCTCCTGAAGCTTGAATCCCTGGTTTGGTGATGCTTTCGAAGCAGCTGGTCCCGGCTGTACCCAACGATCTTCTAGCTTAGGGAGACTTCGCTTCTCCCAGAAGGCACCTGGAATATGCAAATTAGCCTCCTGAAGCTTGAATCCCTGGTTTGGTGATGCTTTCGAAGCAGCTGGTCCCGGCTGTACCCAACGATCTTCTAGCTTAGGGAGACTTCGCTTCTCCCAGAAGGCACCTGGAATATGCAAATTAGCCTCCTGAAGCTTGAATCCCTGGTTTGGTGATGCTTTCGAAGCAGCTGGTCCCGGCTGTACCCAACGATCTTCTAGCTTAGGGAGACTTCGCTTCTCCCAGAAGGCACCTGGAATATGCAAATTAGCCTCCTGAAGCTTGAATCCCTGGTTTGGTGATGCTTTCGAAGCAGCTGGTCCCGGCTGTACCCAACGATCTTCTAGCTTAGGGAGACTTCGCTTCTCCCAGAAGGCACCTGGAATATGCAAATTAGCCTCCTGAAGCTTGAATCCCTGGTTTGGTGATGCTTTCGAAGCAGCTGGTCCCGGCTGTACCCAACGATCTTCTAGCTTAGGGAGACTTCGCTTCTCCCAGAAGGCACCTGGAATATGCAAATTAGCCTCCTGAAGCTTGAATCCCTGGTTTGGTGATGCTTTCGAAGCAGCTGGTCCCGGCTGTACCCAACGATCTTCTAGCTTAGGGAGACTTCGCTTCTCCCAGAAGGCACCTGGAATATGCAAATTAGCCTCCTGAAGCTTGAATCCCTGGTTTGGTGATGC